>NC_071577.1:35491953-35804765 GCF_024509145.1 Vidua macroura
CTCTGGGTCATTATTCTGCTAAGGAAGGAAATTTTCCCAGGGTAATAGTAAGGTGTTTTATCATCTGCAGAGTTTTGCTCATCAGCTCTCTGACCCTTTCTGCTTTAAAAATCTCTGTTCAAGTTCACCTAGAGTTCTGTTTCTGCAGGGATGCTTCTCATTTTCTACCTGAAGGTTGAGGAAGAAATTGTAAACTCAGCTGTGACCTACAAACAGGCAGGTCTTCCTATTCCTGTTGTTGATTTTGACAAATCCAGTGGCTGGGAGGGGATTAGTACTTAATTAGGGGAAATGCCACTTTGTCACTTTGGAGTCCAGATGCTGGTGCAGACCTCTGAGCTGGGCAGTGACAGAGTCTGAGTCAGTGAGAGCTGAGCTAAGGGCATGAAGTGACCCCAAAGGGGAGATGCTGAGAGCCAGTGCTGACTGGGGGTCTGTAGGATGAAACCTTACTATATCTGGGAGAGGAGAAGGGGCAAACCCTCAAGACTGCCTCCTAAGTGCTTGAGTATTTCCATAGGTACAGACTTCATATGATTTAACATTTATGAGCCCATATGCCCAGGATTTTCTGTCTAAGTGCAATAAATGTAGTGAATCCATCATCTGGAATGAGCTGCTTCTCTCCCCTGGGCTGAACTGGGACATCTCTTAGAAGTGCTGGCAATAAGACAAAAATCCTTTTTTCTTGAGAGATAAAGTGTAAGTGCTCTGCAAGGTCTGGCTTTCTTCAGCACCAAGAACAACAGGACAGTAATATCTCTTGCCTCATCACTGGAGGTATTTTAGGCCAGCTGGGATGGGGTTTGGAAAAACCTGGCCCAGCAGAAGGTGTCCCTGCCCTTGGAGAGGAGTTGGAACTGGATGATCTTTGGGCTCTCTTCCAATCCAATGAAGTGAAATTTCACGGTTTTTTCCCTTGTGAGAGAAAAATAGTTATTTTATATATTGAGGCAAAAATTTGCTATCTTTTTGGCTTTGGCATAATCTCCTTCTGTTGCAGAGTGCCATGCAAAGCAGCCACTTCTATCACAGAGCTCAGAAAGGCTGGTTTTGCTTAAACATTCTTATTTTACAACGAGCACCATGGTTTATGTAGGGTGACAATTGCTTCTCGCCGTGTGAACTTTTGGATTGCTGCGCTGAGCAAAATCTGCACAGTTTTCTTCTAAACACCTTTCTTTCTTAGCATAACTCATTACTCACAGTGTGCTGCTATAATTTATAGATGGCTGTGCCTCGAGGAATGAAATGACCTCTGTCACTATCACATAAATAAGGCTTAGGAATGCCAGGATTTTCATATCAGATGGAGTAGGCTTCTTTCAGAGCTTATAGAGAAATAGTGGCATGTTATAGATTTATTTAAGACTGCAATGGTTTCATGAACATTATGCTGCCAGCATTACTGTCTGAAATAACAAAATTGGAACCTAAAGATGGGGGAAGAAAGGACACATGATGGCTATTAAAAAATAACTGGCTGTTTAGTCAATACAAGTTCAGGAATGTTGGCTGGTAAATCTCAACTCTTCTCTAAGGTTTGACTGGGTATTACAATATATCAATAGCTATTCCATTATGTGACTGACCTATTACCTGGAGACATTTTTACAAAGAATAGCATTGACATCAACCACCCAAAAAGTGATGTAAAACAAAATCATCTTGCTCGGCTGTGGTTTTTTGTCAAGAAAGGAACAGAGAAGATGCTGATTTCAGGCCATGAATGTGTGGAGCCAAATGCAGGTAATTGTGCAGGTAGAGATAATGAGTTTAAAAGGTTCAAAAAAGGCAAGTAGTTTTCAAAATGCTGCAGATTCTCTGACATGGGGACAAATTCTGCCTTGAATACCCCTCATACACCCTGGCAGTGCACAGCCTTGGGGATGCTGTCACTGGGCTCTGCATGGAGAATGGGCAAAGTACTGGAAAGTCCTCCTGATTTATTGTTTCCTCTCTCATACAGCTTTTATCAGTGTGAAAGGCCTCCTTTACTGCTACATGAGAGAATATTCTTTCATCTGCATCTTTCTTGGGCAGGTGGGAGTTACCCATTGCCTCTGTGTGGCGGAGTTTGGTGCCAGGGTTTGATTCCCCTTTTAGTGGCATCAGCTTTCCTCTAGGGTAGCCCTACAAATGCTAAATTTCTTCAGATTTACACCATGGGAGGTGAGAGTCTTCTCCCTTTTGACTCCTGTTAGGCACCCAGACTGGGATGGCAAATGGTGAAATGGTTTTTTAAAATTTTTATTTTGTAAAACTGAATTCTCAGCTGCAGCTTCATCGCTTGGAATTCACCTGTGATGATTTATGGATAATTATAATTAGTCTAATGGGCCATGAAGACCTTTAAAGAAGCCTAACAAGGAAGAAAATACTTTAGTCTCACTAAACCCACTAAATTAAACATGTAGTTTCAGCAGAGGACAAAGAAGAGCTTACTGGAAACTTAATAAAAATAGTCTTATAAAGATTTGGCAATGCTACATGTTAACAGAACCATATTTTCTCTGAATCCCTCAGGATTGTTAAAACAAGATTTGAAGTGATTGCAAGTGAAATAATTTGGATGAGAATATCTCTTCATAGCACAAACTTGTCTTAAACTGGCAGAATTATCTGCCTCATAACATGTGAGGGCAATATCAGTCAGATTCTGAACTGGGCTAAAGAAATCATTATCTCAGTCAGCATTTCTCAGGCCACATCTGGAAAATTGTGGGCAGGCTGGAGAGGGTGCAGGGGAGGGCCACAAAGATGAGCCAAGTCCTGGGAAGCTGCCATGTGATGAAAGGTTGAGAGAACTGTGCTCATTCAGCCTTGATAAAAGGAGGCTTAGGGGAAATCTCATCACCATGTTCAACTTCTAAAGAGT
Organism: Vidua macroura; assembly: GCF_024509145.1. NCBI lineage: Eukaryota > Metazoa > Chordata > Aves > Passeriformes > Viduidae > Vidua > Vidua macroura. The sequence goes on from NC_071577.1 coordinate 35,494,832, forward strand.
GGATACAAAGAAGATAGAGGGTCTCTTTTTACAAGTAGTAACATGGAAAAGATGAGGGAAAATTCAGATTCAACACAAAAATATTTTTTTTTTTTCACAGTGAGAACAGTTATGCATTGGAATAATCTCAGCAGTGGTGGATCTCCCAACATCAGACAATTCAGGTTCAGCAGGAAAGGGTACTGGGCTGTCTTGTCTAGACAATGCTTTTGCCAAGAAAATGTAGACCAGATGAACCTTGAACCCTGTGTTTGGGCTAGTATTTTATGATTCCATGATCTCAAAGAAGAGCTGCAAAATGTGAAGACTATTTTCAACCTACTTTTAACACCAGGACATTATCCCTATTTATTCTGTTTGCTGTAGCATCACTAATGTCCCTTTTCCCATAAAAGTTATGAACCTAATTTAAATTTAAAAGTCTTCTTTCTGTACCATAAAAGGCCATGAATTCATACATAAGTCAATTTTTTCACATCTGTATTGGTTTCTGTTTTGTTTTTTTTGTTGAGAGCAGATCATTGTTGCTGTGTAAGCCATCAAATATACTTCTTAAAGATTGTTTTGTAATGAACTCTATCTTTCAGTATGCTATTGAACCAGGAGTTTGGAATCAGAGAGGCAGAACAACGTGAAAAAAAACATAAAATGAATCCCCCTCTATTTTAAAATGTATAATATTTTATTTTTCCTGTGAAAAGATGTTATTGTGTCTCTGGTCCATGGATATAAAAATTACTGAGTGCACGCAGCTGAGCCTGCCTCTGCTGCAAAATCTCACTGCCGCAAGATACAAAAAGCAAAAAATTGGCTCAGGCACATGTACCCACCACTTATACAAACCTCACAGCATTCAGGGTGTAATGTAACTGCAAATATTCAATTTGCCTTTAGAATGTGGTAAAATACCTTCCAAGAACTCACTGCAATTCAAAGGAGTGTTACAGGTCCTGAACCTGGTTAATGTTATTAAATAATCTTGCCGTGAAGCATTTTCAGATCTCTTTTGGGCAGTAGCTCTAAGCATGAGGAGCACTAATAAAAACACAACAAAGGTTTAGGAAGAAGGTTTGATGCCCTGTGGGGGTGTGACCTGTGCTGGTGAAGGCGGGTGGTGTTACCGTGTCTCCCAGGCGGAGATTGGCGCCGTCCATCTCCACGTAGGAAAACGGCTGCGGGGTTGTCTCCTGGTGGATCTGCTCCCTCTTCCCAGGGCTGGAGAGGCGAGACCAGAGCACCCTGAACTGCACGGGGGGCTCAGGGGAAGGGGGGCTGTAGCTGCACTTCAGGTGGACTCGGCCTTGCACAAGCTCAGGAGTGATGGCCGGTTGCAAAGCCAGGCTTGTGAGCTTGTCTGGAAAGGGAAAACAAAAGAGTGATGTAGCATAAAATGTTTGATGTTATGGTTGCTCACCTAACAAGAAGATGTCAATGTAATTAAACATGGGAGAAGCACTACATTTTATCTTCCTCTGACTTAATTAGTAACCATGCAAGCAAGAAGGTGTGTTTCATACGAAATGCAAAAATTGCTAATTGTGTCCTACCTATTGCTGTTATACCATCTGACCTGCTGGTTTTGAATGTGGATTTTTTAATTTTAATTTTGCAGTGAAAGAAACATTATTGAAATGAAGCACTCGGATTAATACAAATTAATTACTCTGGCAAGTGTCCTCAGTTTTGCATTTCCCTGGAGCACAGCCTTTTGATCCAAGTTTTGCAATAAGCACAGGAGAGATATGAGAAGTCACTATGTTGCAGAGGTAAACTGACTCCCAGAAAGCAGCCAGCCTCTATTGCCTTACTGTGAGCATCCTTTCCAGGCTGTTTTAGGATGTATCTAGGCTAGGTCTGCCCAATATAGTCTCGCTCTGCCCAGAATAATGCCATTGCTCTAAAAATACAGCTTGCTTTCTGCAGGCTTCAACAAGTAATGAAGTCTGAAACCTTTCTTCCTGTTAAACTCCCCTAGAAAGTAGAAACAAAGAGAGGTATAATAGTGTAAGGGGATGTTTTTCATCTCTAGAGACTCAGACTCAAACAAAACATGAAGCTGGTTCAGATGCTTTGAAAGGATAAATTAAGTAACTTTTTCGGATAAGTGTAGAAAATATAATATGTGGGAACCCAAGAGAATAAAATATGAAGCTGTTCCAGCAGAACAGAGAACCAATGTGTTAACATCTGTCCAGAGCAAACAGCAAGAGGTAAGAAACAAGTTACTTAAAATATGAATATAAACCTGATGTTTATACCCTTTTGTATTTCATTTCTTAGAGAAGCTGCCTCAAACCGTGCCTCACATCATGACTGTGTGCAGGAAATTATCCCAGAAGGACAGAGTTAGGTGATCAGCTCAGGGGAGGATGTGAGTGGAATTGCAAGCACGAACACTGCTTTTCCCAGCTGTTTCCTTTCTGCCAAGTTATGGAGTTTTAAATTCAGTTTGTTTTGCAGCTCAGAAGCGCTGATTGCTGTCCTGCTCCTGAACCTCCAGCAGAAGGGGCTGGGGAATTGACCCCGACAGAAAGCCATGGCAGCTGGACCCAGCTGAGCCTCCTGTGGTGCAATATTTACAGCTGAATTTAAGCCAGTGAGGTAAAAACCCTCAGTAAAAAACCTCCAGATTTGGGTTTTTTTCTTGTCCAATGCATGAGACTGGAAAAACATCCTAAAGGCAAGGAATTAAATACTCTGAAGGACTGGACCTCACTGAAAATGAGATTGGGAAGGGATAAGCATTCTTTTCTTAGAAATGCAGGTGGCTTTACATCCTGAACAGGTGTGAATCATTAAATAGGACAAAATTATTCACCCAAAATGTATTGGCAAAAAAAATTCTCTGAAGAGTAGTGGAAATCTTATAATTTATAAAAAGGCCAATCTTAAACTGAAAAATGACTATTCAGTTAAAAAGTAATTTCTGAGTAAGAATCAGTTTCATTTATTCTAATGGATTTTTTTTTATTTCAAATAGTGAATTAATGTCATGTTCTTTAAGCCTTTCTTCCTTCCTCTTCTTCAAGTAGGAATGTTAAAATATTGATAAAGATAAGAAAATAGTTATCTTTCTCTTTAAAATTTATTTAAGCTTGGATTTTGCCCAATTGAAAAGTTGATAACCTGAGTTTCTCAGTGTCATGTTTCTGTCCAAAACCACTAAAAGGAAAGTATAAAGGTAATTTTTTCATTTTGGGAAAGAAGCATGTTTTCTGATGAAATCTATATGCACCTGGCCATGCTCCAAAGTTCAGGAGGTTTAACTGAATGAGCAATTGCTTTCTGCTTTCCCTTTGTTTCCTAGCTACCGAACAGGGATTACATCTCTCATAGTAGGCTGAAAATTATTTCTGACGAGAACAATTATATAAATGTCATGAAAAAGATGTTATCAGTTTGGTTTGGGGTTTTTTTTCTCCTTGCAGAGTTTCAGAATTACCTTTTTTGAGGGGGGATACTGCATTATTAAAGATAAGGAGAGGCCTTAGAGACAGTCTCCTGGATACAGTGCCTGAGATGCCTCTGCTCACTTGCTTTGCAACTTCAAGCCAAAGTGGAGCCAAAGACAGTGGGAAAGGTTACACGTGAGCTGTAACCAAGCAAAGAACGCTTCAGCAATACACACCAGATTACATTTTGCACTGGTAATAGGAGCTATTCTTCAGGAACACCTTGGACTGCCACTGATTTATTTCCTACACGCTCTGCGCCTTAGCGGGAGTGACGCTTGACTCGCAAGGTCACCGAGATGTACACTGCAACACCGGGGCCTTTGAACACCCAGCCTGAGAGGCATAAGCAATCTTATTGATAAATACTTTACTGGTCCTCACCTTCTGCACAGTAGCCCATGCATCCCGGGGTGGGCTGCAGGAGATACACAAAGAAGGCGCCACAGTTCCTGACGGCGATGGGGATCCGGAACAGGCAGCAGTCCCTGGTGCCCCCAAAAACCTGCCAGGTGGCACAGCCCGTCAGCCTCTTGCTCTCCCCAGGAGCTGGCAGGGATTCAGACTTCAGTGACAGCCACACCGGAGCTTGTGTCCCACATTTGTTCATCTGAGGGCGCACACAAAAGGAGCCATTTAACAGCGAGTGTGGTAAGATTCCTTTCAGGAAAGGGAAGGGAATCTTGGAATCAGAGAACAAAGCCTGACAAACACTCAGGAAAGAAGCGTTTGATATGATCAAATTGATATAATTTGATATGATCAAATAAAATGGAATTGAAAAAAGCCCAGAAATTTTGGAAATGGAGTGACTACAACCAAACGGACTGAGATGAAATGAGGGGCAGTGCAAATGACCAAAACTTGCCAAAATTACTCCAATTAAAATCCTGAAATCAAGGAAGAAAAGTAAAAAAGGAGACAGGAGAAGAATTTTAAGAAATTAAACATTCAAAAAAAGAAAAAGGAAAAATTCTGGTACCAAGTGAAAACAATGAAAGTGAATGGGAGGACAGGAAGTGCAGGGAAATGGACTGAAGCTTGCCCAAATAATCCTCATTGAAATCTTGAAATCAGAGAACAAAGTCCAACAAATGCTCTGGAAAGGAGATACGAACAAAACCAATGCAATTGAAAAAAACCAGAAAATTTGGAAATGGAGTGACTACAACCAAATGGACTGAGATGAAATAAGGGGCAGTGCAAATGACCAAAACTTGCCAAAATTGCTCCAATTAAAATCCTAAAATCAGAGAAGAAAGGTAAACAAAGAGAGATGAGAAGAACCTAAAGAAATTAAATGTTAAATTAGAAAAGGAAAAATTCCTAAACCAAGTGAAAACAATAAAAATGAATGGGATCACAGGAAGTGCAGGGAAATGGACTGAAGCTTGCCCAAATAATCCTCATTGAAATCACAAGATTTCATTCCCTTTCCTGAAAGTGGAGATCACTAAAGCCCTGTGTGTGGTGAACCTGGAGGGTCAGTGAAAAAGCTGTGTAGGTGGGGATAAAAATGTCTTGCTCGGTTTTGAGAGGTGGCTTTACACAGATAAAACGCTTAAAGAGCACAATAACAGGATTCCAAAGTATTTCCCTCTGGTTTTGGTTGGTTTGTATGAAGAAGATAAAAGCATGAAAGCAGGCTAGATCACCTGTCTCCAAAACAGCTGCCCTGCTCCTGACAGCTCCTGCCCTTCCAGCACACACTGGACATGTTTGTGGGGCCTGAACATCTCCCTCACTCTTGAGGAGAGACACTTATGAAGGATGGAAAAAACATATGTGCAGGATATGTATGACTTAACTTTCTAAATTTTTTTTAAATTTCACTTTTGCTTTCAGGCTTTTATCTATTAACAAATTCCCTGAATACAGAAAATCCCAAAGCAGAGGGCATTGGTCTTAAATGGTTTAAATGACAGCATGTTGAGTCATAGCCAGGAGAGACTGATTTCCATTTCCCAACTTAGGGATGTGTGTTCAGGAATCTCAGATCTGAGCTGCCCTCTGTACCTGTCAGGCTCTCTCTCCTGACTAAAGGAACATGGTTCTCTAAAGATGTCTTTAATTTAAGCACCTCGATGAGGAGATTAGGTGTAATCAGGGCCTTATTAAATATACAAAGCCAATTACAATGACTCATTTTTCTGCACCATTACCTAGCATTTGCCAATATGCAAAGCACAGGGATATTTGAGCTAAAGTTTGGAAATTATTACCAAATACTGACAATAATTTGCTCTCCGATATCAGTCATATTCAGCAGAGCGTGACTGCTGCTGTCACTTTGCATTTCTTCAGCCAGTGACAGTGAACCATCTCTACTAGTCCAGCTCAGGGAACGTGATTCCTCCCAGTGTGAGTGTTTGGCTATAAATCACATTGGGGGGGAAAAAAAAGCCCAACAAAACCCAGCATTTTTTCCCATTGGCCCAGGTTTGCTGCTTTACTTTCAAGATCGAAAGTTATTTGTGACAGCAGGGGAAGCGGTGAAAGTCAAAGGATAAATTTATTAAGTCATGCACCAGTGCCCTCCTGCAGTTTGAGTTGTACCTGGGAGCTAGTCAAGCCAGGAAGCAGGGGCAGGGGAGAAGGGGTGCACACCCAGGAAAGCAAGGCTAGGTGAAAAACAATCAGCAACGTGACATGACACAATCTGATTTCCATTTGGAGCTAGTTATTGTCAGGCTTCTGAAAACAAGGATTCCAGAGAGACACCACTGAAATTCTCCAAGGTTGTTGGGGTTTTTCTTTTCCCTCCTGAAAAGTGGCAGCAGCTGAGCAGCGAGGCTGACCCTGCCTTCCCTGTTTGGTGTCCCGGTGGTCTTGCAGGTGGCACTGGAGCTCACACAATGCAGCAGCTGGCTGGGGAGGAGCAGCCTTCCAGCACTGTGCAAGCAAAGGAGAAGAGGGACCAACATAAAAATTCTTCTAGGTGGAATTTTAGACCAATCTCTTCCCTTGCTTTCTTTAAAAGCCATGTTGGGTGTAAGTTTAGAGGTTTGTTCTGTTTGTTTATTTACAGCTTTAACAGACATGGGTGTTTTCTGTGCTGGTAAAAATACAGATGATGGGAATTTATTGCATCCTGGTGAATGTGACCTATGTCCTCTGACCTAGAGTGCAAGGAATGGTGTGAAAAAGCATGTTTCCAAAGCATGCTTATGAGCATACACTTGTAATGACCTGGAAGAGTGAAAAAACAACATCCAGAGAAGCAGCATGGGAGAAGAGAGAAGGATGGAAACTGAAGCTCTGTGGTCTCTGCTTCACACTCATCTGGATGTGATACCTGCAGCCTGAATTTCCTCTTACACAAGAAAACCAAAAACTTCAGTGCCTCTGCATGTGTGAGTAAAGATTGCTGGACTGGAACATTCTTTTTTGAAATCACAGTAAAATGCAGGTATTAGTGAGTTCACCTTGGAGGTGTTTGGAACCACACAAGCCAGAAGAATTAGTTATGGGGAGCAGAGCAGCAGGGATGAGTGAGCACTGGATTTCAATGGATGTGTGCAAACTCAGAGAGTCTTGTAGGAAATGGTTTGGTGAGGAGACACAGCACAACCTACTGATCCCAACTGAAAAAAATACTCTTACAATTCTCTGTAAAGGAACTTTTGTTGCTTAAAATGACCTATAGCATCCATCTGATGCTGCCTTTACCAATGCAACTGGTGCCAACACCAGTGCTGCTGCACTGGGAGTGCAGCTGCTGGGCTGCCTCTGGCACACACGGTGCCTCAGTTTCTCTGGCTGCTTGACCTTGGGCAAATAACAAATCACTGACTCTGTGTACCTCACTTTCTTATCTCTCAGCCAGAGGTGGAGGTGGCTGAGAAGGTAATAGCCTTCGGTGCCTTGCAGCAGTGCTGGGAAGATAATTCATTAATATGACACCCATCCCTCTGCTGTGCTGGGAGCCATGTAGGTAAATAGATGTGAATGCATTCTGGCTGTGAAAAAAGGCAGAAAGTGATCCATACATAAAACTGAGCCTGGACCTCTTGTTAACACACAGAGGCAAAACTGAAATGCTGGAATAAGAGGATGGTGATTTCCCCCCTCTGTTTTTATCCTCACCAGAAGTCCGTGAGCCATTTCAGTGCTGGAGAAAGTGTGGATTGGCATCGCTGACGTCAGAGTGCAGCTTTCTGATAAACCCTCACAGGGACCTCCTGCATTTGCCCTGGCCAATCTTGTACTGAAACCACTTGAGTGAGGCAATTTGTTATGTAACATGCACAAATTGCAAACAATGACCAACCCTTACGAGGGTAAAAAAAAATCAGACTGTGAGACAGTAAGTCATTGCAACAAACTGTAATACAGGATTACAGGCTGGCCAAGGAAGGATTTTGGTATAAATAGAGTATTTCTGTTTTCCTGGAAGCTCTATGACACACGTGAATTTATTTTCTGTTATGAGCTGCATGTGGTCCTTCTGATTCAGGCAAGTTGCCACACACTAGCCAAAAGGATTTGCTGCATGAAGCCTCTGTGAATTAGAAGACAGACATGGGAAGGCAAGGAATATGTATATTCATGTGTTCAACCAGCAGTAGAGATAAGAACAGAAAAAAAAAAAAAAACAAACAAAACAAGAAAGCAAAGAAACAAAGAAACTTAGAAGAACAATCTAGGAGAAGAGGCTTCAAAGAGCCAAAATTTTCAAGTCCCCACTGTGGCATGATTTGCATTGAATTTTGTAGCTGTCATTTGGGAGAGTAACCAGAAAATTGAATTCAGAAGTAGCAAATGATTGGCATTTAAAGCAGAGTATTTACCTGCAATGCCTGCAGTCACTGCTGCTCTAAGGATTTTGGAGAGATGTGGTAGTCTCACACCCCCACTCAGCAGCATTTCCAAAAGGAAGGAGGAATTACACAGCTGCCTCTACCGGAGAGCAAACTCCACAGGTTCAGGCATCCAGTGACACAGCTTGCAAAAGGAGAACTTCTCCAACACAGGAGGCTGTTGGCAGCCTTCTTTAGTATCTTTCCATATTTTATCCAATTGTAATTAAGTGGTGGTTTTAATCTTCAAAGCATTTTATAAACCTTACCCAATTAATCTCTGCAACACCTCCACGTGGCAGGTAAATATTCATTGAGTATTTTTGATTCCCGATTAGGCACCAGTTAATAATTTAAAAAATCCAATTTAGAAAACCTAAACAATAAAAAGAAGTTTTCTCCCTTTGCTTAAACAAGAGAACAAGCCATTATTGTTTAATCCAATGATGTCTCCTTCCATTTGCTTGGGGTTTGGAGTATCAACCAGTTTGATTGATTGGACACTGTGGTTCTTCATAATTGCACAAAGAAATCAAGCTTGATTGTTCTTGTCACTTGGGTATTGCTGAAATTATGCTGTTAAAAATAAGTAGCACCATATGTGAAGAGAGCATTGTTTTAGTTGGATGGAGATGGAAGGCTTTTTGGTGTGCTGCTGGTTGGCAGTTAAAACGTTATGATTTTGCATCTGTTATCCACTCAAAACTTTACTTTAGCTTTTTTAAAAAATTTATTTCTTTGTAGTTAGTTAAAATAAATAAGTTTGGGGTTTTTCTTATTTCAATCTGAGGCCAAACTCCACAGAAATCAGTTTACGTCAGGAATATCTGTAGTAGCAATTAAACTGGTGCTTGTCTTGTTTTTCTTTTAAGCACATGCCTCTGAACAATAAAGGCTATAATTGTAATTTCTACAGAAGGGTTTTTGCTTGTCTGAAAAACAAGCAAGAAAAACAAAGGCTCTTCATACCTAGCATTATGATTTGGAATATTCACGTAAGTGTTCAAGAAAGAATTACAGATTAAATAATACCTTGAAAGTGTCATTTGCTTTTAAATTCATAGAACAATTGCAAATCAAAGTGGGGCTGGAGTCAGAGCAAAATAATAATTGAAACAAAATAATAAATTAATGGTATGCAGCTGAGGTGCTGTGTTTTGGTTGTGAGTATAAAATGTTCCAGAAGAGGTTAAAGAGGAGGGAATGAAACTAAGTATGGGAAAATAAATCTGCTCCTCTAGGGACTGACATATTAAGCATCATGAGCAGGTTAGATTTGACACGCTTTAACATGACCTTGTTTTATACACCAAAGATTAGCATTTAAACCTGTGTTTGATCCTAGTATACATGTAAAAAAGTAAACCTACATTGCTAAAAACGAAACTATTGAGAAAATATTAACCCTTACTGCATGACATGTCCTCCATATACACAAGCATATTTACAGTTGTACGTGAATTTACAGCATGCTCAGATTTGGAGAGGGTTTTGCTCATTTAGAGGATGAAATTTCTGAAGAAAGGCATAGGAAGTTATCTTGATATCCCATCACAGGCAGGTATTACTGGACATTTCCCAGAGCCTCTCATCCATAAGTAACCTGTAGAAAAGCTTGCTACAGAAGCTTGTACATTGTGTGTGCCAAAAAATTGCAGTTATGGGGCTGGCTAATGGGAGAGAAATTAAATCATAGAATCACAGAATCTGTGGGGCTGGACGGGTCCCACAAGGATCATCAAGTCCAAATCTTAGCCCTGCACAGGACAACACCAAGAGTCACATCAAGTGCCTGAGGGCATTGTTCAAACACTTCTGAGCTCTGTCAAGATCTGTGGATCACTTCCTTGCAGTTTTTGGAGCTGTGACCACTTCCCTGGGGAGTCTGTTCAGTGCCCAACCACCTCTGGGGAAAGAACTTTTTCCTAATATCCAACCTAAACCTCACCTGACACAATTTCAGGCCATTCCCTCAGGTCCTGTCACTGTCACCACAAAGAAGAGATCAGTGTCTGCCCTCACAAGAAAATTGAACAACCCATGTCTGAACCCAGAAGTCTCTGAACCAGGGGTTGCTGGAGATTGTTAATGTGCAAAAGTGAAATTATTCCCCTTTCCTGCCATTCCCTCCAGAAAAAGACATTCAGCTGCTGGTGAGGACAAGCACCTGGGGCCAGTGGAACTTCTCCACAGGAAGAAGAGAATTTTCAGCCCATTTCTGGCTTTGCTGTGAGTGTGGTGTGGCATTTAAATTTGCATTACAGGCAGCAGCGTACACTGCTCTGCTGTAATCCACAGATTGATCTTTTATCTGACTGTGGAGCAAAGCTTCAATAACATTAGTGTGTGATGTTCCCTCACATTTCTTTTTAATGTTTGTGCCTCCCATGGGGCTTGCCCATATTTACATGTATCCAGGTGTATGCATATACCCTGTCTTATTTTAATTCAGAAGCTGGAATTTCTGTAATTGATGTGTTTTCCCATATTGGCTGTTAAGTACTTCTCTGTATTTTCAATAGATTTTCTGTTGAGCTTTAATTTTTCCATCTTTTGTTCTTCCTCTGAAGGTCATTTTACTATGGTCTGGCATGTCTGTGCATTGTTTCTTGCTTCTTAATATACTGCCTTAATCTTAGTAAAAGCTTCACTATACTTTTTTTCATTCAGTGTTTTTGCCTTTCACAGAAAACCAGTTCTTGAAGAACAAACCCTGATCTGTAGCAGCAGCCTCAACACCCGAGGATCCAAAATTTGCAAATTTTTATTGGACTTCTACTACAATATATTTTTGGCTAGGGAAGTGGCTGTGGCCAGAAGTGCATGTTCCGGATCTGGTAATTGCTGTGCCTCCTTTGGGAGCATGGGGGGAAAGGCAAGGAAAAAATAAAGGGAGGAAGGTCAGGATCATTTGTTACCTGCCCTGAGAAATTCAGCAGGCAAAGCCTAAATTGGAAAGCTCTTTCAATCAAAAACATTTTGCCACTGGAGGAATAAGTTTATGGACAGCAATTGAATTCAAGGGATGGCAAGTTCAGGAATGCAATTAATATTTTCACTTTCTCTGACATAAAAGCTTTTGGGTTTTTCTTCTGTCTTTTTTTCCACTTTGTAGCTTGTGGGGTTTTCTTCTGTCTTTTCTCCCTTTTCCCCCCACTTTTTATTAAATGAGTGGATGAGAAGCAGCTCCTTAAAAGCTGCTGCTCGTTTTTCATTGCAAAGTTTGCTGTGCCCCTGAGCTGTGGCACGGTTGCATTCTGGGGCTCTCACAACCTCTGTCTCTTCTCTGTTGTATCTAACCCTCCCCGTGGTTATGAAACAACATGCAGACAGGGACATATTTTTATTGTTTATTTCATGGCAAGATTCAGAACACAGGCATTGAGAAGCTGTCTGGAGGAGTCAGGCTGTGGGAGCTCCCCTCCCTCCTGTCCCCCAGCACGTGCCATTTGTCCTCCCACACTTCTCCCCCACGCTCCAAATCTCCATTCTGGCTTAAATCCCTCCTGAGCTCCGTTGGGTGACAGGAATCCTTACCTACCAGCACTCTGAATTAAGAAGTTAATCTCATCCATCGATAAGCAGCTAATTGTATCTGGCTAGTATCAACACGATATCACTGGGTATATATTTTACAAGGTGTAAAGCTGGGGTAATGTACTTTTTAATTCTGCAGCCGTATTGTCAGGCTTTATTTGGTCTTTTTTCTCTTCTATCTGTTCAGGGTTTTGTCTTTGACTTTTTTTAATTAAAATCAGCTCGCTCCAGCCAGACTGGAATGTCCAATAATAACTGCTTATTAAGGAGTGGAAGCTGCACAGTTATTAATTTAAATTATTTTGTTCCAGAGGTTTTGCTGAAATTAAATGGAAAACCAAATCAAACAATGATTTAATTAAGTGGAAGAGATAGAATGTAGAGGCAGATTTAGAAGGTGAAGATCTAAAAGAAGCGTATTCTTTCAGTTTTGACATCTAACAGATGTAATCCTTCATCAGCATGGCAAAGCAGAGATTTACTGTCATTCAGAGGATAATGAAGAAACCAATGGCAAGAATTATGTTACAAGATAAGAAACCAAACTAATGAATATACCTTCACAAACCTGAATGAAAAACTCCAGAGAAGAGATTAAAAGAAACAAAGCATGCATTGTTAGAAAGCAATCTCATGCAGCTGAGCATTGCTGCACACTCAGAATTGCTGAAATATAATGAAAAATTAAATAATATTATAGAATATGTATGTACACTTACAGAGCAATCTGGAAAACTTCATAGTGCATTGGGATATTTGAGGATGCCATGAAATTAATCTTTCAATAATAATCCCGCCAATTTATTAATGTCAGTAAGATTTATAGTTTATGTATGTAATGTGTTAAAAATTCTACAGAAATAACAACCATCTCTTAACATTTCACTAAATGTTAAATTATTAAGATAAACTTCAGTTGTGATGGGTTCACAGGTCCAGTTTGAATGGATATAAAATGTTCTTGCTAATTTTGAGAGGGTTCTCCAGCTAGAGTAGAATCACCCCATAGCAAACATCCTGGCACTCTAGGTTGAATATTTCATTATTTAAGTACTTTGTGGTAATTAGTTTATTCTTTTCTGAATAATTTTGTTTAACTTTATGTTTGAAATTATGCTAACCTCCTGCAGCTGGGATATTTGAGGTGGCAGTGACTTTAGTGAGGGGCTCAAGTTGCTCTGGCAACAATGACTGCAAGTTAAACATTATTGTCATACATATTAAACACAGATAAAACCAGATAATTATTGTTTTGTCTCTTCTATAGAGAGTGATGAAGGGTTTTTGGCTCCACAAAACCACTAGCATACTTATGAAACTAAAGAATGCAAGAATTGATTCAATTCAGAAAGAGATTCAGCTTTAGCTTTTCCTTCAGTTTCCTCAAAGACTGCTTTAAATATTAATTTTTCTGATTTCTCCCTTCTGATTTCATCAGCAGAAGAAATCCCTACTCATAATAATTTACATGGGAGAAGAGTTAGGTTGCAGAATCCATTCTTAAAGCCATACAGTTGCTTGGAAAATGCACAGCCTGAGGTGACATACATGATTTACTAAAAATTTCTGTAGAGTTGGAAAACACCTGCCTTTATGTTGGAATATTTCCTAGCCTGATTGAATATTGGCTGTTCCATAGAGATCCTGGTCTCTGACTGATGCCCTTGCATGTGACAGTGGTATTGTTGGTTTTGATGGTGGTGCTGGTGGTTTTGTTGCTGTTGGTTCTATTGTTGTTGCTGTTATTCTTGTAATTATTATTTGTTGCCCTGATTTTTAAAAGTGTTAAGTTTTTTTTTATAGTACTTTTGAAAGTTCTCATAAAACTTCTTTAGTTCTGATAATGTTTACACATTTGTACTGGAGTTCTCACACACTGTTCATGTAAATAATGATTGGTTTGCATTCTTTGTAAGAGGAGAGAATTGATGGACTCTTAGTTTGACCAGTGTGGTTGGAGAAGCAACAATTTCATCCTCCAATCCACTGCCACTTTTGGAATCCTATATATTGCGAGGTCAGAAATAAAATTGGGTCTTTTTCTCTCTTAAACTCACCAAGCTTCTGTGTACTCATTTTGTGTCCAATAGCGACATCTGAACTTTAAAACTTTCAAAAGAACTATAAAAGAAAACTTAACACTTTTAAAAATCAAGACAATAATTATTATTATTATCATCATCATCATTATTCAAGTGGTTTTTTCATTACCCCCCACCTAATCCCACTGGATACACAGTCAGAGAGGGATGGGGAGGAAAACCCCCCAGAGGGTTTATTCCAGCTCCCCACGGGGAGTGCTCAGGTTCTGCTGACCTCGACACATCTGGTGGGCATTTCCACGGGCCGCTGGCCGAGCATGAGGCGGTACCATGCCGGTGGCAGGGAGTGGTCACACACCAGGTCCTGGCTGGCCACTCGCTGCAGCTCCAGGGAGTCGAAGCTGGTGCTCCTGCGGGGGTTGCGGAGGATGCGGTGTCCCCCCGGCCAGCACTCGGGAGCTGGGGAGGATGGAGAGGGCAATGAGGAATTAGTTAATCGCTTTAATTCCACTGGACGCTGCTAATAGCTGCTTAAATCCTTGTCTTGGGTTGGAAATGGGGGCGTGTATGCTATTCCTCTGTCAGAGGTGGGGCAGTTATCTCCTGTTCATTGGGCAGTTTTCTTTATCTCTTCCACAAACCAATCCTCCCTCCAGGAGATCTCTTCTGTTCATGGCCAGTGAGTGTCCTTGCATGAGGTGATAAAACTCCATCATCCCATTGGGAGATGCTCCACCCAGGGGGAGGAGCCAAGCATTCCTACCTGGATACAATCTGAGATTTTGGGAAACCACAGCAGCCTTTGCCCACTGCATTCGCAGAGGAGCAGCTTTCTTCCCCACTGCATTCCCAGAGGAAGCCCAGGCCCATCTCCAGCAGCCCTGGAGCTTCAGAGGAAAACTCCAGCCTTGTCCAGGATCCCTGCTCCAGCAGAAGCACAGCTGGCACTGCAGGAGGGCTGAGCCACCATGGAATGGGACTGCTGCCACCACCCTGACCCACAGGCTGCCAGGGCATGTTCTGACTCTGGCAGGGTTGTTTTGTATTACTGCATTTTAAATTTTATTTTTATTTTCTTCCCTAGTAAAGAACTGTTATTCCTATTCCCATATCTTTGCCTGAGAGCCCCCTTAATTTCAAAATTGTAATAATTTGGAGGGAGGGGGTTTACATTTTCCATTTCAAAGAAGGCTCCTGCCTTCCTTAGCAGACACCTGGCTTTTCAAACCAAGACAATCCTATATCCTTTTATGTTCTGATTTGTTTTAGGATTGGAATAATTTTCAAGGCAAACAAATCCAGATTTAAATATATAAAGGTGCAAGCTTAGTAACATAAAGATTTTAGAAGTCTAGTTTTTCATCATATCTGAATCAGGACCAACCCCCTTCACCTTTTAATGTTATTTCAGGCTAATTTTAGGGATTAACATCTGAATCTCTCCTCCTCAGAAATCAAGTAGTGTTTTGAGGTTCCAAAGTGTTGTGACCTTTGAAAGTACGTGGGGTTTTATTTTAATTTATTACATGCATGAACAATTTAATCATGATATAAATTGATGCTGGAGTATAAAGTGCACTTCACACGCTTTTAAATATGTACTGAGAAGATTCAGAACAAGAAATGTTGAAAAGAGAAAAAAAGAGAAATGGTTTAAAAACAACAGGAAAGAGTTTTGAGAAATCAGCTCTGGTTAGGCTTGCAAATAGTGAGGCCACAGGTCAGACTCACTTGAGCTTGGCATAAAGCCAAACTCATCAGGGCTTGTGTGTGTGCATCTCAAAGTGAATCAAGCCTGCTGCCCCTTGATGTGTGTTTGTTTACTCGCCTGCCCTGTTTATTTTCATACATCTCTTGACTTTTTTACAGAATATTCCTTTCTTTTCTTCTCATCTAATAAAAAGAAGCCTTGAGGTGATTCTGTTAGAAGTTGTTTATCTCCAAAGAGCTGACCATGTAGCAAAAACGGCCTTTTCTTGGTTGTCTGAGCCATTCCTTGATGAGGCCAGGTCCCTTTTCTCCATGTCAGCACTGCAGAGTGGGCACAGGAGGGGACTGAGGTGGAGCTGCTCTGCTCCGTGCCTCAGCAACAGAAGGCTCAGCTAATTTCTTGCTGCAGTAATCTTTAATTGCTAATGATGATGTAAGAGGCAGAGGCCACATCACAGGAATTGCACCAACTGGCAATTAGCAAAATCACCTCTTTTCACTGCAAATAGAGCTTATTTATGTGGCACCGTTGGCAGAGAATAAGACCCCTCCCCATAACTTAATTTTTCAAATGTCACTTTTCAGATTGTAACTCTGTTTTAATATTGCGCCAGTGGCACTCTGAAACAAATTTATCATTTTTATTTTATTGACAAGATACTCAGAAGGTCAAAGTCAATCCATTTATGGCAGTATTTTTAAAGATTATTTTGATTGTGCCAAAGGCAAGGCAATGGTATACAAGACAAATGGGGACAAAATGTAGCGTAACGAAGGCTTTATTGCAATTTTCAGGGAACTAAACTGTCAAATTGCAATTCCAATGCAAAATTCTGCTGAATTAATACAATTGCCTTTTTAAATAAAAAAGAAATGCCCAAAGCTTTTCTTTCCTATAGGTAAGAGACATTTCAGAGAGGGAACACTTGGAAATATTGCACCTCTAATTAAATCTGGGATCAAATTCCTTCCCTCAGAAGTCCTTTCTGGAGACCACATGGAGACTGTCCTTTGCTAACTCCCAGCCCAAGGGAAGAAGTGACATTTCAGCAGACAAACTATTTTACAAAAATGAAAAGTTTACCCTATATTTAAAACCCCTTAAAAAAAATGCAGACTTGCTGACCCCTCCAGTACCACTCAAGGCTTCAGGAATGTTAATGGGAACAGAATCTTGGCTCCTGATGCCTTTTGCTTGCCTGAATTAGCTCCTGTCTGAACAAAAGGAAAAGGAATCTAAAAGCAAACAGCTCTTTGCACGGTATTGCCACAGGAATCTTGCAAGGACATTGTAATATAATTAATTGCATTCACTTTCTCGATAATAATAATATCAAATAGTGCCTTTAAATGTAACTAATAGCCTTCTGCTTGATATGTATTAGTTATAATCCAAATTCACACCACGTGTTGTGGTCTTACCAGTGATTAACTACTCTGTCTAAACAATGCAAATATATCAGACACTGACACATGGCTAATTATTTTTCATCCCTTGCATGGTTTTGCTTGCAGTAGTTTAGAAAATGCTTTCTCACACCATCACCAGAGGAGCTGAATGCTGCAGATGGGCCTGACAAGGCCAGGGAGGCACTTGGAGGAGCACATGGGAGAGACCTCCAAGGTCCCTAAGGAGAGGGGTGTTCATCCAGTAAATTTAACAGGGTGTGGGACAAAAAGCCGTGTGTTTAGTCCCAGAGGAGCCCTGGCTCAAACAGCCACTCTCTGAAGATGTATTTTACCCTGAATTCACTGCCAGAGTCTGTTTATGTACCTGTGCCTGGGTTTAGTTGTGCTGGCAGGCTGACATTGAGGAGGCAGGATGGCAAATTGATCTGCTGTCACTCCCCTGGAGCCAGCCTGATGGATTTTGTTCCCTGCCTGAGTCAGAGCAGACCCAGGCACACAGAGATGGTGGCACAAAAAGTCTCACCCAGGTTTTGCAGCAAGCCATGAGCAAAGCAAACCCTCAATTACTGAATTCCCCTTGTAAAATGGTGCTTATTATGGCCCCGTGACAGGATGATTGTAAACTTTAACATGCAAATTGCAGGCTGTGGTGCAAGTTAATTACCACCGGCTTTCCTGCAGAAATAAATGAATAAAGGCATCAATGTAATCAGACTTTATTATAAAAATGTTATTTAAAAGAAAACAACAAGAAGGCACAGCTGAACCCTGTTGGTTCTTCATCTGAGAAATGCCCACTTGTACCTTGTGGTGGCTGCAGCTACATTCAAATCAGATGAAACCTTCCTGTTCATTTTTAATTCAGGTGCAGGTGTCAAGCTTATGGACAGCCATGAAGTGCTCAACATCCCAGCTGTCCCCCTTCATGTCCACATTCATGTCTAGTATGGAACCACTGCTACTCTGGGCTGTGCAGATTATGTTGCCTTAAAAAGGAGATATTTGTTTTATTAAGAGAACAAATTTAATTCAATCCAGCACTATTCCTACTACTCTATTTAAGGGTCCACCTGTGTCTGGACTCTTGAGAGAAGGTCACAAATTGTGAGTTAGTTAGATATGGTAGTTAGAAAAGTAGGTATGTAGTTTTAGTATCTTCCTATATATAGTATATTAATGTATTATAGCATAGTTATAATACAGAAATCCTTTAGCCATCGGAACTGGAGTTAGAAATCATCATTCCTTCCCACTGGGTTCGCCTGCACTTTACAATAGTGACCACAGCTGGAGGAAGATATTTGTGTCAGCAGGTCCTGGGGACAGCCTGGAAGCCCATTCTGTGCTGGCCAATATTGTACCAGGTGGCAGTGAGGCTCCAGGTACCAGGGACCAGTCAAACAAGAGCCTGGAAAGGTGAATATAAGGCATCACTTTGGGATACTCCCTGCTTTGGGATACCCTCCCTACCCACACATTTAACACTGAAACACCCACTGGAGTTTCAAGCAGGGTGGTAGCTGGATGCTTTGCAAACAGCTGAGTCACCTGTACACTGCTGGGACAGGTATTAGTGGGAAAAATGCTGCTTTGGGTCTTTTTGCTGCGGGTCTGTCCCTCCTGCTCGTGGCCATGGGAAGAAGCATCAGTCATAACAAAGATAAAGCCAGGAAACTTAAGAGTGGCAGGCTGAAAAATCATAAGGAAATAACTTGCTAAACCTTTGCTTTCGTTTCTAAAGACAGGTGAGTACAAGTGTAATAGAGCTTTACCTGTCCCTCTTGCTCCCAGTAAATATCAGTGGCTTATGTGGAGGAAGGTTTAAGAAGTTGTGAGATTTTGTTTGTTTGCTTTCAATAGCGGCTGCAAATCAAATAATATCAATAGGTGATGGCAGCCAGGAAACCCTGAAAGAAATATAGTTCCACAAGCCTGAGGTGCATGTTTGCTTTGGGCAAAGCCACACAATATATCTAAAGGGCATTCTAAAGCCTTGGGAAATAGCTGGCAAATTGTAAAATAACTTTTGTGTGGAGGGTGACTGAAAAGCCAGTGACTGATGCAGGCAATGCTAACCAACAGCAGCGTTTGGTGATGGGCTGTGATTGCTCTGTGACCAGGAATGATGTGTCCCCACATGCAGATTTCCTTCTTGCCATCGTCTCCCATACTGTGGGAACTCAATCTGGAGTTTGCCCCAAAAATACATGTAGGCATATGTATGTACACATACATATATTTAAAAAAAATATATATTTCAAATTATGTATGAGTACTCATATTTTTTGACATTTGTATGACATACAGTAAATTTTTGAAGTCCCTCCCTCTGTGGCAGATTTTCACATTTCTGATTTTTGTTTCTTACAGTCCACAGTGGAACAGAACCTCTTCTGTCATGTTTGACTTTCTCTTCATGGGAAAATTATGAAATATTTTCATTTGGAAAAATAATTCTGAAATACTGAGGCTGATAACTCCAAATTAATTGCAGACAAAGGATGTGTTCCCTTTCTTATATTTCTGTTTTAGAAACAGAAGGAAACTTCTTAATCACCAGCCGCTTCCATGCTCAGGGGCTGGATTTCAGTGATGTAGAAAAGCTCAGGTAAGAGTTTCTGAAGCTTTCAGCATGTCAGTGCCATCACTTCCCCATATTGTCATTTGCCACACATTGAAAGAGAGTTTGTGTAGGTAAGGATAGGCAGATGTTGGGAAAGGGAAATTCTTTCCAAGCTCTTAATGGATGTGTTCAAAATAAAAGTAGAATCCAACCCATCCAACAACATTTAAAAATTCCTTTTGGTCGTTGCACATTCCAGATGAACAAACATCTATTAGTAGATATTTGTAGCTAAGGAACACCTGACAGTTTATTAAAGATAAAAGTTTCTGCCCTTATCCTACCAATATTTTAAAGATTTTGCTTTGATTATTCTGCCTGCTGATGACAAAAATTTTCATTCTTAATGATATTCAGAGGCAGAAATTTGTTGTGAATATGACAGTGATCACATTAAAATGCTTGAACCATGAGTGCTCCTCTGGTAGATAAAACATAGTAACTGTATAAAAACCCCTTGATATCTAATAAATAAAGCTATTTTCAGAGATTTCAGAAACAGAGGAACCTCTTACTGAACTGAAATGATAAGGAAGCCCATTGTACAAACACCACACAGTCGTAATGGACAGGTCTTGAACAAGTCACAAAGCATTCATAAGGCAAAATAGATAGAGATAAATGAGCTATTGTGCAAAATAAAGGTAATTATAGAAATTTTAACCCAGGAAGAGGCAAGAGGCTGAGCACCTGCTGAAAAGAATATCACATTTAATACATGTTATTTGTACTGAATAACAGGCAGATCTGAGAAAAAAAAAAACAAAAAAACAAAAAAAAAAAACCAAAAAAAAAAAAAAAACTCCTACAATCTGAAGGTGTTCCTTTATAATGCATCTGAATTTCATGTGTCTGGGGACAAGGTCACTTGTCATCCTAGTCTTCTATGGAGTAAAGCAATAAACTATTGACAAACCAAGGGCCAAGACTCAGTTGCAGAGCAAACAATTATTTATTCACGCTCCTATCTCTTATCTTGCCTTGCATTTCTATTTTTAACTCGTGCTTTAGAAGGGAGGAATTGATTATGTGAGATTTTCTTCTAGTTTGTGTATCCCCTGAATAATTTGCAGAATAATGAGCTGCATACAGCTCACACAGGAGGATGCAGGGACAGGCAGAGAAGCATTTTGTGTGGGGCCAGAGGAGATGTCAAGAGGGGCTGATCAAATAGGTGAAAACAAGGGGTCCCTGTGGAGAGTGTGAGCAAAGTCTGAGGATCTTCCTGGCAGGTTACAGTGAATTTTGGAGAACTGTCACAGCAGAAGGGATGGACAGCACTTTCTTCAGTGTTCTATAAATAGAGCAGATGAAGGAACTTTTTATTTTCAGTGACAATGCATGCGTGGCCAACTGAAGTTAATGAGCCAAGAAGTGTCCAGCTGAATTGTTTTCCTTTAAAATGTTTCAATCTCCAAGAATCACTGTCTGGCCTCTCTCATCAAGGTGCAAATTGCTCATGGACAATGTGGTGGACACAAAAAGGACAGGAAACATTACATGGATAAAAAGCAATAGGCAATTGTACAGGCCAGGTGAAGTCAGTGCACCTGCTTTGCAAAATGCAGCCTCCTGTATTAAATGTGCTACTTAGGAAATAGCAAATCCAGATTGTGTCAATAGCTCTATTATATTTGGTGAATTCTCCTCCTCACTCATTCTGGCTCAGCCCTAGAGCCAGGAAGGCTGAGAATCTGAATATAGAAATCACTTATTATTGCGTGTCACAGCAGAATTCAAAACCTAATAAATTTCCTCAAGTTATCTCTAAGTTAATCATGATGCCTTTAAGGGCTTCTCAATAAAAATCAATAAAAAGAAAATGATAATTATTGTTATTGATTGGTCTGTTTTGCTCTCATCCCTCAGAATGAAAAAGTGAAATCAAAGGAAAAGGTTCTTTCTTACCTCCTAATCTCAGCTGAGCATACAGTCACAAATGTAGCTTTCCTAAATAGAAGAAACAAAAACAAACCCACAGGTTTTGATTTTAGAAGCCACTGGGCTCTATTCAGATGGAAATTTGATTTCCATGGAGAGCTGGAGGTGTTTCTACACCTCAGCCATGACACTGGCTAATTACCATTCACGAGCCACACATTTTTCCAGACTGCCCCCATGGAAAATGCTGAATTTTGGCCACATTTTCCTGCACTTCTTCAATGCAGTGCTGGATGTGGGTGATATTATGCTGGGGAAAGTGTCACCACTCCCTTGCTGTCAGTGCTTCCAGGCTGCAGCAGAGGCTGGTGAGCAGATAAGGGGACTCTGAGTGCAGGCAGCTCAGCGCTGCCAAATTCCAGGTCTGCACGCGTGTCCTGGGTGTGATTTAGCTCCTAGTGGATGCAGGGTGACCAGGCAATTTTTCCTGCTATTGTTTTGCTATTATTCATTGCTGTTATTCATCCCATTCACTGGCACAACGATGGCTTCAGCTCCTCACGTGTTTATAATGGGCTTTTCTGTCAGGGCTCTGACATTTAGGATGAATGGCCGGGCTCCCTCTTGCCTTTGGAGTAAGGCTTTATTTGTTACAGTGCTGCAGTAATGTACACAGACATGCTCCACTTCCCACAACTGCACTAACCTGGAAGGATTTTTCTACCACCCTACCAAAATCTAGGTTTTCTTTGACCCTGTCCTTCATCCCCTTGTGGGCTGTCTGCAGTGTGAAACTTGGAGAGAGTTGGTATGAAACAGTCTCGAGCACATAGCAGCTCCTGCTGTGGATGCAAAAGGTTCTTCTCATGCATTATAGCACTCTGGATGGATTTTAAAAATATTGAAATAAAAGGTCATGAGCTAGAAATAGCCAGCAGCCTGCCTGGACACTGTGATAAGATAAAGCTGTGGACTCCCAACCGTGGAATTACGAATTAAGCCTAATAGATTTCTAAAATCCAAATTTATCAGCAATCCTCACTGTTTGTTTCTTCAACTTTTGAAAGGCACAGATTCTGTACATATTGTCATGATATCTTCAAACCTAGAAGAAATCAGTGCCTTCCTCCCATAGAAACAGGATTGTATCAGTTCCAGCCAGCATTTTCCCTGAGCCACAATGGAATTCCAGGGAATCTCACACACCTGGTTGTGTGTCTGGCACCTGACAGAGGTCTGGTAATGCCTATTCATGCCATGCAACAGCAAGGCTTTCAGTTCCTATGTACAAAAACATCCAGATAAATGTATTTGCTATTTTTATTTAGCTGAATTTAGTTCTCATTTCCCAGTTCTAACAGGTACTGATTTTCCTTTTTGGTTTAGGATCATCTCTGCTTTGGTTGCTCCACAGATCTCTGCTTATTTATCAGGAGTAGTAGGACCATCAATAAAAATAGCAAGGTTTCAGGAATCTTTAAGACCTTCAGCTATGAGCTGGTTTTTGATGTAAAAGACAATGCAGCTCAGCTGGTATCAGCTGAGCCTTCACCACATTTACAGCTGCTACCTGTTCAACCTTTTAGGATGTGATTACCATAACAAGACAAACCATCTCCATAATTCTATCTATCTATCTATCTATCTATCTATCTATCTATCTATCTATCTATCTATCTATCTATCTATCTGTATATGTAAAGCCCAACACCTTTCTGTGGCCATCCAGCCAGAGCTGCAGGTACAGAGCTGCAGGGGACACGGGGGATTAGGGAGGCACAGGAACAAACAGGAGACAATTGCTGCCCCATATGGTGCACATCATTGGCAGCTGTGCTTTGATCAGGATCCACCGTGCAGAAGGCAAACCTACTGATTTCTTTTCATTTACTCTGAATTAACTTTGATCACAGTGCAGGTTTGTGTGTTTTAAAGCTTCTGCTGTCTTAAAAATGTGCTGGGGAGGTCTGTGTCCTCAGAAGAGAGGAAATGAGCAGAGATGAGCCCTGTCCCTCAGTGGCTGATGGGGCTGCGGGAAGGTTTCCCGTGCAGGGATGGGTTGGAATGGGATGGGGATTTCTTCCACCATGGTCAACATGCTGTTTCATACAGGAGGTATAGCACTGGCACTTTCTGTTCTTTAGAAAGAAAAGAAAAGAAAATCAGATTGCCAGATAGAGTATTCTCAATAGAAACCACTCTGCTCCTCAGACACTGACAATGCAGTACAGTTTCTTCTCACCAGATGAGATGATTCCTAGCAGTTTTTTATTTCCATGGAGCCATTTCCATGCTGAGCTTTTCATTCTACTCTTCCACCTCCTTCTTGCCTGATAACAGCCAGAGCAAGCTTTTAGATTATAAAATAAAGTTATACCTTTTAGTGAAATACATGCTTTAAAAAATAGCATTACTGAACTGGAGGAGGAAGCAACCAGATCTTAGTTCCTCTGCTAGGGAATAATTCAACTGAAAAGGTTATCTGTGCATCTCCATCCCTAGGTAAACAAAGTGATGACAGGCAAACAGGCAGCTTTTCAGGTTTTCTTCCATCTTTCTGTCATCAAAACAAGACTCAATTTTGCATTCTTAGTTGGTAATTGGCTAATAACTGTAATTTTCATCCTGAGAAGATAGGTCAGTAACCAGGGCTCAGAAAAACCCTACAATATGACAATTGATAGTTCTTCATTAGACTTGAAACATTCAGGTTACCACAGTCATTTCTTTTGCAATTTGAGCTACAAATAAAAACAATCAGCAAAAATCTAGTCAAGAAATTTCAGATTGAAAAGCCATAACACAAATTAATGCACAAAAAACCAGCAGGCAATCAATTTATCATTTGCTACTTTATTCTTTAGCAATTTGCAGTCATTGCTGAGTTGCTTTTGAAACTTGTAAAATTTGATTATGTGAAACCTGGTGAGTGTCAGGCTTTGGTCATTTCTGTGTTGTGTTTTATGAGTTGTTTTATGACAAAAGGATGTAACCTCAAGCTGTGCCAGGGAGGTTCAGGTTGGAAATCAGAAAAATTTATTCACTGAAAAGGTTGTTAAGTATTAGAATGCACTGCCCAGGGAAGTGGTGGAGTCACCATCCCTGGAGGTGTTCAAGAATCGATTGGATGTGGCACACAGTGCTCTGGTCTAGTTGAAAAGGTGGTGTTTGGCCAGAGATTGGACTCAATCATCTTAGAGGTTTTTCCAACCCTAATGATGCTGTGATTCTATGATTCTATTCTAGGAGCTGGTTGGAGAGCAGAGGGTTTGTATAGGCAGACCTGTCTGATCTCCTGCACAAGCACACATGGTGAAGTCTCAGCCTGGAAGTCCTGGCAGGAATATTTCTGTAGTTTTCTACAATTAACCCAGTTCAGAGAAGCTTTAGCTACCCCTAAATCATCAAATGCCACTTTGAAAGCCGCAGTTTGGACCTACATCTGCCAATAGTGCAGGAGCCAGCTGTGGTTCCATGTGCAGGAGTGGCTGCTGCCTCTCCCACTGCACCCTCAGTGTGGGTGGGGTAGCACAGAACTGTGATGATGTTTTTGACCCTGGGGTTTGGATAACTGGGTTTGGATAACTGCCAGCCCATGAACAAGGAGGGGTTTGCCTGTGACAGACTGAGGAGTGGTGGTGCAGCCCTTACACCTTTCACTTTTACCCACAGGTGACTTCACCTTCTCTTTCATTATCCCCCACAAAGCTCATCTTTTGCACTCAGAAATGAGCACCCCACTTCAGCCCTGATGAGGAACTGAGTTGTATAAAGGTTGCTTGCAAGCAGCAGGAATGCTCTGAAAGGCACTGGGCGTGTTTGGAGCACAGGCAGCAGAACAAGCCCAGCAGAAGGCAAAAAGCCAGGTGAGAGGGGCAGGGTGACCTGGGGACATTTTCTGATGGGTTTGAGCTTCATGGGCAGATTTGGAGCCAGCTGATTTTCCCTGACTTCAAGCCATGATTGCCATGTGCTGGGGCAATGCCCTGAGCAGATGTTTCATGGCAGATCCCTCCCACTGAAATCACTCTCCTATAATTTTGTTAACTATTCAATATAAATAAGAACACTCTAACTTTGCCAACTTACAATGCTGTTTCCCTTCTTTGAATTTTTCTTTTCTTTGAATTTTTCTTTTCACTGATGCATATTCAATTCTGTTTATAAAAATGCATATTTTCTTGAAGAAAACCTACAGGTCTAATACCAAAATGTCCTGCTGCCTCTTTGCAGGGCTCTCATTCTCACCCCATGTCACTTAAGCAAGCTTACCCTTTTTGCCACAGACTGCAGCTCTCTGTGATGATCTCTCAGCTCTCCCTCCATGATCCTTGTGGGTCCCTTCCAATTCAGGCTGCTCTAGGATTCTATTTTTAACCCACAAAGGCTTTAAAATGTGGTATGGAAGGAAATCCAGGGTCCAAATTTACTGTGAAGATCTCTGCTAGATATTCCTTAGCCTCTCATTCCTCCTCTGTCATGCCACAGTAACACTGTAGGCTAAAGTCAAGTTCCATTCATCCTTTCTATTATATGCTGAAATAAATGTCTGGTGCAAAGCAAGGCACTCAAATCTAGGTTATTCCCTTACAGAACATGTAGATTCAGCAGCATGGCTTGATATTAATAACATCTGAATGGCTAAATCCCTGCAAAGTGGGGTAAAAGTTTGCTCCTAGGGATCCAGCAAACACACTCAAACCACTGAATTATCTTAATTCTAAAATAGCCTTCCAGCAGCACCACAGGGCCAGGATACACTCACGGGTTATTTTGCTGTATCTGGAATTTTCAGGCTATTCCAGAGACATGAAGGCACAATGAAAAGCAGAGTTGGACAAACATGTGAAGGCTTGAGGTATAAAAGGATTAACAGATGCTAATGCTCTACATTTTTCTGCTGCAATAATATAAGCACAGACAGCTCCCAGAGCAAAGCAGAAAGTGAAAGATTGCATGTAGGAGGGACAGAAAGACATGGCTATCGTGGTGTGCTGCTGTAAATTTTGAAAAAAGGCAACTGTTGAACAGATGTTACCAGCATACAGAAGATTTAGTGTGCAGATGATTTGCAATTCACTGGTCCATTGGGGAAAAATTACTTTTTAAAATTTAAAGGAAAATCTTTCAATTTTCCCAGAGAAATAAAATCTTTAAAATCACAAAGAATGTTTGATAATATTGAAATTCAAGCTAAACTCCTCTTCAGCCTAAAATTAAACATCTTGGAAGCAGGAGGAATTGAAGCATTTTGTTTGCAAAGACATTGAAAGGAAAAAAAAATTAAACTTTCATTAAAATATTGCTCTTTTTCTCTAGGCTAAATAGCTTGTCCAATTCCAAATGAAATTGTGGTAGATCTTGCTGACGTGGGGAAAAGTGTCACTGGTGCCATTTGAACCCCCTGGTAACCCAAAACACTCTCCTAAGGGCTCTCAAAGTGTTGGGTTTGCTCCAAGGAGCATTATCTCTGTGTTTTTGCTTTCCTTATCTCCATTTCCTTCATTCACATCAACTGCTTTGTAGGATGATCTTTTTTTTTTTTTTTTTTTTTTTTTTTTTAATTCTGGCTGTGGGACAGCCAGGTCCAACATGCAAATCATCTCAAGCAAGGATGTCTAATTCTAATTGATCTCCCATACAGTACAAGCACCTAAATGAATACCTCCCCTAGATACTCCTGCAAGAATTTTATATCCTTTATTTAATTTTATATTTTATATTATTTATATTATTATATCTATTTATATTATTTAAATATTATATTTTATATTCTTTATTTAATATTTCATCAACAGCACGATAGTCTTCATCCATCCTGAGAGACAGCTGTCCTTACTACAATTTTGGACCTTTTGGGTTGCAGTTCTTCATGGTCCCTATGAAAATCTGTTGGTGTTGGCAGCCAGTCTGAGCTGCCACTGGGGTGTCAGTCACTGCCATGGGTAAGGCAGGGCAGGTCTGACTCCAGTGGCCACAAGAACCAGTTAATTTCTGTGCTTCTCTCAAGCTCGTTTCTTGGTATTTGTTGCTTATTCATCATGAGTCCTGACTGCAGAGAGCACATCAAAGTGGAATTTTTCTCTTTAATCAGGAACCAAACCCATTATCACTCTGATCATAGGATTGCAGTCTCCATATTTTCTTCTCAGACCTATTCTTGGAATGTGTCCCATCATTTAAAATCCTCTTCTAAGGCAGGACAAATTACCTTTTCTCTTTCAAGGCAAACCTTTTCTTAGGAGATAGACTTTGTGGGTACATGCCAAGAATGACATAGATTTCTATACAGATTAAATCTTATTTGCAATAATGATTTGCAGTATTTTCACATCACCAAAGTCCTTTCCAAGGTTTCTTACAACAGCAGGTTATTTTGGCTGGGATTACATGAGAAATGATGGTCCAGCTCTTTGCAAAAGCCTCTGCAAATAGTCATTAAGCTAAATCTCCTTTCCCTGAGAGTGGGATGTAAAGAACTGACATGTCATCATATGTGTGTGCACATGAAATATGCAGAAGAGACTGTTTTTCACCCTTTTTAAAAGATAGGTGTATAATAACTATATGATATAGTTATTATATATTTATAGTAACTAAAATAAGATCAAGCCAGATCAAGCAGAAGTTGGACCTGTTAACAAACAATGTCAAGATTAAAAAGAATAAACAGACCAATTAATCACTTCTTCTGGCCCAAGTAAAATTAACACCACAGCTGAGTTAGCACCTCTTTCACTGAGAGGGGGGAATCCCTGTCCACAAGGCAAAACCTTGCTAGAAGGAGAAAGAGAGGGATGCTCTGGGGACAGAATGCCTGTCCCTGCTGTCCTGAGGTCCAAGCCAAGCCAGCAGCAAGGAACCACAGGACACTTGGGCACTGCAATGGAAGGTCAAAGCAAACAGGGCAGGAAAGGGCTGGGGAAGGTCATTTAATGTCCCTGCATCCAACACCACCCCCCAGGGACTGTCACACAGCAGATAACCTCTGTGAAATTTAGGGATGCTAAGTTGCTGGGTGTGTGCTCTTAGCAGAGAGCCTTGTTTTGGGTTATTTTGCGTTGTTTTGGTGAAAGATTTATCTCTCTCAACAGCTCCCAGAAATTCTCTAAAACACGTTGCAAATCCATTTGCTCAGTGCTGCCCTGGGGGAATATCTGCAGGTCCCTCTGAGGAGAGGACTCCAAGGAGTCTCCTACTGCTTGATAACAAGGGGGGATTCTTCACACCCTTGTCTGCTTAGGGCTTGGCATGGATTTTCTGTGCTTGTTTTATTCTCTCCTTGCTAACAACTTGCCCCTGAGTATTTGGATTCAGTAGCAAGTAAGTAGAGTGAGATACTATATGTTAATTCCAGCATGTTTTTTGGGCTGATAAAAGTGAAAAATACAAGCTCTTGGAGAGATTATTGCATATAAATAGGCTTAGGCAATGGCATGGAGAACCTAGCCAAGCAGCAGCTTCACCATTAAGATTTTATCTAAATGATCCCATGTTATGAAGGAAGGAAAAAAAGCAGCAGAAGGCTGGGTAGCAAGATCAAACTACCTAAAAATCTGATTTCTGCTCATGCAGAGGTTTTGGATGTTGAGGTTTTTAGTAAGTCTACGAGATGCTCAGGCTGTGGTGGTGCATCAGAACAGTTAATCTCTTGCTGGGGTGACTGTGTACATTTTGCTAGAGCAAACAAATATAAGTGGCAAGGGAAAGGATGTTGTTCCTTGACGCAGTTGTTCTCCTGACACTTCACACGGTGAAATACACTCCAATTTCCCAACAGAAAGAAACTGAAATTATGAAGAATAAGATTGACTGAAATGGATGACAGTGTTTAAAAAATGTTAGCTAGTATTGATGTTTTGGAGAAAAAAAATGACTCCAGGAATGCTAGCCCAAGGAGGTGATGGATAGGGCTGCCACGGGGGCCTGTGTCATGCTGGATAAGTCACTCCAGCCGTGTCAGAGGTGATCATTATTCCTGTGCTCCTTGTTTTCTGGATGCCTGACTGACGACCCTGATATGCAGAAATACGAGGCACTTAAAGCTCAGCTGCCTCTGAAATCTTGGTGCTGGAGCAGGCTGTGAGCTTTCTGATAAAAATCTTTTTTTTTTTTTTTTTTCTGTTGGAAAATGTTGACCCGCCACAGCTGAGATTTTCACAGAGTGTGTTTCTCCATTGAAGGTCTTGTTGTGTGATTTTTAGTATAGAATTGCTGGAGAGCAAAAAGAGAAAAAAGAAAAAGGAGAAAGTTCTGCACTTTGGCATAATCAAAGCACATGAGAAAACACAAAATGAGGGGCTTGGGCTCTGCTCTGGGTCTGCCTGAGCAAAACTTCCCAAATTAATATCACTATCTCTTGGGCTGATAGCTACTAGGGGGTTGTGGATATGGGGAAGGGGGAGGAGAAAAGGATCTTTCTCCCTTTCCCTCTCTTCCTATGTGCTTTTACTAAACATTTCAAAAGAATTTGTTTCATTTCAGTGTGAAAGAGTGGAAAAAAGCCTCTGTGCTTTTCATGAAAGGGAAGAGCATTGCTGTGCCCAGCTCTGCTTTGGGCAGCTCTGGGTTCAGGACCTCAGCAGATGGGACACACTCAGCCCCATTTCCCTGTCTCTGCAATTACAAATTAACAAAAACAATTAACTTCTTGTCCTGGAGATGTTGGTGAAGGCAGGATACCCCACACCTCACACTTGCCTCTTACTAGACCAGTAATGCTGTAAGAAAAGAGAGTTGGCTCACATGGTGCAATTGGCTCTTAATAATCCACACCAGCTTTTTCCCTATTTCCCTGTTTTCTGAGGCAGGATTTAAGGTTGCTAAGCCATGCACCTCTGGGGTTTGCCTGCCCCCTTCTAGTTCCAGGTGAAGGGAGTTTTGTGAGCAGTGATCTCCCAGACAAGGTGTCTCACCACTTAAATAATGGCTAACCCTATTCCAGCCCTGGTCAGGCTGCTCTCCCCTCTTTCTCCACCATCTGTGGCCATGAGGAATAGCCAGCTGTTGCCTCTCTGCTTCACATGCAAGAAGCATAATCACACCCACTTCCAGTGCTCCCTTCTCTGAGGTATTTCCTTTTTACTTTCCTTTCAGGTCACATTTCCAGGTCCCTTGTTAGCGTTGCAGCTTGATTTCTGAACTGCCTTCAATTTGTCCAGCTTTATTTCAGTAGGATGATCAAAATTAGTCACAGTAATCCAGCTGTGGCCTCTCAAATCCATGTGCACAGGTCTAATGAGTTGCTGTGTTTTATGAGCACTGTGCTCAGTAACAAATTCCATTCTTAATTTTTCCTAATAACTCTGCAAGTTGCAAATCATTAGGAACCTGCATGGAAGGCAGTCTGGCTGGTTTGTAGCATCTCAAGCCATCCTTTTTTTTTCCACTTTTTCTTGTTAAGCACTGAATTTTTGCCTCTGTTTTTGCCCTTTGGATGTTAGAAGTTCTGTGTTCATTTTTGAAGGCAACTTTTGTTTCTAATGATTTGGTTTCTACTCATGGTGGTATATCCATTTTTAGCTCTTTCTCTTTTTTTGCACCTTGTGTTCTTATTAAGGTCTTGAAAAGAACTGCTAAATAAAATTGTAATGAAATGTCTCTGAGAAAAACGAAGCAAAAAGAGATTTTGAATGCATTTATGTTCCCTTTATATTACCTGCTCTTTTTCCCTGTTAATGGATCTGCACTACTTTCCTTTGCCTTTAACACTGATATTATTTTGCCTTCACCCTACAAAGGCTATGAAAGTAAATTAATGACTGCAAATTAGGTACCCAGTTAGTATAATAAAGAAGAAAAAAGGCTGCCTAGAAATAAAGGGTATTTCCAAGATGGGTTTTGCTACTTTGAGCAATGCATGCATTGAAGCCATGTGCCCACAATAAGGGTGACATGAAATACTGGCTCCCTGCTCTGCAGTGGGGTGTCATCTGTCCTGGGAGCTGCAGGAAGCACCAGTCCTCCAGGAAATCAGGGCACGGTGATGCCACAGGGGCCGGATCACCATTTACAGGCAAAGTGCCTGTAAATTGCAGAGGTGCAAACAGCTGCAGCTTTGGGGTTTCCTGGTCGGTGAGAACTTCCCACTGTGACTTGGGGTGCTGATGGATGGAAGGGGAAATATTTGCTCTGCCCTGCTAGTGTTCTGTCAGGTTCTTCAGGGTGAAGGGAGTTTTGTGAGCAATGATCTCCCAGACAAGGTGTCTCACCACTTAAATCATGGCTAACCCTATTCCAGCCCTGGTCAGGCTGCTCTCCCTCTTTCTCCACCATCTCTGGCCATGAGGAATAGCCAGCTGTTGCCCTGGTAGTGTCCTGTCAGCTTCTTCAGGGCACTGAGTGCTTCCTTGCCTTGGAAGGAGTTGGGTCTTTCCCTCCTGCCTGGGATTGTACCTTCATCTGTTACTACTCCATGCTTCTCCACTGGAAAAGGACAGAATAATAAATATATTCTCAGTGAACACAGGCATTTGTGGCCATTTCCACTGCTGTGGTGTGTGTCTGATTGTGCCAGGCAGTGCTGCTCTCTTCAGTGCTGGCACCCTGCTTGCCCCTTGGCTCGTGTGAGCATCTGTTTTGTGACTTGTATCTACACTGTTCTACCCAGAGGGAACAATTAAAGTGGACTGTGTTGTCTCTGAAGTGACCAAGATTTCCTGCAATAAGGCTGGTCTTACCTATGACCTGCAGCAAAATTAAGACCTTACTTTCTGCTGGAGAGGTGTGAACAACCACCAGAGTGAGTCCAGACTTGATCTTGCTTTCCTCTCAAATATTTTTTTTTCCTTGTACTTTTTTTTTAATTCTCTTGTCCAATCTGGCTGTTGGGGATTTTCCTCACAGGCTGTCATCTGACCTTTCTGCCCATGACTGTAAAATTAATTATACATGCCTCTTTCCATGCATGTTCACTAAACAGACTGTCCATTCCAGCATTAGTCCAACAGAGTTCCCATCAATGTTAACAGAAAATATCTGAATACAGGGCATGGAAATTCTGCACTCTGCCTGCTGTACAAATCAGCTCACTGTACATGTCCTATATGTGTAGCCTCTTGTCTCCTGTGTCCTTTTGACTTAATTTTATTTTGCCCTCTACTTTCCCCTCCATTATGGTGTTATACATGGGCAGTTGGCCGTGTGACTTAATCATATTGGTCTCCTCCTGCTGTTTTACCTCAATCATCTCCAACCTTTCTCCACTGAACTGACAAAGGTACTTTCTCCTGTGCCGTGGAAAACATGAGCTAAACCAATATGACAGAGCTGGAGTTCTGCATGCATAATTTCAATAACATCCTATGTAACCAGTCACTGGGCTGAGCTCTTTTTAATGAAATCACCCTTGTTATCAGACTGTTTTCATTCAGTTCTCACAGAGGGATTGCTCACAGCATGAGTCATGCCAGGCATTTCAGTGTCTCTCTCAGGAAAACAGTAAAGATAATAAAAAGGGGTAAAAACCTAAAAAACATTTGGAAATGCAACACTTAGGAGCAGTGATGCTGCTGATAGTTTTCAGCCATTTTACAGAACATTAAGAAAAAGAAAACCCAATCAAATGCCAAAAGTGACATTTTATTCATTGATTTTTTTTTTTTTTTAATTTACTTCTGGGCTTATTTGCATCATTGTGCAACTCTAAAGTTCCATTTCTTTTCATTTTAAGAAAAAAAACTCAGAACTCTCTTCTCCACAGAATAATAGAAAGCTCAGCAGGGCAGGAAAAGACACTCCTTTAATGATGTGAGGTTGGGGCTGAGCCCCCTGCCATGGCTTCAGTGAGGTGGTGCTGAGGGCTGAAGAGCCATTTGCCATCCTGCTGCCATCCCTGGGGAGCAGCCCTGCAGAATAATGACACAGTGTCCCTCTGGCTAGGGAGGTGCCTTCTGACCTCCATCCTCTCCTGTCTAAGCAAGGAAGGGATCACGCCACACACAAGTGTGCACTGAGATCATCTTGTTGGGATTTTTTTCTGCATATGTTTTCCCCAAAAAATACTTTTTTTTTCTTTTTTTGCAAAGTCATTTGGTGATATCTACATCATTATGAAGCTTTCCTGGCACTGCATCTGCTGATTGATGGCTGTGAAAATGCAACATATTTCATTTTCTTTTCCTAGACGTGAAGCCAGCTGCTAATGGTTTTCCCAGGGTGAAGCTGGCAGCTGCAGGATCAGGTCTGGGGGCTCTGAAATGTACATTTGCAGGAGAGCCACCTGGGCTTTTGGCTGTTTCATTAGTGGTCATTACTGCTTGTAGAAAAGGATCTAAGCAGAGTGGGTGCTGAGCCTGGCTGTAAATTCCAGGGTTTGATTTGGGAAACTGCAGCCATTAGTGTCGGATGGAAGCGATCTCAATGATCTCAAAATCTTTGCCTGCAATTAAAACTTCCATCTCCTGTTTCCAAAACCATATTAAGTCCCATGGTTTAACAGTTCACATTTATTTACTTTTATTCATCTGCTTCTTCAAGTCAAATACAGAAACTAGTGCATAAGTAGGACCCTTTTAATGTTAATTATGAGTGCTTGCTGAGGACTGAAGTGTGAATGCCAGAGCATCATTAAGATGAAACTGTGGCTCTCTGCAGACACCAGACAGCAATAAGTAATTTTCTCCTTCAGTTCTTGGATAAAATTATTATCTCATTCACTCTAGAAAGAGGTGCTTTATTTCAGCATGTCTATATTTTTGTCTGACTTTCCTGTATTTTATACACATCAAGGGACAAAGGACTTTGGTGGCCCACAGGCCATCCAGGCTATGGGATTATTGTTCTGCTGCTTCAAGCTCCTCCTGCTCTCACAAATCCCCTCTTTGACTATGGAAAAAAGGGTGGGATTGGTCCCTCCTAGACATGTGGATGGCATGAGGTGGAGGCAGGCAAACTACAGGCGCTTTGATGGTGCTGGGTGTTGCTCCCTAAGCTGAATTTTAACAAGGCAGGCAGGAATTCTTATCTTTCCTAGAGAAAGACAGACTCACCTGGATGCCTGGGAAGGGGTGGGAAATAGAACAAAGCAGAGCTGTGAAGAGTTTCCCCACAAAGCAGAGCTGTGAAGAGATTCTCCATCAGTTCTGTAAGCTGCTGTCAGGCAAGGAGTAGGAGGATCTTCATTTGCATTTCGTGGAGTGTTTCACAGCCACTTAAATGGGAAAGAACAAAGCAGGAATGATTGCTTGTGCTGCAGTTTCTGAGAGCAGTAAGAGGATTCCATAATCACACAAAATCACACAAGCACAAATTTTGCATTGTTGGCCCCTGACAGAAAACTGACCTTGACATAGACTTGAACAATCTTAAACGGGAGAAATAGGTTCTATAAGCAGAAATACTGTAAATCAGAACCTTGCTTCCAGGTAAGAAAGTCCTGTTTGCTTGATTTCTAATCTAAATTATCAAGAAAAAGCACTCATAAATGTTGAGTGGTTGAGAAGTGGGCCCAGAGAGTACATCCTCTTCTCCTGTGAGGCTCCGTGGGTTGAATTCTCTCTCCTCAGTGAGTGCCACAGAGGCTTTAGATAAGGAACATGTGAAGAATAGCTGAACAGTGAAAGCTATTACCCTAAAGACTGATATTTACTGGATTCCTGCTTTTTGCCTTTCTAGCTGAGTCACAGAATTTCCTTTGTTGCTGCACATTCATTTTCCTCCTTCCTCTAGCAAATACCATTGAATTGAGCAGGCACGTGTCTTATCCACAGTTATCCAGAATCACCTCCAAAAACCCTTTTAAGTCCTGTTCACATACAAATCAGCCTTGAACACTCCCAGGGCAGAGCAGTACATTAGCAAGCCTGAGAATTAACAATAGAACTGGGTCAATGAAAAAAGGATATACTATCTGATCACAAGGTGACTGTTTCCACTGCAATGTGAAAAGCTGCTTTCAGCGCTGGAAATACAGTAGAGCAACAGTTACATTAGTGCCACTGTACAGAGCTCATTTGGATCCCTGCCTGCTTGTTCTGATTTGCACAAGCAGTGGGAAAGGCTATTAGGATAATCAGGAGAATGAAGAGCTTGCTTTTAAAGTATAGGTTGAAATTAATTTGCTTAGCCTAGCAAAAGGGAAAATGAAGATGCATTTTGTGTTGCTGATATGAGCATAGCAGGGAGGGGAACTTGGGGTAAGGGAGAATGTGGTGGAAACATCTGCTTTCAGAGCAACATCTGTCAACATATTTGAGGTGGAAAATAGAGAATTCATTTCTTTCGAAAGGTAAAGATTCGAGCAAAATATCTTTTTTCCAAGACGGATTTGTCCCTTGCCTCTATAGCAAGGGACTTGAACGGAGCAAGAGCTCATGGTTGGTTCAGAAGGGGCTTCTGTCCTGTCACTGCAGGAGCTCTCTGTGGTGGCATTGGCCAAATCCTCTCTCTTCTCTCTCCTCAGAACATGGGTGTAACCAAAACAAGTCCTCTGTGTGGCAGGCAAAAAGCCAGAGATACCCCCAGCCACGCTGACTGGGCAAAAAGGTCTCTCCTGCCACCCCTCCCCCCCCCCCCCCCCCCCTTTTTCTCTCGTGGATATAATGCCTGAAAAACTTTCTGGAGACCAAAAATGAGCATGATGCAAAGAATCTCTCCGCCCAGGTTACTTAAATATATTTAATGAAAGGAAAATGCCTGCATATGACTGCAGATACTGAAGCAATGAAGCTGGAAGATTCTGGATCAGGGGACCAGAGAGTTCTGAAAGTTTTGAAAATATATTCTTGTCCTCACCCAATGCAGATTTGATTGAATGCTTACAAACCATGTTATTGTTTACAATATTTCACTCTTCTGACACAAGAATTTTGAAACCTGTTATCTATTTTATTTTAGCATCAATTATTGAATTATTGTTGGGGGGAGGTTTACACATTCACCATCTTATCGTAAATATCCTGGAATATAAAAATATCCGATTTTTACACTCTTCCTATGAATAAATTAAGTTGGATTTATGAGGCTTATGGCCTGTTCTTCCTCTGTTCTTTGGAGGGCTTTGTGAATGTGCAATGAGAGCTCTTATTTCTTATTATGGAATTTTATAGTCACCACGTAACTGGGTTAATATAAGAAGTATAAATAAGGATATGCATTTGCCTGTGAGATATTTGAATATGGAGCAGAGCATCTGAAGTTCAGAAAATATGAACTGAAGCACAGACTGTATATCTTACACTGTGAATAGGAAGAGAAACTGTTTCAAGTGCTGAAAAAAAGAATGGAGTGTGTGGGAATTGTCCCCTAGGAAAGGTAAAAAAGCCATTGGATTTTTTTTTTTTTTAAGGCATCATGCTCTACTCTCCAACTACATTTTAGCAAACAGCCTCAGATGCTGCAGTTGCTCCCTCTCACCTGCTGGTCTCCTGCACAGACTTTCAGAAAGTGAAAGAAAAGGCACTGAGAGCAAGAGAAGCGGGAAAGGTTTAATAGCCAGGATGCTTTGCCTTCCAAGGGTTCCTCTTCTCTTTGGTCTGCAGGAACTTGGGTGATGTTAGTTCAAGCAGCCTGAGACACAGACAATAACCCCATCCTACTTTTAAAAGAAAAAAATAGAGACAGACAAAATACTCTTTTTTATTAAAGAACACAGGCTAAATCCTGTGATTCTCTCTCCTGTGCCTGAACAAAAATTATCCTCATTCATCCCTGAGCTGTGTTCTTGTCCTTGCCATAGCTGAATGCTGCTTTAACAGCACCAGCTCCAGAAGGATGCAGGCCATGTCCATGCACACAAAGGAAGGGATGGGGATGGAGCCAGCACAGCTGTGCCTGTAGAGACAGCAGCTGGAGAGGACTGGGGTGGCCCCAAAAGAGAGAACAGCTGGAAAACAACAACAAAAAAAGATTTTAAAGGAGGCACAGACAAGCTGGCTTAAGTGAGAGGAGCAGGTGCTGGGTCTGGATCTCACGGGCTGGGGAGACCCTGGGAAAGAGCAGAAAGGGAGATGGGAAGGAGAAAAGAGTTTGTGCTTCACACAGGTTGGGAGAAAGACCATTCCAGCAGCTCTGCAGCCTCTGGGTTGTAGCAGTAAAAGGTTATGGGGAAGGGGTTTGGCACAAGAGACATTTTTGGTTTCCCTTCAAAGCAGAAAGTCAGGGGGGAAGCAGCACGAGGCTGCTGTTCCCAAAGGGCTCTGAGCCCTCCTGGGCAGATTTCCTTCTGCTGCCAACAGGACTGGCTGTGGTTGTCTGTAGGAATGGGGCAGCCACAAGTTCATGGACAGGCTGACTGTAAAGCTCAGTATTTTGGAGCAGGAGTTCACTGCTCTTTGTGCAGTACTGCAGATGAGAACCTTTGTACTCCTTTCAAAGTTAAAAGACCCGTTTTCCTTTAGCCCTAAAAGTGAGAGTGCAACAGGTATTCTGGGCATAATGGGCACTTTATTCAAAAGGTTAAAAAAATCACACTGCTGTAATAAAGCAAAGTAGTGATTTCCCACTGTGCCTCACTGCTGTACTCATCTTTGCTGCTCTGGGATGTCAGAGGGAGAGCCAGGCAATTGTGCTGTTTTCTGCTTTGCTGTGAAATCCGGTCAGATTAATGAATTTGGGGTCCCTTGAGATTTGCATAATTTATATACATGACTTGCTGTTTAAAGTGTTTTACAAAGTCAGGAAATAAATTGTAGGTTTTATAAAAATATCATAATTAAAAATTGACTTGTACTAAATATTGTCCCCAGGAACGTGTATGAAGTTCAAGTATGATAGATTGTTTTGCTCACTGAAAACTATAAAAAAACCAGAAGAGACTTATAATGATAAAAAGTACTTTTTTTAGGTGGTTACATTATCAATCTTTATATTGAGCCAAATGCTGCTTGCATTTCTTCTGTGCATATTTTATTGACTTCATTGTGACCCATTGGGAAAGGACAGAAATATTTGTATTACAGTGAAGAAATATTGTCACATACAAAATCAAAACGTGTTCTTTAACCAAATATAAAATTTCAGAAGACAGAAATGTCTTTAATATGACTTAATCACTCCAGATTCTGGCAACCTGCAATAAATTTTCTGCTATAAAAACAGAAGGGGAATTTTCTTGCTTTCCTTTGCATTAGTAATACAAATATCAAGATGATGAATGTTATTTTTTCAATAGTTTGATTCAGGAGAAAAAAAAGTAAAACTATGCAAATGGGAATCTGTGACATGTAAGGCTGATCTCAATGTTTTTTTTAATGAAAATGAGTTTGAGGACAGCTGTTACAATGAAAAAATGAGCCAAACTGTTCACTGTATGGCTGTTCTGTTCCCAGTGAAAATCAGTGGAGCTGGACAGGACCAACAGCCTTGCATTTCACATGGTATTGCATGTTAAATAACATGTTTAAAATTAGACACACACTCTTCTGTTTTTATGTGATACCAATCTATGACTCAATTGTTTGAGCAGGGTACAGGGCCATGCAAAAGAACTGCTAAAAATGTAAAGTTCTACCTCGTTGCTATGATTAAGTTTTTTTACAGAAAGGGTGATAAAGTTCTGGAATGGCTGCCCGGGGAGGTGGTGGAGTCACCATCCCTGGATATGTTTAAAAACAGCCTGGATGTGGCACTGGGTGCCAGGGTTTAGTTGAGGTGCTGGGGCTGGGTTGGATTCCATGATCTTGAAGGTCTCTTCCAACCTGGTGATTCTGTGATTAGAGATGAAGCAAGAAATGCTTTCCTACCCTTTTCCCAGAATGAGGGTGCTGGGATAGACAAAATGTCCAAGGAAAAGACTGAGCAGGAGCTGGAGAACAGCAGGTGGGATGAGGCAGGCTCTGGGCAGGGCAGGATGGCAGCAGAGTCCCTGGACAGGGACAGGAGGCACAACAACACCAAAACCTTCTGCTAAAGCTCCTCTCACAACCCTTGGCTTGAGCAGAGTGACCTGGGCACACAAATGTCTCCTGTTCAAGCACTGGAATGGCCTGCCTGGGGAGGTGGTGGAGTCACCATCCCTGGATGTGTTTAAAAAGCCTGGATGTGGCACTGGGTGCCAGGGTTTAGTTGAGGTGCTGGGGCTGGGTTGGACTGGGTGATCTTTAAGGTCTCTTCCAACCTGGTGATTCTGTGAATTCTATTTGTATGGGCCACAGTGTGAGACTGCAGGAGCAGGGCAGGGCTGGCTGGAGGCTTGTGCTCTCCCACCCAGCCCTTCCCTGGAATGCAGCAAGGAGCTCTCTCCTGCTGGATTTACTGCTCAGCAAGCTCTGCCTGGCAGTCATGGAATAGAATGGCCAGGCAAACAGGGAGAGAGGCATCCTTCTGGTGCACCCTCGTGAAATGGGTTTGAAATAAGCTTTGATATCTGTGTTGGATATCTATGAAAATGAAATTCTACTCAATGGCTGCTTTTTTGCTTTTTCTCCCATTTTGCTGCCCAATTCTTGTTTGCTTCACTATCTTACCTCACTGAGAGCCCTGAGAGGAGTCAAAACAGTTTCTTTAAATAACAACACTGAGATCATGAGGCAAATATGGGGAGAGCTGTGTAAAACTTCTTGATGATAAGCACATCATGAAAGTGGTACCTTAAACCCAAGAGACTGATTTTAGGCAGTGGCTGTCCTACAGATGCTGTTCTGCTGCTTGGTGCTGTCTGTTACTGCCAGCTCACGTTCCTCCACAGCTTCACTTGGGTTTCAGATCAACAATCACACATAAGTTTGCTGGGCCTTTATTTTCCAGTTCCCTGAATTATGGGCTAGTGGCAAAATCTCACAGATAAAATCTCACAGATTCCTTATCTGCGTTTCAGAAATAAATAACATGCTGGGTTTACTCTTGAACTCTCACAAAATGCATCACTAGGGGTCACCAGAAAGAAGGGAAACTTTGTTATTTAACCTGGAATGCCTATGAATTTATACAGTGTTTTTCAGCTCATCTTTTAGAGAAGGTAATTTAGTCTTCAAAAAGCAGGACAAATTTATTTTTCTACAGACAACAGGTATCTCTTGCTAATGAAAATGCCATTATAGAAGGCCTGTATTAAAAAAAGAGGGAAAAAAAAAAAGGCTTGTGTGCAATTCCTCACTCCCATAATTGCATGCTGATACTGAATGTACACTGTGATTTGAAATTTTACTCCAAGCTAAAATAAGATGTTTGCCTTTCTGGTTTGGTAACCTATGTCAGACTACTGGCTAATTTAGCAGTCTGAATTTTAATTTTTCAGCTGGGCTTTAACAAAGCAGCAATGATGTGATTCTGATAAAAACTTACTACAATAGCTTTAAGTTCAAAGTTGTAGAAATACAGATTACAGCTTTTCAGAATTTGTTCCAGCTCTTTGCTTGCAAATCTTAGAAAATACATCATGTGAGGTGATGAGGACTTTATCCAAGGACAGTCTGCTCAGGTGGAAAGATGAATATTTTGGGATATTTTGGGAGAACAGAGCAAAGATAACATGGGTGGAGTTCAGTGGGGATTTGAGAAAGAATGAAGAAAAGAACAATAAAATGATGCCAAGCCAAATTCTTAGTGCTGAACAAAGGCAAAGTTTGCCTGTGAATATTCAGCCAATGGTCAGTTTGGTTTTAACAAACATTAAACAAGCCAAGGGATCAATCTCTTTTTAAAATACATCTATTTCTACATTTTTCCAGTGGCTTGATGCCTGTCACAGGAAAGGCCAGTGTTTGTAGGGGTGTTTGGATGTGCTGAGAACAGAGATCTGCCTGTGCACAGTCTGTGCTGCCATCAGTGAACATTTATGCAAGATCTCCCATGCTTTGTCTTGTCCTCCTTCAGTTTGGGTAGAAATGACATTCTTTCCACCTCCCTCCTCAAATGTATATAT
The DNA here is from genome assembly GCF_024509145.1 of Vidua macroura. Classification (NCBI taxonomy): domain Eukaryota; kingdom Metazoa; phylum Chordata; class Aves; order Passeriformes; family Viduidae; genus Vidua; species Vidua macroura. Next base: position 35,536,087 of record NC_071577.1, read on the forward strand.
TTTACAGCTAATGAAAAAGCTCAGGAAATATAACTGTCCCTTGTATTGATTTTGCTTTTATGTAGTGCCTTTTCCCCAAATGGATGCCAGAAGGCACTCTTAAAATCAAACTATATAGAACAATAATTTCTACCAGAATGGAAAAACATGGCAGCAGCTTAACAGAGCACTTTAGTGCTAGGCAACACTTTAGGAAATGAAGGTGGCTTTAAAGAGCAGGAATAAGCTCGTGGCCTTGAAGAAGTTATTGAAAATGAATAAAGAGCAAGATCAAGAGCAGCCTCTGGAATCTACAGCTGCCCACTCTGGATGCAGAGAATATATTTCCAGTCCCTTGCTCAGAGTCTCTGATATTAGAAAATGGGTGTTCCCAAGAATATCTTATAGGCTGAAATGTTATTTAAATTATGAGGGCTCTTAAGATGTCAGATTTCAGTTCATATCACAAATAAGCCAAAAGCCCCCAGCCCTTCAGACAGAAATTGCTCCAATATATCCCTGTCTGCTCTGTGCCAGTGGGCACCTGCTGCCCCAGCTCCAGGACCCTTCCAGAACCTCACAAATTAAGGAGTCCTGTGCCTTAAGCAAAATTATGCTCTTTGTAAAGTAGAAATTAGGTTCTTTTTATCCTTTTTTCTTTATGCAAAATATCTAGTTGCCTTATGCCTTCCCTTAAGCATAAAACAATAGGGGATGCAGGATAGTCCATGGCTTTCTTTTGGCATAAAAGGACCTCTGATTAGAAAAAGAAGTTGAAAATTGGTTAAAGCATTGCTTCCCAAGCACAAATGAACATAAATCACTCCTTTCTGCATTGCTGGGGACTCACAAACAAGTATCATTACTAAAATTGAAATGTATTGCCCCTTTTATTCTGCTTGTTCATTCTTCTAAAAAAAAAATGTTCTGGTTAGATCTGGTCAGGAATTTTAAGTTTATTTTACATGCTGTTAATGAAACTTTTTATAGAAATTTGAAGGCAAATTTCATTGTTGGTGAAGGTTTTATGTTAGGAAAGGAAGAATTTGAAGGCTCATGCACTTGGGCATGAGGTTTTGACCAAAATAGCATGTATTGATCAATTGATGATTAGTCTATTTACACATCTAACTATGCCAGAACTGCTTTATTATTTTTTTTTATAAATAGCATATATGCATTATGCTATAGAATGATTGAAGCTGCTGTCTGTCGCAGGTATTTATCCCTTTACAGAACACATGGGAGACTGACACCAAAGCCCTCATTTCAAGATGTATTCAATTACTAATAGAAAGTGAAGCAGTTCAGATAAGGATATTCTCTCTGGCATAATCGATGGAGCAGTTCTCAGGGCACCTGTCTGTGACAGAAGAGATTGATCCAGTTCCTGTATCCTAAAACACAACATCATTCCTGTCAGCAGTGATCAGCAAAATATCAGACTATCTGTGAACACTTTGGGCTTCTCCTGGTTGTGTCTCAGTGGAAAAGTATTAAAATTTTTAAGTGTTTGCAGTTGTGAAAGCAATCAGAAGAAAAGCTCTCTGTGTGGACCAGCAGTGGCTGCTCATGCTGAAGTAGGATCTCTTTGGGCAGTCATATAACCTGTGAGCTGTTATGCAGATAATCACAGCGAGGAGCTGGGCTGTAACAGCAGTGATGGAATTCAGAGGCAACCCCCTCCCCTTAATGGGTGGATTTGTGAGGTTTATTTTTTGTGGCCGTAATTTTTCTTGCAGCATTCCTGCAGCACTAATTGCTGTGAGAATTGCATGAGGCAGGGATAACTCTGGTGGCCAGAGGGAAGTTTCCTGTGCTTAGGTCCCCACGTGGCCACCTGTGCCACCTTTTTCAGGACAGCAGTGCTTTAGTTTCATACTCAGTTTAGCCCCATTGAAAGCAACATAAAGTTGTCTGCTTAGGATCCTAAAAAATAAAACCTGATGCTACCACAAACCCCAGATTTTTTGTTTCCAGAGCTGATTGGTTTCCAACTAATCAGGTATTTAAGGTCTCTGCCTCCAGCTTTTCAGAGTGGTGAAAAAGCTCCTGCTTTCTTCCAACACAGTTTTTTTCCCTTGTGAGGGTTTCTGTGCCTTGGGAGCAGTGTGTGGCTCACCAAGGACAGCTCTCCAGGTCTCCTCACATCCTGCCAGCACCTAATGGGGCTGCTTGGTATTCTCACGAGGAAAGCTGCAGGCTCAGATCTACAAGAGAAGACAAATTTGTTTGGAAACAGCAGATGAACATCATTGTCAGAGGTGTATTAATGAGAGAATGTGTCTCCACACCCATGCAGAGTAGAGGTAATAGCAAACAGAACAAGAAATCTTCATGGCTAACAGACGTTAGGAAGCAGCAGGAATAACTGTGGGGGATTTTCCTGATTAAGATATCAGTTACTGGGGAAAGGCAGAGAAGCAGCGAGGGACTGGGGTGGGCACTGAGTAGATTTATGATTTGTGTCAGAGCTGTTTGTACTGTAAGGCAGCAATCACGTCAAGAGGAGAGAAGAGTTGTGAAATTCCTCTGGGAGGTGCATGGGTTGTGCTGGGGTTGCCTGCAGCCCCAGTGCAGCTGTCCTGAGTACATCAGTGCTGTGAGCCCAATGCAGCACGCACCAGGGACAGGGGTTAAGCCAAACCTCATCCTTCCACATCCAAGACTGCACTTCCACGTGCTCCCCCAAGGGACTGCCAAAGCCTCCTTCCTCGGAGGGGCACAGATGAGTCCTGTGTGGGCAGATGCTGAGCCCACAGGTGATGGCACAGCACGTCCTGCCCCTGAACCCACACCCAGGGAGGGGAAGGGGAGCCAAAAGCATCTTTGCTCCAGACTGGGAATGCTGCAAGGTATTCCAGCTTTCCCAGTGAATTTCTGTTGCATGATCAGTTGAAAAAACTAAACCTGGCAAAAGACTGAAAGTTATCTGAAACTGGAGGGTTTGTATATTTAACAATTGTGAGACTTTTAAAGGATAATATGGGAGAAAAGAAGCCCAAATGTTTCAGGAAGGTTATGGGATGTGGGTGTCTGGCACTCACAAGACTGTTGGATGCAAAAACTTCTGGGATGGTTCTGGGCTAGCTAAGGGAAAAGAATAGATATCTTTGACCTTTATTCTCTTTATACATGCTCAGAAATTCAAATGTCCATGTGTTTTAGCATTTGAAGAGGAGTTGCATATACTGTGGGGTGGGAAATATCCTTCTCTTCATTTTCCTTCTATTTCTTGCAAAAGAAAACCAACAATTTAATATGATTTCATCCTGTTTATGTCTTTGTTGCCAGCTTTAATCTTAACATCTAATAGAAAAATAGAGCAAATGGCTTTGTGTATTTTTATATATTTTTTTCCTCTAGTCCATTAAGAACAGAGCTGAATATAAGGTAGCCTGAGTGAATCAAAGCATCTGTGCTGTGCTGTTGAGGGTGGCTGAGTCACAGACAAGGAGTTTTATAGCAAGTCCATGGTTGATTGTAAAGTAAATAATTGGGGGAAAGGGACAAAGAAGATTAAAGTAATTCTCTGAATCATCTTTGTGATCTGGTACCTGGACCAGATGAGCAGTGAAGTCTAATAATGCTAATTCTAAAGAAATTTTTACTTATTAAGTTATTAAAAAATTAGCTTAGGTGTTAAATAAGCCACTGTCTGAATTTTACCTTCCTTTGCTCTTCATACAGACCTGCAGGACATGAGGGAGATAAAATTCCATAAAAAGTTTGCATGATGGTCAAACATCAGCAGATTACAATCTCAAATGAAGATGAGAAGGAAGAAAGTGTTGACATAAGACAATAAGGGCTCCTTTCTGTAAAGGAACTGTCTTGTTTAGATCCCAAGTAATTTTTCATATTTACCATTAAACTCATTAGAGACCTATTCAGGAACTTCTGAGAACCCTCTTGTCTTGGAATCGTCTTCTAGATTTATTTTTGTTCCACAGACTTTTGCCTTCTGAGACAAATTGAACATAAATTGATCAGCTATTTAAAAAATGGAGAGAAAGTAAGGCTGGGGGATATTTTACCTCTTCTTATTAGGATGAGGAGGAGGAAAAGTTGGGGCACCCTCCAGTCTGGGGAAGTGCAGTGGCGACTGAAATGATTAGCAAATACTGCAGGAGGGGGCATTTACTGAAACAGCACACAAAGCTGCCAAGGGACAGTTGAGTTGTAAAACACTTCAGCTACCACAGGAGATGCATTACATTATTGTGCTAGGCAGATAATTTGCTATCCAGCTTTTGGAAGCTGCTTTGTAGGAAAAAAAAAAAAAATAGGAGAATAAGCAAACTCGTTCTCAATCGATGAATTAATATAAAACCAGCAAAAGGAGCAGAGCAGACTACTACAATCCCTCAGCTATATTAGGCAATCAATTTTTTTTTCCCTTTCAATATGTAGAATATTCCCTCGCGGCTCCCCTGTGGATGCCATGCAGTGTGAACACAGCAATCAAAGCAATAGACGTCAGAATAATCAAAATAAGATGTGTCAGAAAGAAGCAAATGAGTACATACTCTCATTAAGTAAATCTCTTAAGAGCTTAACTCTTGTTGAAAACTCTTCCCAGAAAAGCTGTACAAACAATTGCCTGCAGTAACACGTGGCTTTATGGCTGTTTCAAAGGCAGATAAAAATATTCTTCAATCTAATCCACACATTTTCAGATTTCACCCTAAATAATCTCTACCTGATTAACACACATAATGTAGCTGCCACAGTGACATTAATAAAGGTCATAACTGAAGGTAAAATAGACTACTTGGAAAAAAACTTCAAAATCATTAAACAAGCAACATGCTGCAAACCATGTTAAAGACAATATCCATTTCTGCAGTGGACTGGCAATGTCCAAGACCAGTCTTCCATCTGTTAGGCAGCAAGACACTTCATCCAGCTAGTAAGTAGCAAATAAGTCAGTACACATCTTCCAGGGAAACAAATTTTTAGACCAAATCACTAATCTGGCTGCCTTGAGGACTTATCCCAGCAAAAAAATTCAAAGAGACAGTACAAAACCCAGTCCAAGATCAACAAAATGGTTCTTCCACAATGCTCCCAGCCTTTTGAGGCAGCAAGCCTATGGCAAAAAAAAAAAAAAAAAGAAAAAAGGGGAGGAAATATATCTGGAAGAAAGAGCCATTTCCAAAGCTCAAATTGTTTTAATAGGCTACAGAAGTGGTCTAGGGAGAAGTAGGAACAATTGGAAAAGAAATTCTGTCTTGAATGAAGCTAATTCAGGATAACTTTTCCTTCTGCTCTCCTACTATATTTGTATGACAAAGAACTTAGAGCATTTTGGAAGGCAAATGGATCATTTCTCATTGAAAACAAAGGGAATTTGGGGGGAATTTAAAGTACTGGCCACCTAAAACACATTAAGCAGACTAAAACCTACCAGAAATATTTTGTGTCCCCTTGAGTTTGTGTGTGGCCATTTGACTTCAGACTTCACAGGGAGGATGGCGAGGGGCTGAGCGTTTTTATTGCCCTCCAATTTACTACGTTGGCTTTTGTGCCAGTTCTGAGCCGTGCCAGAGCTGATGGGGCTGGGCTGTGACTCCTGGGCCCCATCTCAGCCTCACCAGAGGGTTTTCCTCATGACCTTGAGGCACTCCAGGTCCCCATGCCATCAGTAAGGCAGAGGGATGATGCTCCCTCTCCACAGTGATCTGTCTTGTCAGGTCGGGAGCAAACACTGATTTGTCTCGACTCCTCGCGGCTCCTATCGATTGCCAGGGAAGTTGGATGTGCACAATACTTCTTCAGGTTTGGCATTCTGAGACAAAATAACTTTGAGGAACTGGACCATTAAAGGAAACATTTTGGCCGTGAATGTCCTAAACTGTTATGAGCAGTGTCTAATAAATTGATTCTCAATTTTAGCACAGTGCAGAGTAGTAAATAGCTGCTAAGGGGTTTAAAGAGCTTACACCTTTGGCAGGCCAGTGGGAAACAGGCAAATCCGTGGGAGATGCAGCTGAAAGGCAGCCCTCACACACAACATATCTTTAACCCTGTAGAACTTTGAAGACAATCATTAATTTTCATCAGAAGATTAAAAAGCAAATGTGTGGGCAAAAAAAAGATTTCCCTGAAAATTCCAAAGTCCTAAAATCCAGTAGTGGCACACTAGTACAGTACTAGTACAGTGGCACACCCCCTCTTTGCTCAGAAGAGTCAAAACTAAGGTGACAGAGGTTCCCTCACCCCTACTGCAACAGTGCCCAATTCTGCCTTCCTTATGAATGAGCTTTCCCTGAAATGGCACAGTCCTTGTCCTTCTGGTAAAAAGGAGTGGAACAAAAAAGTTATCAGCAAGCAGAAATGACTGTGCATGCCCCTGCTTCCCTTTGGCAGCACAAAATCAGACAAATTCAGATTTCAATCTTAGTTTAAAAAATACAAACTGGCTTAATTTGGGCCAGTGGCCTGGTCTGGTGGGTGGCAGCCCTGCCCATGGCAGGAGAGTTGGAACCAGGTGATCTTTACCCAAACTGTTCTGGGACTCCATGATAATTCCAGATAGTGAGGCTATAGTGGTATTTGATAATGACAAAATGTAATGAGAGGGAAATAAAATATTAGCCTGTAAACGACTTTTGATGATTAAAAATGATGTTGGGAGAGAAACATAAGGTAAAGGTTGTTCCTCTCCCTTTAGGAGTTGTTACTATTTTTTTGGCATGGCCAGGAGTCTTGGCTCTACTTCCAAAGGAAAGCATTCAGGGGGTTATTGTTTGTTTGCAAATGTCTGCTGTGCTTTGCACAGAGCAAAGCCACAGAGCCAGATTAATCCCAGGGCTATTTCCAGAGGCACAGGAATGGTCTGACCAAACCCACTCGTGGCCTGAGAGCTTGATCCCTGTAAGCTGCTTCCAGGGATTCCAGATCCTGGGGATCCCCTGGGGTGGTCAGACCCCTCTTTGCTCAGGGACCCCAAGGGTGGAAGAAGCCCTGGGGCTCCAGGGTGTGGCTGGAGACCTGTGTGGAATGTTTGAGCCTGACCAAGGGATGGGAGAGTTTGTCACCTGTGGCAGATACTTGAAGCAGGTGGGAAAAATCCTGAATAGTTTGATTAGTTCCTTTTGAAATATTCATGGGGAATTTTTGTTTCCAGGATGGACAGTCCATGGCACTCGGGTTTTACAGCAGAAGCTCAGAGGAATCATGGGTTGCTTGTGGTAGAGCACAAAGCAAGTTAGATACTCTGATTTTCACTTCATTCTTCTGTACAAAGCAAGACCAGGGCTCATATAATTGCAAGATATACTGAGTGGTTTTTGCCTATTTCCATTTTGACTATTTTCCATATTTTGACTATTTCCATTTACTTTCTTAAATCAAATTAGACCACTTGGGTCACTGGAAACACACCATCTTTCCATGCTGGCTGTAGGCACCTCACCTTCCCCTGACACCATCCTCTCTTTTCTCTTTCTCCACCTCTGGATATGCTCAAATTCCTTATGTGTTTCAGTGTTGAGGGAAGCCCACAGGAGTAAACTTGCAAACAATTAATTGTAGTTGAGTTTACTACATATGTAACACCTTGCAGTGAAGCCCCAGTGGATTTTGGGAGCTTCAAAGGTACCTTTGCAGGAAACTCATATCCAAATTAAAAACTTCCTCTGCTGTACATTATAAAAAGGCTCCAGAGGGGATGGGTAGAAATTCCTTTTCGCTGGTGATGTTATAAGCAACTACTTTAAGATAAATGTTTTTCTGTAAGATACCATTGTAAAAAAATCTATTGCCTTTTCCTCTTGACTGACTTATTTACAGAATTTCATCTCAGAAAAGTCTGACAAGCTCTGCTGTGTCAGCCCTCCCACATCTATGATTCACTGAGTTGCTTTTGTCCCTGATGCTTAGTCCTGTAATATAGAGCAGCTATGGGTGTTGTTGGTAACCTTTTTGTGTTTCTCAGTCATGGGAAATAATGTAAAAAACCCAAATATTGAGAATTCCCTCAGTCACGGGGAGCTTCATTACCTAAAATAAGAGTGCAGGAGATTATAAAGTTCTTCCTTGGTCTTTAAATTACTTTTTAATCTTCTTTTTTTAGCAAAGCATCTGCAAAGTGCTCTTTGGTATCTTGAATAAGATCTTTCTTATTCACCATTAAATTCTTATGGGATTAGTAGGTTTATTAGAGTACAAAAGTAAACAGCATATGGCTCTGTTAATATCCTAATATCCTTGTAATGTCACAATCCAATCTGTCAGAATGTAAACTTTTTTGAGTTTCATTTACTTCAAGTTCACTTTGTGGAAAAAAACCCACACAACAAGCCTGATGAATCCTTCTGCATCACCTAAGAGACAGCACAATACTTAATTTTTTTGTGTTCCCAGTTTAATAAATATGTCATTATATATTACCTGCAGTAGGAAAAATACAGTGGCAAATACAGTTACTTAGTTCCTAGGAGTTAAAAGGTCGTTTCCCCCTGATGAAAAGCCTGTTCTATCAGATAAGTTGCTGCTACACTCCATAAAACTGGCAACCCTTCAAAAGGTTTCAGAAATTAAAGGCATTGTTTGAAGATAAAGGCGATAAGGGCATTTGCCTTGAGTTTTGCCCTGCAAAACTTTCTGGGTGACCCTTTGATAGTCAAGTGAGGAGGGCTCTAAATTGTTTTATCTTCACAGAGCTAATGAGTGCTGGCTGACAGTCACTGTTAAGACCAGTTGGGACTCTACTAGAATTAAATTTTGCAAAATATTACAACACATTTCCTTTAAGGGGAAGTGCCTCTGCAGAGTTGGCCAAAGCTGAATCCATAATCACTCACAGCACTACGCTCTTTGCTTTTCTCAGTTTCTTTTATTAACTCAGTTTTCACTAGCTGAATAATGTCTAACATGATTCTCAATGTATTTTTGTGTTCAATTAATAAAGCTGTATAAACAAGCCACATATGTGAAATCTATGTCCCCTTCAAACTCTCTGCTAGAGTGAAACAAGACTTACATTTAATGTGTACAGTAGTAGAGAAATTACTCAAGAACTTTTTATTGCCAGAGGCTGTAGAGCTGTGTATGATTATTATATGTGTAATTAACTAATCTATAATGTTCCTCTGATATATGGTGTATATAATTCTTTCCTAGAGGAACAGAATGTTATTTTAAAGCCTTTTTTTTTTTTTTTTACTTTTATGGTTTGTTTCATTTATTCCATTTATGGGAAGATGTTATGTATACTCCTTAAATAACTTGACTTTTTTTTTTTTCTAGTAGGAAGTAAGAATTTTCACAGGTTTTAATATTTTTATTTTTTGCTAAAAATAAGTGTGGCAAAGGAAAGGGAATGTCCTCTAATGAACAATATACATCATGTGCTAAAAGTGTGCTTTGCTGTCACTGTGACCTTCTTCATTACTTTAGTTGTTTATTTTAACCTTACTTCCATCCTATTTCAGGGAGTCTCTCATAATAGCCCTCTGTCACTCTAACCCACATTCAAAAGTAAACGTAAACAAGATAATCTCAGTTGCAAATACACGTGAACTCCGTCCCCCAAACGACCATCAAGTAATTAAAAAGCACGAAATCCTTACCTAATGTCGCTGACTCAGTGCTAATGGCCAGCAAGGGAATCCAGCAGAGGTAGGCAACAAGCTGGAGATGCTGATGGGAGGGAAAGGGCTGCTGCATAGTGTCCAGGGCAGCTTTTATCCCTGCATCTGCAGTTGCTTACAAGTTAACTTTTGAAGTCCTAAACTTTGCAGGAAAAGCCACCAGCCCGCCTGCCTGTTTCAATTTTTTTTTTTTTTCCTCCCCCGCCTTTCTTTCGTTCTTTTCAACGCACTCTCTTGGAGAGGGCTTAATGTGTCATTAATCCCAGAATTTCCAAGAGGGAAGCCCTCCAGCCACACACACACGCACACGTGTCCCTGCAGCTGCTGCAGCCGCAGCTGCCGGGATTTGTCCCCCTGAGCTCCAGGACAGCCTGTGTTCCTGTGGGAGCTGATCCCAAAGGAGCTGGGGCTAGGAACGTGCTGCTCCTCAGGGCTTGGAGGCAGCCAGCACTGAGTGAAGATCTCTGCAGTCACATCTGAGGGGCCTGAGAAATGACAGGTGCTTTCCAGCGTCACCACAGCAGCCAGAGTGACAGAATAGAGCACAGAAGCAAAGAATTCCATCACTCAGGTGGCTCTGATGCCTCAGGATTTCAGCTTTTATATTTTTCATGTATTTGTAATCCTGCAATTCTTTCGTGTATAGCTCTAAACTCCATACAGAGTATCAGCTGCTGTCTTCACATTTTGGTCAGACACAACAATTCCTCTCCAGGCGTGAGAATCAAGGACACTTTCCTGTCTCAGGCTCTGAGAGATGGAAACAAAAATGAGCTGGGGGGGAGCAAACTGGGGCTAATTTACTTCATTACCTGAAGCTGTAATTGGAAGATTAAGCCCCAGTATGCAAAAGGACCAAACTTATTAAAGTGTGAAAACCTGTGACCCATGGTCCATTTTGGGTGTCGCCCCTGGGGGGACTTCATCTGCCCAAAATGTACCTGGAGGCCCTTCAATAAATATAACTGGTTTTTTTCCTCTTAATTTTGTCTGGCCTCTGTTTTAGGTAGCCCCAAAAAGGCATCAGCACCATCACATTTCTCTCAAGTTTGGTCTCTCAAGTTGTCCTGTTGCTGCCACATGGTTCCTGCTTTTACTCAGTGTGAACAGAGTTTATTGTGTGACAATGCATGTTGCCACCTTAATGCAAAACAAGATGAATTTGCTGTTGAATCGCATCCTATACTCTGATATTTACACTCATAGTGTTTCATTTAGAAAACATTGCATCCCCACCCCCTGTTCAGTGTTTTCCATACCTGCCAGCACTCCTCTTCTTTGACTTGTCAAGTTTAAATATCTTGTGTCTGCTTGTTTAAGTGAGGGTATTCCGAATTATCTGATAAGAGAATATTATGCAAGGCTGTAAACATTCCAGACAAATGACTGTGAGGATCATTTAATGGAAAAGCACACACCAAGCCATTAAAGATATTTTGCAGTATAACCAAGGAGTTTCAAAAGTTGTTCATTTGGCTTAACTACATTGCTCAAGGAGTTTTATTCTTGGATTTCTTGAGGAAAAAATAGGTTACTTAAGAAGAAACTTCTAAATCGTTGTTCCTAATTTTGATTTTAGATTTTGCTGTTGCAGAATCACTGGTTTTACCACTCTTATTGGATGAGCCATTTTACAGGCCTGACTTGTAGCCCTTTGGGAGTCTTTGGAAGTCTTTCCATTAATTTCACTGATGTTTAGATTATATTCCTTCAAGATCACCAAGACTCCAAGTCCAGTATTTCTGATATTTTTTAATAAGAGATCTCTGTCTGTTTCCTAGAAATGAAAAAAAAAAAAAATCTGTTTTTAACAGTACACAATTTTTACTTTTCTGTGGCTTTCTTTGCTAATGTTTGAATTTATTTGTGGCAGTTTCTGTGCACTGGTAGGGGTCCAGTGTGGATTTTGTCTCTAAGTTTTGGCCTAAAAGGCACGGCTCTGAAATCTGTTGAAGGGTGAGATTTATCCTTGCCAAAATACTGGTAATCAAAACCAATTTCCAACAAAGAGAGTTTTCCAAAATCAGTCCAGCCTTTTTTAGTTGTCTGTTGACAGAAAACAAAAGGCAAAAAAAAAAAAAAAAAAAAAAAAAAAGTAAGTGGAAGGTTTTCAGGGCAATAGGAGAAAGGGGTAAGTTTTGGAGATTTGCTTATCCCTTATTTGTGTTCTTCTAAACAGATTTTAATCAAAGGGAGCCTTTGAGGGTGGTAAAGATGAAATTGAAGCTTCCCATTGTCTCAAGTAGGAATTTTCCCTGGGCTGGATATAGCTCCCTTCATTTCAGGAAGACAAATGATGGCAGGTCAGACAATGAGGTGTTTCCCATTCTCCCCATCCAAGACAAGACCTTACAGAATTCAGAAAAAAAGAATGACATTGACTTTTCCTTTCCCCCCTACCAAATGTCTTTCTAAAAGAAAAAAAAAAAAAAAGTGAAAAAACCCCATGGAGAACCTGCATAAAAATATCAGAAAATATCCTCACAGTTTCTACCGTTATTAACCTGAATAAGAGGAGAACCTGAAAGTCCACAGAAGGTTGGTGTAGTCAAGTGTGGGTAGGGGATGCTTGGAACAATTGTCTTCACTGTGAACAACACAACAGTGAACCCCTGACACCAGTCCTTCTAGTATTAAATGAATTTTCAGTGATGGGGATGGATACAGAGAGATAAAACAAGCCAAAAGTCACAGCTGGGAGCTGCCAGCAGCATTTTAGACTCAGCCAAAAATTGCCTGATGGATACACACGTTGGGTTCTCAAATGTCTTCACTTTGTAAGGAGACAGTGTTTGCCTGAACATCCCTCCTGGCATGTCAGAGTGGGGAGTGGGGACGGGCTGCAGGAGATGGGCTGGCTCTGCTGGGAGGATGGAGCAGCCCGGGGGACCAGCAGAGGGGGAGGAAGGCTGGAGGAAGAGTATTAAGAGCAACAACCTTTGCCTTTTTCTTCAGACGCAGGACTGAGTGTCAGGATGGAACTGAATGATAACACAATTATAAAAATGCAAATACATTTTGCCAAATAGCCAAAGATGCGGCTATTTGACACTTTGCTCCAAGTGTGAAATGCTCAGGCTCCAGAGTCAATGTAGGAGGTTTGAGTGGCCCACAGAAGACCTGGGTTACAGAGGAATGTTGAGAGATGAATCCCATCCCTCACATATTTTTTAAATCCCATCCCTCACATATTGTCCCATCTCACATATTTTCTGAAGGTCAGGTAGAAGCATCCTTCCCCTTGGGTACCTCCAGGAAGGAAAGGCGAGGGGTGTTTCATGTTCTGCTTCTCAAAATGTGTGGCTAGCAGTTTCCTTTTGCACTCGAGCCAGCAGGGATCTGTACAATCCTTTATTTCCTTCTGCTTCCTATGAGGAATACCCTTAACATGAGGCTGTCCCCTGGGGTGGCTTTCTAGGCAGAGAAGAGATTTGTTATTCACAGGTGACATAGAGAGCATGACCCTGCCTGAACGCACACTTTCCTAGTAGGACAGTGTCCTTCAGAGGGAAAAGATGTCTTCACTATAAAGGTTTTTGGTGTTTTTTTTTTTTTTTTTTTTTTTTGCAAGTCTGAATTTACTTGATAAAACCCTCCTCTGTCCATTTTTGTTTGCTTTTTTTTTTTTTTCATCTGACTGAAAATACCTGCCAGGTCTAGTGACAAGAAATAAACTCTCTGTGCCCCCAGGGCAGTCCCCTCTCTGTTGGTATGGGCTGGCTGTGTCCTCTGATTCTTCCAGTCCTTTCTGCAGTCCCTGAGCAAGAGGAAAGTTTGGCACAATGGGTTTTGATTGAGTCCCAGCACCCCTCCCACCAAAGGATTTTCCTAACAAGGATGAGAAGAAGATCAGTTTTGGGATTCTCTCTCCCTATTTCTTTTAGTTACCTTTGTCCGTATATTTTAGAGAGATGCCAAAAATCTTAGGATCACCAAAGTGCTACTCAAACCTCTTATTAGCCCAAAAAACTTCTCCTTATCTCTTACTGTAGGACTGCACAGATGACATGGAATGGGAAGAAATTCATCTTAGCTTATGTCCACTTTGGGGAAATACACAGAGGGCATACAGTGATTAGAGCTTGTGTTTTCTTCTGTTTTGTGTTCTTGTGTATGGAAGAGAGCATTGCTGGTTGTTCAGAAAACAATGCAAGTACTGTATGTAATTTAGAGGACCAAGCTCTGCATTTAAGTGAGAACTAGTTGTGATTTTTAGGGTAATAATTCATTACACATAAGCATATCCTGCTTTTCAGAGCTCTGGGATTGTAGAGAATGATTTAGATCATTTGATGTGTTTATCTTTCAGCTCCTAATTCCTTTGGGAGAGGAAGAACTCTTTTAGAGAATCACTCATTAGCCAGTGAAGGAAAATACAGGACTTCAAACTCTAAAGCAGAGACAAAATGAAGGAACCTCACGATCATCTCCAGTTTTTTTCAGGGTAGCAAGAGCATGGGTGCCTGGGCTCTGAGACAGCATAAGTGCACCTATTATAGGCAATAAATCAGGTCCTTGTAACTGCAGTGCCCCATGGCATGGATCAAGGCAGGGTGTGCCCCCTGACCTGACCTGGAGCCCTCCCAGCTCTGGCAGAGCAGGGGCAGGAGTCTCTGCTTCTCTCTCCTCACCGTTTTGCTACTCTGACCAGCTGAACTTTAGCTGGGCACAGGGTGCCCTTATTAAATCTGCAGAGTGTCCCCTCAGTGCCCTTCTTAGATGGCACCACTGCCAGGTGCCAGGGCACAGCCAGGACTGATGTGTGAATTATTCATATCAGCTCCTTATTTAATGGAAAACCCCAAATTGTTGCAGAGATGTCAAAATAAATCACATTGCAATATGCCTCTGCTCCAGAGTGCCCCAAGACATGTCTGAGAATGGTTGTTGTTGCTCAGCTGCTCAAACCCAAAAATGATTATTCTAAGTGAAGAGATTGGCAATTACCAAATATTTGTAAAGAGGACACTCATGTATAAACTATGTATATTGGAACTGGCTGGTGATTTCCCATCAGAATCCATTTTCAGAAAAGCACATGATTTCCACTAAATCTGTATGAAAGAGAAATCTTTCATTTTTTAGAAATCCTTTTCTTTTTCTTCCTCCTAGATCAGCTCAGTATTTATTTCACTTTTGTGAACTGCTCTGGCTGTCTGAATTCCTTCTACCAGGGACTGCTTCAGCCTCTGCAAACATCATTTATTGTGCAACTTAAGTGAAATGGTTACATGATTAAATAACCAAACAAACTACATTTTGATCCTTCTTCTGCAAAATTAATATTAATGACTATGGAAGTGTTATTGAAACACTTTGCCTCTCCTCCCTAAGTCTTGCCTTATTTTGTCTCAATAGTGAAAAAAAGAGTAAGAGAAGTGGCTTCTCACAGCCTTCATGCAGTTATTATTGCTCAGGAAATTTTCTGACTGAATTTTCCCACTGAGAGTGAACTTTCCATATAGGAATGAATTTCCTTTGAAAAGGCAGCAGAAAGACATTCCACAGGAGGTTTTCATCAGTATGTGCAGTGGAAAGGCATGAAGTGGAAAGGTGTTGCCCATCCCTTGAACCATTTCATTCATCCTTTTCTTTTTTGAAGAAATCAAAACTCTCAAGGGCAATCCCCTCCTAGGTGTTCCAGCCAGGGGTAATAATGAGAGTGAGAGCAGAACCACCAGCTTGGACTGAAAACATACTAGAACCAGCCCTGGAACTGGCTGTCCACATATCTGTCATCTCTTCTCTCATCCTCCTTTCCCACCCTGGCTGCTACAATTTGATGTTTTAGGAGAGGCTGTGTAAGCAGATGTTGTGTTCAGAGAGAGCTCAATTCCTGCTCCTGGCCTGGGCAGGGCTCCTCTGGGGCAGGCCTGGAGGTTGCTGCCACTTCTTCCACACAGATGTTGCCTCTTCCAAGCTTTCAAACAGGCCAGGGATGCCAGGAGTAAATAAAAAACCACCAGAGCTGTACCAAAAATATTATATAAATGGTTTGAGATGTAAAATATGGCAAAGCTATTGGGTGAATGAAAACAAGTGGCAGAGAAATGTGAGTATTGCAGTGGAGATCACTCCCCTAATTTGATTCAATTGCCTTTCCACATTCATTCAAGACAGAAAAATGCTGCAAATATAATTTCTTTTCAGAGCTGATGGGTTAATATAAGTATTAATGGGAGTATTCATCACCATCAGATTAACTCTAAAGCCCTAGGAGACAGGCATCCCAGCAGATTTAGGAGCACAGTCAGGCTCCTCCATAGGATGCTCACCATAATTTATTTTTTCAGGATCCCTGAGAAATCCCCTGGAGAATCCTCAACTGCATCACTGTAAAGGAAACCAAGGCATCAAAGTGTGTTCTTAAAACTCCTCCTCTTCTTCCAGTCTGTGTCATACAAATAGGAAACGAGGTTTAACAATTTTGTTAAAACATTTGCAATTACAAATAAGAATTTTATGTCAAGCTCCCAGCGACATATGTTTCACTCTACAGCCTTATCACGGAGTAGATTGCTTTGGAAAAGACAGAGATTTATTCTGAAACATTTTTCTTTCATCTCTTTATAGTTCTTTTGATGATTTTAAATGTTTGTGCTATTGGTACTTACGTACAGTAAATGATAAATGATATATTATAACAACAACTCCACGAAGCTGCATTGCTTTTTAAACTGAATTTAGTGAATTTACTGCCTTGAAAGGTAACAGATTGATAGCACTAGTGAATTAAATCCTCTCTTTATCCCCAGAACAAGAATAATATGGGCATTGCAAATATTTTCCAGGCCTATAAATCAGCCATGGCACCTCAACTCTCATCCACAGGGACCTGCTGCTCCCTGCTTTTATTTTGCTTTTTTCCTAAAGCTTCTTTAGGGATTTTACAGAATACATCAATTTTGAGAAGAAAAGGGTGGTGGAATACCTCATAAGCCTCTGGTTTATGTATGAAACAAAAATCATTAAATTATAAATGATTAGAATTGTTAGGAATATGTGATTTGGTGGTTAGTGCTGCCTTGGAAGGTGGAACAGGAGCTGCTGAAATAAACACCTCACCCAGCCATGGGTGAGAGACTCTCCTCCACCTCTCACAGACACTGTTTTCAAAATCTCCACTCTTTTACTGCTGATACTGTCATAAACCTCCAAGTGGCCACCTTGGAAACACCAGAAACCATAGAAATGTTGGAAATACAGTGCTGTATTCTCTCAGATATATTTACTTCATTGCTCTCAGTGAAGTTAATCTGATTTATACACATCACCCCACAGGAAAAGCAAGTTTCCAACAGAGTTCAGAAAGACCTCATGGGAGCTAAGGGTCAATTTCCAGCCAGCCCAATAATTTATTTTCCACAAGGCTTCCTCTGTTCAGTATTCTCCACCACACATTTTGCAAAATCTAGATTTTCATCTTTTGAGACAGGTAAAAATCAATTCATTACCGAATTTTTCTGAAGAAAATTGTGTGCAGGGAAAAAGCAGGTGTTAAATAAAAACTGAGGCACTCCAAACACATTATTGCAGCTCTTATAAATAACAGTTGTCTCTTAAATTCATCTCTTGTAAAGAGATCTCATCTAATTCACCTGCCTTTGAAAACCCCGTAATATAAAACTAATGGAATAATATTTATTGTTATAGACCAGTAGCATTTTAGAGGCAATGATGGGGCTAGAATAGGTTTTATTTGATGTGGGTTTTTTTCACCAAGGTAAGTATTCATTTCAAATATCACATAAATTGGAATCATAACTCTGTGTTACAAACCTGTGTGGCTTTTTGGGCAGTAGATAATGGGCTGCTCTTAAATAATTGCCTTCCTGTCTCCCACTGCACACAGACCTCCCTCGGGCTAGTTTTTCAATGATTCCTTTCTTTCTGCCCAACTTTTTTTGTTGTTGTCCATTTTGACATTTTTATGACCTCATTTTGGATTAGCTGTTTCAGCCACCTTTTTAAGGGACATTTCACCTTCAGTGCAATGGCCCTTAGCTTCTAATATTCATAAAATTCAAATCTTGCCTTCAGCCAGTTATTCCTGTTGTTTCCTTCTCCAGCTGCTTTTCTGTCGTTTCAGTTTGATTGGCAACATGAGATTTGCTATGAACCACCCAAAAATTCTGCAGTTGCTGCTTCTGAAGGTCCATGAAAACAATGCAAGTGCAGCAGAGATAATTTCTTTGTTTTCAGCTTCAGTTTTTATTTATTTGTGGCTCAAACCAGCGCAATCAGGGACATGAAATTAGTGGTGTATCAGAGCAAATCTTATGAAAGCATTTTGGTGTTTATTTATATAAACCCAAGAAAAAACGTTTTTACTTTATTAGGGGCTTTAATAACATTTACCTGTTTAGATTTTACAGTCTGAGTGTCATGTGATGGGTTTTACACATCTGAGTGCTTGTTAATTGAATACTCCAATTCAGCCTCTAATTCTGCCTTTTAATGGTTGAAAGGCCATTAAAGCAGTGATTTCTCTAATAGCTGTGTAGGAAAGGTGATTTTTTTTGTTTCATCCCAACCCACTCTCTCCCTCACCTTTGGCTGAGTGCTCTGAAGGGGCTGACCAGACCCTTTTGGTTCAAGCTTGGTGCCAGAGCAGCTCAAAGCTCATTTTCGGAATTATCTCACAATGCAAATAAGACAGACCTGCTCTGTGTGTGTTTTCCACAATAAAACCCTCAGATCAGCGTTTCCTGTTAGCACATATTAATTTTATTTATATAATATATATTATAATAGATATTATTATATATAATATATAAAATATATTATATAGCGTATATTATATATAATATATTTATTACACAATAAATATTATATATTATCTATAATATGTTATATATTATCTATTATATGTATTATATATTATATATTATATATCATGTATCATATATTATATGTTATATATGATATATATGATATATATGATTATGATATATGATATATGATATATGATATATGATATATGATATATGATATATTATATATATATTTTTAAAATTTCATTAGCCTAAAACAATGGTCTGCAGAACTCCTTTCAAAAATTCAGCCAAACCCTTTTTTTCCAGCTAGAGAACCTGGATGAAGCTAAATAAGTCCTCAGAAAATTGCAAAGGAGGAAGGAAAGTTTGCTTTTTTTATTTCCCCAGCACACCCAGAGCTTCATAAAATTCTAGTCCAAGCTGAAGCACACTGGGTTACAGGACACTTCTCTGCAGCTATAAAAAAAGGAGCAGATGTTTGCACCTGCCAGATTTGCTTCTGACTCCCATGCTGTGAACGTGTAATCACTGCAGGTAATGGCATCTTGCTAAGAGCTAACTCAATAAGTTGCATTTAGGGACATGGAGCTTATGATTCATTCTGTTACTGCATTTTGTTACACACTTAGTAGGATTGACTCAATACCAATGGCTAAATTATGACTAAATACCATTGGCTAACTTATCAAGGTATCTGATTTTATAACTCCATCTTAATGTGCTTTGCTCTTTTTTTGGGCTTGCTAATGTATTGCAAATTGTCAATTCTTTAAAATATTCTAGAAAATGTCAACTCACATCGTTGCTTGGCCTAAAGTCAAATGTAACAAATGCTTTGTTAAATAATTGGTGTAAGACTAGAGAACAAAGTCATCCATCATCGAGTCACAGGTTTTGTTTTGTTTCCAGTAAGTTCTTTCAGTGCAATTTCCTTTGGTAATAAATCTTAGATCTGTGATATTTAATAGCATTACACAACACTGAATTTTCTCTGTGTGTTTAACACTGAATTTTCTCTGTGTGTAGGCTAAACACCAATATGAAAACCAAGAGCTTACACAGACCTTTCACAGCATTTTTGAGTGTATAGTGGACATAAAATATTTAAGATATGAGCCAACTACTGCTCAGCTGAAGAGGAAACTTCTGTTATTCCCCCAGTGCTCATTATCAAGTTTGCTGAACTTTCCTCAGGAGCAGCTGGTGCTGGGCAATGCCTGATGAAATGAACAGTCTGGCTTGTCACATCACAAATGCTTCCTCGAGTTTGGAGTGGGTCACAGAGCAGAAATTGGCTGTTTCATGGAGCAGGAACTGTTGCATCAGCCACATTTTCAGCTTTTGGATAACGTCCCCTCAGTGCCCCTGAGTGAGGATCCCCCTGGCCCTGCAGAGCTTGGCACTGGAGATGAGGATCTGGGGAATGAGGCACTTCAGTGGTGCAAAGGAATCTCAACAGCCAGTTTTTGGAAATGCATGCTTCCTTTTCTAGTGTGAATCAGTAAATCTGATAATCTAATTCCCATTATATTAACATTCTCTGTTGTTGTGTTTTGGTTTTGATTTATTTAAATTGTTTGGAAGGCAAATCAATTAGTAAAAGATTCAGTTGCACAAGCTCACAGAGAGTTGAGGGTCTAAGTGGTCCGTTAAATCAAAGAATAAATGGAAATATTTTTTATAAGTTCTGGCTTTCTCTGTGTTTTAGGATCTGAGTCAAAATGGTACCAAAACACAATACAATTTGGTCCATTCTTTTGGCTGAAATTACTGAGAATTTCCATGATTCTGTAAGATTTTCAGGTGAATTATGAAGACCCTTTTATGACCAGTTTCTCTGAGACTGTCTTACCAAAACTGACTCCAGGTTTAGCTGGAAAAAAACTTGCAATTTTTCCCCCTAAAATAGCAGTATGCCATTTTCTGTTGGCCAAGATTGCACTACCTGCTCTACCAGGAGTTGCTAAAGCAGAGATTAAACTCCAGGGAAACACCTGACCACCAGACCCATGGATCTGGACTCTACAGGCAGCTTCCAGGTTTCTCATGAGGTTTATTGTTATTTTTTTGTAAGGTGAAGACAAGATATAGGTGGTATTTTAACATTGGCACAAGGGCAGTGGATGAAAGCATTGGCATCTCCAAAAGACTTCCTGGAATTTCTGGAATACCTGCAGCATTTCAGCAGTGCCTACAAATTGCTAATGTCATTTGGTGACAGACTGCAAATGATTTAAAATGGCTAAATATGATGCTAGTAGATGGGCTTGTTGAAAGCTTTGATCGAAGAGAGAAAGGGATTCTTTTAAAAACCCACTGCTAACAGTAGGTAAAAAGTTAATGAGAAACATGTAAATAATTAATTCTTCCTCTAGAGCCAGAAAAGATTTGTTGTTGCTGTTAATGGACTCACAATATATGTTGTATTGTCTTTTCTGAAGTAAGCACCGAGTTACTTGATCTCCATACAAAAGAAAATAATTTATTGCACCAATAGTTTTAATACTGTTTTCCCAGAAAACAGTGTTTTCCTGGGTTAACTACAGCAGCATGTCTTGATGATAACACATGGCTCAGCTAAAGTGACACTTCAAAAATAAACAGGATACTTTAAATCAAAAAACTGGAGAAGGAAAATATGGGAAAAAATTCTGGCACTTGATATTTGCAAAAAAGCAATTGCAAAGCACACAGAACTGTCTCAGATGACCCAGCTGTAATACTGCAGTTAAATATATTTCCTTCCTCCACTTGATGTTCTCTGAAGCAGTTGCTCCAGGAGAAGCAGTAAAGTCAGGACTTTATTTACAAATATAATAAGCAGAGTCTGAAGGTCACAGCCTGAAGGTCATTCAGGTCAAAAATACTCACAGGATTGTTCAGATGTGGTCATTCCACAGCTGAAGTGAAAATATCCTCTCCCCACTTTATTTGGTAAGCATTTTGGCAACATTACAATAATCTCTCCCATAATTTGACATTGTGATATTAAATAATGTGACTGCTCTTAGCTGGCTCAAAAAAAAAAAATTCCTTGATAGTTGTGATGAACTTTTAATTTTAATTCAACCTTTCTGACCACATTCTCTGCATTGTTTTAGAAACTGGGCTGGAGCAGGTGCAGCTCATGTAGTGATACCTTGTCATGAACCAGAGGATGGCTGGGGGATAGGTACTGGGTGTAAAAAAACACATAAAAAATTGTCAGCCAGGTCCCTTCTGGAAAAGATAGTCAGCTCATGGTACAGCCTCATCCATGTGTGACAGACACCCTGGTATTTAATCATTATAAATGCACAGGGCCTACTGCTGCTCCTGCTCCTGATGGAAAAGCTGCACCTTGGCTATCTGATGCTATTACTTTTCATTTATAAGTAAATGTAAGTGAATAAATATAGTGGAAGGATTTATTTTTATTTTTATGTTTATTTTATTTTTATTTTTATTTTTATTTGTATTTTTTTTTTCATTTCTGTAGCACCCAGCAGGAGTTTCAGGATATTGAATTACTTCATCCTGTTTTTCTTTTTCCCCATGGGCATCTGAAATAGCTGGAGGTGTCACAGCTTTTATAACTTTGTGAAAATCAACGGGCTGATGGAGTGGGGGTAGGTCTTGTGTAACTCCAGCAACTCTTCCTCTGCAGAAATGGGAAATCTCCCTGACTTTTCACACGAGGGCTGTCACTCATCCTCACTGAGGGACCCCAGCAGATTGGCACATGCTTGAGCCTTTTTTCCTGGTTCCTGTGAAAGCTTTTCTCCACGGATCCAACTGTTAGCAAGTCTTTGGTCATTTGGTAGGTGGGGAAAAGCTTCACACAATCCCAGGCACGTCATCCCTGTTGGTGCCTTAGGCTACAGAAGATGATGAGCCTTGGCCACGTTAGCTGAGCTGGCAGCCTTGTGGCTTCTCGGCTCATTGCTGCTGAATGCCACCTCAGTGTCACAGGGGCCTCACGTCCTCCCTGGAAAATACTTGTGTCAGAAATGAGGCTACAGAAAGTCTGACACACCCAGCAGCAAGTGATCCTGCTGCATTGATAATTCCTGCAAGAATCATTCCTGGGTCTTGGTGACGTGCTGTTCCCCACATCTGGCCGTGGCAAGCATCTCACCCTGTCAGTGGACGTTGCTATTTCTGGGTTTCTGCTTCCCAGGCTGGATGTGAGCAGCTGCATGTGACCTAGCAACAGATCTGGGAGAGCAAATGATATCAGTCCTGACGGGAATTAAAATCATGTATCTTTTACAGGGCACAGCTGCTCTAGGGGTGCTGCTCCCCACACAGAAATGCTGTGAAAAATGTTCCCCAACTCCCTCCTCATGTCAGGCAAGGCAGACATGTTTTGTTATGTATCTGTTTAGCTAAGCCTTACACAGCAAGCAGCCTGGGAAAGCATCAGTCGGTATCAGTAATAGAAATAATTAAGAATTACGTGATGAGGGCTTGCCAGGCATGTTCTAGTGTGTACCAGAGGAGCTGTCACACACACTCATCTCCCAAGGAGCTCTCCACTCCCTGAATTACCCAGCTGCCCAGCAGATGGTGGTATTATTTCAACTACTCTGCTCTGAGCTGCCTGGGAAGCAGCCAGGCTGCACGGAACAGCATCGGAAAAGTCAGTTCAGGATTTCACAGCTCTCACTATTGCATTTACAGGTTATTTCCTGCAGCATCCTGATATTCCTTCTTGTAGAAATAAATGTTACTGATATATATCAGCTGCCTGGTAGCCAAAGGGGACTTACAAGAAGGTTGAAGAGGGAATTTTTTCGAGGGCAGAGAGTGACAGGACAAGGGGGAATGGCTTCAGACTGACAGAGGGCAGGGTTAGATTGGATATTAGGAAGAAATTCTTCCCTGTGAGGAGGTGAGGCCCTGGCACAGGTTGCTCAGAGAAGCTGTGGCTGCCCCATCCCTGGAAGTGTTCAAGGCCAGGTTGGATGAGCAGCCTGGTCTAGAGGAAAGTGTCCCTGCCCATGGCAGAGGGATTGGAACAAGATTCTCTGATCTATTAAGCTAACTATTCTTACAGTTGTCTTGCATAAAATGCTGGTGACATGAGGGAGATCCCCTTCTCACTATCAGGAAGAAATAATTCTTTGAAAGAGCTCTTTTCCAGAAATTTCAATCGGCTACAAGCAGCATTTGAGCCATGGCCTTGTGGTGTCATTACCTCCTGGGAGTTCCAGCCTTTTCCACAGCTTATGTGGGATAACCCAATTACTCATCATCTATACCAGCAATAAGCTGTTTCTTTCTTTTTCATCTCTTGTAACATTTTATTCTGCTCTGTTTTCCCCCCTCCTGAGCAGACACTTCATTAGATTTGCTGACTCTCTCCCATCTCCTTTTTGCAGTCTGTGTTTTGTCCTTTTCCCTCTGAGCTGCTGGCACATCTACAGACATCAGCTCCTCTCCTGGCTGTTTGGCTGCCATGGAGCAAGATTCCCCAAGGGAGAAGCAATCACAGATCTGATGGTGTTTGTGCCTTTGGGTGGGAGCTAGAGAGAGGAAATAGCATTTTTAGGGTGGAGCCTCTCTCTACTCTCTTAAGTTGTACTTAATCTTTTGCTTACTTTATTATAAGCCATTGAAGCCTGACATGGTCAGTCACCAGCTGGGAATGATCACCCAAAGGCAGCTGGAAAAATCTGTTTGCTGAATAATACTCAATAATTGATAATATTGATAATATTCAATAAGTTGTGACCTGACACAATATCTGGATGCTTTCCAGAGGAGTGAGGAATGACATGTTTCAGTGCAGACTTCATGAGCTGCTGCACATATTTATTTAGCTGCTGTAGATCTTCATGAATACTTTATATGAACCCAAAGTCTGGAACATGATGCAGGTAATTTTCCTGATGCCAGCAGGAGCAGAAATTTGTCATACCTATTTAGGTCTTGTGACTCTATATTCGAGTGCTAAGAAAACAATAACCGATTATGAATATTGAATATTATGTAAAAAATATTTAGGACCAAACTCACCTGCAGCTCTATCACTTAACCTGCAGCCAGGTTGCACAGAGCTAGCAAAATATTCCAGTATTCCAGCCTCTGGAATTCTGGCCCTGGTGGGAACTCTCAGAAAAATCAGAACTTTGTGGCACCCACAGTGCAAATACAGCTGAAATTTGAGGGTGGGACCCAAAATTCTGTTTCAAGTGTGTTTCCTCAAACAGCACAGGCCATGCCTGACCAAGGTGGGTACTGCAGAGCTGTAGCCTGGGTTGTAGTTATCCCACCCACTCAGCCATGCACAGTAAGGTATCAAAATGTGAGAGACGTGAGGAGGAGACTGCTCATGAGAACTACAGAGTATAATTTCTGTAATATAAGGCAATTTATATGTAAAATGTCTGCAATCTGAAAAAAGTGCCTTAAATGCAATATTCAAAATTCAGCAATAAAAATCCTGTATCTGACAATGATAAAACATTGTATTAAAAACATGTCACTCAGAGAGGAGGTGTTCTTTGTGGGGGAAACAAGGTTTGTAATGTGGAGTTAAAATAGTGGTGACAGGAGCAGGATCAGTCATGCACAGCTGATCCCTGTCCCCCAGCAGGGCCAGGATGGGAGCTTGGAGGTGCAGAAATACTTCACACTTCAGAATTTTGCTCTGGGCACCAGGACTCTCCACTGGGGCTGCTGCCAGGACTGTGGGTTTGCAGAATTGGACCCTACAGTAATAGGAACTAGTTGCTGGTCAAGCGATAAATTCTTCTAAATTGGCTCAAATAGGAATAGTCTAGCAATTTCTTTCTTTGTGTTCCAGGCCCCAAAGCACTTAATTTTCAAACAGTTAAAAATAATTAATAAACTAATCAAGTCTTACCTAACCATCCTAATTATGAATATTATGAGTATTACCTTTGAATCTTACATTCCCCTGGTCTTTTCACTGCACTTGATCTCTACACAGATGATCCGAAGAAGATTTCCTTGTAACCCAAAGATAAATAAATTAAGGAGATCTCTCAAAGTAGAAAATAGAAGCAGTTCTATTACTTACAGAAAAAGCAGCCAAAAAAATTCACTAAAGAGAGTGGAATAATGCATACCCTACATCCTTGAAATGAACTTTAGACAGCTGCAGAGGAACTGGGACATTTCAGTTGTACAGTACCAAGAATGGGGTCACAAGCTAGCTTTCATGGGAATTAGATCTTTATCTATCTTGTCTGTGCTTGATTAGAGCAGTGGGATGAAATGCAAGAAGTTTTCTAGTATGTTCTCTTCTCTCTCTCTCTCTCTTTTTTTTTTTTTTTTCCCAGTTTAATCTATTTCCAAAGTAGTAAGATGGAAGATTTAGATGCTGAAAAGCAGCAATGCCATCAAGCAGCCTCAGTCACAGAAGGCATAAACATGTAATACAGTGTGCAATTTAACAGGATTATCAGAAAATATTACCCAAGATTTTCTTCTACTAAATGTTCACCCATCCTTTGTCAAGTATTTCTAATTACCAGGATTTTAATGGTAATGTTTAACAGCCCCAGAACTCCAGGGTCTTTTAATATCTGCCACAACTGAGTTTTCAATTAACATAATTCTGTCCTTAATTTCCATCATCATAATTATCCTTCATTACAGCAACATTCTTAAATCGGACTCATCAAAGCAAAATCTTTCCTTGTTTAATTTGACTTGCAACTCAGACTGGGATTCAACCTCAAATTGTCATTTCACCCTATAGTTTCAATAAGTGGAAAAAAACACCAACCCACTTTGGTTTTCCCCATGCAGCAGTTGTTTTGGTGTCGGGGACACACCATGATTTTTGTCAAAACTAAGAGTCAAGGGTTGAGTGTTTGTACAATTCTTGTAATAATAGCAGGAACAGTGCAAGATAGAACTGTGTGATATTTGCAACAGTCACTCACATCACAGCATGGCTGACCTTCAGAAAACCCAGCACGTAACAAAAGAGTATTTGTAGTAGATAAGAGCCATCTCTCTGATAATTCACCTATCTTAGAGGAGCAATCCATTTGATATGCTATTAATTACTTTAAAAAATGCTGGGCTACCAGTAAGCTACAGCTCTTAATTTATTTAAATTTCTCATATGCAATTCATTTCCAAAGTGCCTCAATGTTTGCATTTGGAAAATGTGATCAGCCTACAAAGGAATTTCGATGTTCTCAGTGTCAGATCTTGCAGCCTGCACCAGCTGTGGGTGACCTCAGTGTGATGGCAAAGCAGGATGGAGTCTGTCTGCCTCCAGAAGTGGCTTTCAAGCCCACTGAAGCAGGTCACTGGAACCAGTGGTGCACTGCTGCATGGAGTGCAGCCTCACCCTGAGCTCATTGAAGTCAATTTTATTGCTGATTTTGTGGGAACAGACTCCAGCTCTCCATCCCTTTGTCAGTGTGCTTTCAAAATCCCTTCTGCAGTGCTTCATCCAAGAAATCAATTTCACAAATTCAGATCAGGAGGACTGCAAAACAAATGTAGCTGTGACAAGCAGGTCATGATAAAGGGTTGGGTGCTGCTTATTACTTTGAGTACTTTTGTGGTATTTCCTCTCTTAAGCCTGTGTAGCAGCCTCAGCTTAGAAGGTTTCTAAATTAAAACTAAAATCTAAGAAATACTACATCATAGAAAAATAACTGGCAATCTCACTTTATTTGATGGAGAAAAATAGCTGGCAATCTCATTATCCTCTTCTGCCATTGCCCTGTGGGATGCTGTGTGGTGCAAGGAGATTGTGGGGTGTAATGCAGCCCTGGTACCCAGCTGAGCCTGGAAGTGGCTCTAGAATTTTGGACCCTTCTTCCCTTTCATTCAAGCAAACTGGAAAATTAGAGGCAACACAGACCCAGAGTAAAAAAATGGACATTGCTTATAGCAGTGTTTTCTAGAAAGGTGAATTGCAAAGCATAATTTTGGAACAGCAGCTTTGTTCAGGACTGTAATAATGTGTGTGCTACATGCAAGCAGCAATTCTATATATACATAGTGCAATATAAATTTATGAGATTTATAGATGCCTGTCTTTGCTTTTTTGGCTGTGTGCTATGCAATAAAGAGATCTTCTTGCAGCTGCCTAAAATCTATAGATAATAAAAGTGTAGTCCATACTCAATTGCTAATTAATCTAGATCTTCTCTTTACATTTTATTAATTTTAATGCGGCTGATTAGGAGCAAAAGACATGATTTATATAAAGGCTGCACTTAGCTCATTGCAAGAGGCTTAAGCTCTCAGCCGTAACACGAGAAGGAAGGAGCCTGGAAACATTTTCTTTCTTCTGCATCCTTGGTCTCTGCAATCCAGTGCTGAGAGCACAGTCTGGCCAGGGGGACACAGAATCATTCCTTTTCTTGGATATACCTGATCTTGGTGATCATCCTGCACATTCCTGTTATTTATATCCTGCTCCATCCAGGCTGGAGTAGATGACCTCCAGATGTTCCTCCAACAGACATTTCTGGGTTCCCTTGGTCCTGCTGCTCCGGGGTACAAAATCAGCCTGGATGGCATCATCTGTGAGCAGGGGACACTGCAGGGCCTGAGGTGCCTTACTGAACTGTTTAAGAGGTTATCTTGGGAACCTTGAAATCCTCAAGAGTTCATTTTGATTCATGTTTTCCTGGGAACTCTCCTGGGGGTGCAAATCTGGATCTGGGTCTTACTTTTACACACCCTAAGTGCCTTTGATCCCAAACCTGCAACTGATGTAAATGGGAGATGGTAGAAGATGCTTATTTAAAAAAACACAACCCTTTCCCCCCCAAAAAAAACCCCAAACAAACAAAACTCAAAAAAAAAAAACCCACAAAACAAAGAAAAAAGGACACCATAAAATATATTTTCCAGCTAAGATGATAGTTGACTTTTAAACAAAATTTTCTGTTTCACATAACAGTTCCTGAGCTGCTGACAATTCCAGAGTAGCAACCTGAGAGCGGTTTTGTTCTTCCTTTCTGATAAAACTCCTCCTGTTGTCAGCAGTAGGATAATACTAGCACTGAAATCTACCTGTGTTGGATCAACATGGTTTGATTTATAGTCTGTATGTAGCTACTTAATTCATAGCTATATAAATAAATATTTTTAAAAATCGAGTACAGCAAATTCAGAGTGGGAATAACTAAGATATTTTATGAAAATATCAATAATGCCATGAGTATGTGTGTGACACCAAAGAAATAAGCAATTACAAGGCATGGCTTGAATACTACTACTGTAGTAGGAAAGCAGTTTGAAGCAAGGATGAGGATTTTTATTTCCTGATGGGATTTTGAGAGCCAGCCCCCCTTACAAGCTGGTCATCCTTAACTTAATGCTGTTAAGAACTGTCAAGATTAAAGCAAATTTGTGCACATGAAAGAGTAAGTAAATGCATGTGCTTGATCTTACCTGTTTCTTTTCATGCAGTCCCAGTGTAACTGCTCTTTACATCCATAAATTTAATCAACATCATGACTGGTAAACTCCTCCTGTTGTGGCCCATTAAAAATCTTTAGAAATTATTGGCTGGCTAAAATAATGAAAGGATGAAATAACGTTTGTTTCTAGCTGGTCTTTGGCCTGGCTTTGTGCTGCAACACTTGCAATGTACAGGAATGTATAATTAAAAATTATCTACTATGTTTTAAAAATATTCACTGAAAATACTTTTACTCACACAATATTGCCTATTCCTCTTCAATTTGGGTTTCTAGTGAAAACAAGTTGAATTTCTGGGGTGATCAAGAGAGGCAGCAGAAAGCATTGTCCCAAGCTCAAGTAAATTCATAAACAAGTTTTATGTCCTGGATGAATTCTAGCCCTTGCTAAGCAGTGCAACACACTGCTCTGGGTATGGCCCATCTGCCACTTCAGCACATCCTACCCAACCTCTTCTGTAAGGTGTAAGCAAAAAAAAAAAAAAGAAAAAATAAAGTCATTCCTTGCTTATCCTCTGCTTGAAGGAGAATCTGTGTCTCCTAGAATGTTGGGCCCTGAGTGGGGAAAGTATCCGAGCTCACTCCGAGTCAGCTGTGCTGGGAGCTGGCTGCACTGCAGGAGTCCTTCACAGCTGGAATTCCCATTTCATCTGCTGGGACTGAATTCACTGCACTTCATCCAAGCAGCAATCCAAGCCCCCAGAAGAGGCAGGCAGGCAAATTCTACCAGAAAATCAAAATTTGGCTGCGTGTGGAATGTTGACTCTGGCTTGAGTTACCTTTATGAGCACAAGTGCATATTTCAAACGCTGCAAGCACATATGGTAATGGCTGGCAATTAGGCATCCCCTGACAAGGATATTTGTCTTCAAAGTCAACAAATACAGTATGACCACCCTTTGTCTAGGTAAAGAACAAAAAAATTACAGTTCCTTATTTAAAATTATTTACTTTATCATTCATAAAAGTCTAATCGCACCATCATTTAATAAAATTTTATTGAAAGAACCAGCAAGGTCTCAGCAAGAAATTTTATCTGTCCTTTGATTGCAATAACTTACAGGCTAAGCAGAAAACCACTAAAGAAAATGGAAAACATTCATCCTGTTCACTTTTCTATTAGCACAGGATTGTTTTGCCTTTTGTTTCACCAGTGTCTTGTCTAGTCTGGTCTCCAGTGTTCCTATGAGACTTCTGAAATAAGTTAGCAATAAAAAAGATAGTGCTGTTAAAATTTTCTCTTTGATATGTATTGGCATTTGTCAGACATTTCACTCTGATTAAGAAAAAGTGGCTAAATGTAAACCTTAACCAATCTTTTTTTTGCAGGGCTATTTTTTATTAAATGCAATGAAAACAAAGATTTTTTTTTTTAAGTCATACTAAAATTAGGATTTGGTTATGATCATGATTGATAAAATTTAACAAGTTGCATTTACAACCTCTGAGTTAATGTCCTGTCTAATGAATCATATTTTTGTGTCCTTTTTATTACATTTCTGTCATTGATAAGAAGAAGCTGCCCTATAATGCTTGTGTTATAGCTGTTATTCATAGGTGTGTTTTCAGATAAAGCTGTAATAAAAAAATATTTTCAATGAAGCTTTCTTTAACAAAATATTAAATGCGTCTTTGCAAATTAAATCAAATATGAAGGAAAACATGATAAAGGCAAATATGTCAACCAACACAGGCTATGCAGTCCTGCCCTTGACTGACTGAGTGAAAGCTTTTCTGCTTTGGTAAATATTAAGAGTAGAATATGAAAAACACTAATTAATGTGCACAGCCCCTATTGACTCTCAGAAAGACATGACTTTTCAAGGTCACTTATCCATTTTCAATTATTCCATCTTTAGGCTTTAACAGAAGACTCACATCACCATGGTGTTCAAGAAAAAATGGTGTGTCATGTATTAGGAGCTAGTCTAACGCGTGAAAAATCTAAATCCATTTTACTTAACTATTTAAAACCTTCCATGAGAGAAGCCTTGCCTGGAGTTTGGACAGGGGATCCAAAAATTCCTAGGATGGTGGGGAGGAAAAAGTGTAGTAATTTCCTCTGCTAATGAATGCGGAACAGCCAATCTTCCTCTGACTCCAAAATGCTTTTACCTGGGCTCAAAGTGAGCTGTCATCGGAAAAAAAAATCATAAATAAATTATGATTTATCTATATACAGCAAATAACAAATGCAATGCTTTAACAGCAAGAGCAGACTGAATCACTGCTTGTAGAGGAGAAGAGCTGTTGTTACGACCAACATCAGATTAAAAATGAGTGTTCCAG
Source organism: Vidua macroura (assembly GCF_024509145.1). Classification (NCBI taxonomy): domain Eukaryota; kingdom Metazoa; phylum Chordata; class Aves; order Passeriformes; family Viduidae; genus Vidua; species Vidua macroura. The sequence continues at coordinate 35,567,140 of NC_071577.1, forward strand.
AATGGATTCCTTATTGGATGTAAAAACCACTACCTGTCCTTCCCTGAGGAACTGGAGGTTGGTTGTTTCTTTTTAAGGGAAAAAAACAAAAGACTATAAAGGCAATAAAGAGGAATCATACAATCTGCCAGCAAGGCAAACAGAGAAGTCTGGATATGTACATCCCATTTTGCCTTGTTTGCTGACAACTGATACTGAGAAATAGCAGCAGCCCATACCTCTGTCCTCCCACTGCTCATCCTAATCTTACCTAAAAAATAAAAAATAAATAAATATGGAGTGTAGTTATAAGAATACAGAGATTCCTGTCCTGAAGTAGTGGGGAGCCAGCAATGAAGGGAAACAGTGAGATAAAAGTAGGATTTCATGAACAAGGAATATTTATATTATAATTTGCCCAAGAAGAAAAATGGGTTATGTGAGGAGCAGGAGGCATATTTTGTCCTGTGATCCCAAAATTTCAATTCACCTCTGTGATGGAGGCTTACAAAATCCTGAGGTGGAAACGTGTTAAAACAAACTGTTCCATTTCCAGCTCTGCCACCAGCACCACACAGGGTGAGCCACCCACTTCTCCTCTGTCTCAGCTTCCAGCTCTGAAAAACAGGTTAATAACACCTATCTCACAGAGAAGTCGTGAGCTTGCATTTTTCAGCCAGATTGGAGACAGCCAGAAAACATGCTGAGGTAATTGACTGATAGTTGCAAAGCACTTTGAATGTAAATATCCAGTAGCCTGACTTTATTCAGGATTTCTTATCTTTAATTTCCCATTTACAAACATGTGGCACGCTTTTTAGCTGCAAAAAGCATTTTTTAAGGGAGCTTACAAGCGGTAGCATATCAGAAGATCTGAACAGGGTGGATTTGTTGTGCTTCTTTCAGGTTAACTGTTTGCAGATTTTACCAGTTTCACAAGTGCAAGAAAACAAAGCTAAAGGTCTGTTTAGCTTTAAAAGCATTTGGAAGATTAATAGCATGATGGTTTTATTCCCATCATCTTGGTGATTTTTTTCTTCTTTCCATTTCTGTCTTAATCTTGTGTTTTTATCCTTTTTAGGTTTTTTTTTACCTGGTGTTTGATTTCTTCCCAGGCATCTCCAGAAAGAGGGCGAAAGGTGGGATCCAGAAAATCTGCTGGCACCACCTGCAACTCCTGCCACATGGAAATGCTCCCAGGGAACATCTGTTCTTCCTCATGGATTTGCAGAGGTGAGTTCCTCCTCTTCCTCCTTTTCCTGTAGTCAAATGCTGATCCATGTGCTGTTTCTCCTGGATAGGAATCACACAGCCGTGATTATATACTATTATTATTATTATTATTATTATTATAGTTATACAAGACCAAAACTTGTGGATCAAAACCATTTCCTTACTAGAGGCTGCTGTGTTTTTTGAAGGATGAAACAATCCCTTTGGATGATCTAGCACAAACTTTTAGGGGTTTAATGAAGAGACCAGGAAGGCTTTAATTGGGTAGATAGAAAGAGTAAATACCACACACTTTTGTGACCCTGGTTCACACATGTAAGGAAAGACCAATCAGCTGTAATAATATTCACTGAATACACACTCAATACACACTGAAGTGTACTGAGTCCTCATCAAAACTCCCATTTTCCACTGTGTTTCCAAACTCCCAAAATCTGAAGTTCTGCCAACTGGCAGCACAAGTATTCAGCTCTAGATTTCAAATTGTGATGTTGCTTTTGCTAAATAGGAGTGCTTTTGAGACAATTGTGTTCCTGCTCCAATAATCTCTGTAGCTGCTTGTTTCCATCAAACCCTTCCTCTGTGCTGGAGTGATTGCAGTTTCTTCCAGTTCAGGAGCACTGTTAGAGGCAGACTGGTCAGAACTAGCTCTGACATGCCTGAAATTCTGACTCCTGCTTCTGCATGTCACTTTTCATCTTATTTGGGCTTTAAGATGAGGGATCATTGTGCAGTGTTGTTCCAGAAGGCTTCAAAGTCATTGATCAAGAAATATGAATCCATCACTGTGTGTAATTGGGTGTGAACTGTCTTCATCCCACAACTGGCACTTTGGCAGCATCAGAAGGGATGCACTTTTACTGAAATAGTCATCATAGCAGGATCCTGTGTCTTGCTCATGCAGCTTTTACTAACTGAGAATGCAGAAGATAATTTGACATTGCTGCTCAAAGCAGCTGGGGGCAAACCTTGAGCCTGCTGCACAGGCTCTCATGGGCAAGTCTCCTCTGGCATTAAAATAAATGAATTTATGGTCCTAGAGTTGGGTAGCCAAGTTCTCCCCAAATCAAAATCACTGCACAGCAGTATCCAGAGCTGTCAACAGGAGAGTTTTCGAAGGGGGTCTCAGTGAATCTGTTGTCAGTCCCATCACAGTGGGTGAATAAATATTGGAGCTGGCCAACTGCTGGGAGGGAGAGAGGCTCCTCTGACAGGAACATTAGGTAGGAATTTGAAGTGGCTTCTTAAACAGGAAATGATCCTGGTTTTCTGAGAAGTCCAGATACACTCTTTTTTTTCTGCTGTACAAATTTTAATCCATTGTTTGACCCTCTTAGACACCCACTAGAAGCTGAGATGCTTGTCTCACACTTAACTCCCTCTTATGAGCTCTGTTCTGCTGGGCTGTCTGCAGAGAATGAGGGTAACCAGTGTGTAAACTCATTCCCACTCTTTATTCCCTTTTTTATCCCTCTTTGCCTGTGAGAGTTGAGGAGGGATTGTATTTCTGAACTGTGCAGAGATCATCACACTTTTAGGTAGGGCTACCAAAAAAATTAAAGAGAGTAAAAATGGAACAGAGATCGTTTTCAAAACACCTCATCATACTCCACTGGCTCCCATCAGTCAACAGGACATGCATGAGGAAATCCTGCACACAGACAACATCAGAAACAGGAACATACTTTTGCTTTCTAACCCAAGAGCTCTTATCAATATTTGATGTTACTTTCACTTGGACTGTGTCTTTTTAAATGTACTTTACAATCTTTTGTAATGTGAATTCAGTCAAATAAGTGTAGAGACTGCTTCTTTCTCTGTAATTCTCGTTATTGCTTTGGACAAAGTATTTCCAAAAACGCTCTGGCAGTGCGTGGCAGGCTTCACAGAATAGAGGCTTGCAATGGATTTGCTGACAGGCTCTTAGTTGGTTCAGCACTAGCCACCAGAGCTATGATAAAGAGCTTTATCTTGGATTAAAGCTTCTGGAATTACTCATTAATTGGATTAATGAACTGTAATTCATCATGCATGTCAATCCTACTTTGCTCTAACTTCTTCTTTCACCCTACTTGTAACATTCATCCAAAGGAAGACCTCTGTTCTGGGAAAGTTCAAGAACAATGTTAAGACTTCAATGATTCATTTTAAATACCTAATGTGATCAAAAATCCCTTTATTTCTTCCTGGAGTACCTCTATAACTTTTAGTTATGTCATACTTAGAGCATTTCTTTAAAACCCCTCATTTCAGAGTTTAGGTCTGTTTGAGAAGTTTTTTTTAAGCTTTCAAGGCTGAAGAAGCATCTTCACTGTTGTTTTTTAATTTTTTTCTTTTAAGAAATTAAATTACTTTAAGTGCTTACCTTAGATTTGTGTCTGTGTATGTGTTGTAATGCATTCTATTAAAATATTTACTTAAGTAGAGCCAGAAAGAAACACAGGCTGAAACTTCCAGTTGATTGTGGTTAAAAAATCTTTGGAAAATATACTCTACCTTTTTTTCCCTCACATTTTTTTCCTATGTGCTGATAAATGATCTAAAATTTTAGCATGTGTTTTTTGGCTTTTTGTCTCAAATAAGCTGTTTCATTTGCACTGTCAGAGGACACTTCATTGAATATACAGAATATATATTGCTCTACACTCTGAAACAGTAACATTAGCCCTGCTCAGCTGTGAAAAGCTGAAGAACAGATTCTGCAGACATCACTCCTCCAGAGCTGTTAATATATTGCCTCAGAGTCTGCTTACAGAAGAATATGTGCATGGCAGGAAGTCAGAATTTGACATGAAAATGTTTCTGAAGTTTGGAAGTTACCTAATCACACATCTTCCCGTTTGCTCTGTGAGTGTCGAAGCCCCTTGGCCTGAACCTCGGAAGGGTAAGGAGCTCTCAGCTTTCACATCTTGCTGTGGAGAAAGGGATGTTTCATCTGCATATCCCAGCCACTCTCAGTTTTCAGCAGCCAGCAGCTCCTGAGGGATAGGAGCTATCTAATCCCATTTATTTGCAGAGGGGAAGTCAAACATGGTCACAGGAGAGGTTTAATGTACATGTGCTTTCTGTACAGAGCATTTGCAGTAAAACGGCAGCACTCGCCCTGCCCAGCAGAAGCCAGAACAGACTGAGGAGTGGAGTAAAAAGAGATTCTGCTCTCTCATGTCAAGGAGATCTTTCTCTGCTCCTGTGCTGGGGGAAAGATGCTTTGATGGGAACCTGCACCTTAGTGAGGTGGAAAGCAAAGCCCCTGTGCAGGAGGAGAGTGTTGCTATTGAACACAAAATGAGTACACAGAAGCTTGGTGAGTTCAAGAGAGAAAAAGCTAATTTTATTTCTGACTTCATAATATATAGAATTCCAAAAGTGGCAGTGGATTGGAGGATAAAATTGCCACCTCTCCAACCACACTGGTCAAACCAACAGTCCATCAATTCTCTCCTCCCACAAAGAAGAATGCAAACCAATCATTATTTACATGAACAGTGCGTGAGAACTCCAGTAGAAATATGTAAACATTGTCAGAAGGCTAAAGAAGTTTTATGAGACTTTAAAACTTTCAAAAGAACTATAAAAGAAAACACTTAAACATCAGGGTACCAGGAGAGCAGAGGTGAAGCAGCGCTGGCGAGAGCTCCCCAGCTCCACCTCGGAATGTGACTCGCTCCTTCAGAGCAGGGCCAGGACCCCCAGAGAGGCCAGCCTTGGCACACAGAGCAGAAATCAGTCAGGCTGATTGCACCCAAACATTACCATATTCTCTGGCACCAAAGCAAGGACCTAGCCCAGCCAAGGAAGAAGAGTGGGGGAAGTGATATCCGAGTGACATTTTCCCATGTGCCCTCCTCTTAGTCTGGGGGAACTGAGCTAATGAAATACCACCAGTGTTTCTGTGAGTGAACGCATTACTTAACATTATAAGAGAAATATCTTCTATGAGGAAAGGTAATATCCCTTATTAAACCAACTAATATAATTAGAAACCAGAGAGACTTTCAAGCCAGAGTCGCTTTGTTAGTCTGACAAGAAGAGCAGAATTCAGCTTAATGTAGGCCAGACACAAGAGCTCATAATTCAAGCTAATTGTGTTAATCACTTTGTGGTGGAGAAGGGAGCTGGCACATCAGTGCAGGGAGGGCTGATATCAGGGGAAAAGGGACCATGACTTAGTTTGGGAGTAATATGAAGGTGCTCAGTGTTGCAGAGTGGGTAAGAGGAAGATTGTAATGTACTGTAAAATCAGAGCTTTTATGGATTTTTATTAACCAGTCACCTTCTAAGATTTAGTTCCTGGCTTGACTTTTGAAGGTATTTTTCTGGTATTTTCCTTTCCTGAGGATCAAATCTGAGAAATTAAAGATGGAGCACGTGCTTGGAGGAAATGCTCTTCCACTGGCAGAACAGAATTGAGATTCATATGGCATCTCTGCTTTCTAACAGGACTGTTCACTGTCTTTTTACCCCCAGAAGTTTCCCTTGTTTTGTACACAGACTCAGGGTGGGATTTACATCACTGAAATTTAGCTATTTTGTATAGGAGAGACATCACCCAATCAGTTATGGGAAAAAACACTCCTCCAGAGAAAAATTCACGTCACCCACCTTCAGGAGAGGTTGCTACTGGATTAGCATAATGCATTTGACAGAAAACCCTGGTAATTCAATAGCTGTCATGTCATCAACAGCATCCTACAAAGGGCAATGACTGATAGACCCCCCCAGGGATGGAAACCTTCGAGGTTATCCATCCTAAGCTGCTCCTGATGTTTCAGATGTATTTTTAAGATGGGTTGGATCAGCCTTTCAAAGTGGTGAAACAGAGTGCACCAAGGTAAGAAGCTTTAACCATCTGCCTTCCCAATGCAGCCACCCCAAGTTTAATTATTTCACTGTTTGAAAATAGAGCTTACCAAAATATTGTTGATCCCGGGAATTCACAGAGGCTGCACAAGACAGAAGCAGTTTTCTTCAAAGAGATGAGCTTGTTATTTGAATCTGGCCCTTGCTGCTAATAGTAGGATATGGAGGATTAAATCTAAAGATAAGTAGGCGTGGAAGATGTTTGCAATAAAAATTATGTACTTTAAAAAAAAACTTAGAATAATTAAAATGAATTGGGTTGAGAGGCCAGTTGATTCTTCTGCTTTCAGGACACCTGGAAAACTTAGCACTGCTCTGAGGCTTCTCAGCATGGGTTGAAGACAGGAATTAACTCAGCCAGTGGGATCTCTTAAATATAAAAGACTTCTCCATTAGTTTTAAGTAGGGAGATTTTTTCTTTTCTTCACTGCAGATGCACACTGGGATGGTGACAGGTAGACACTCCTGTGTCATGGACAATGAAGGTGAAAGAGAGAGCCCAGGGCTCTCTCCTGCCATGGGAAAACCAGCCTCCTGCCATGAAGGTTTCCTGAAGGGGAATTCCTCCACCCATGCCAGCAGTGACCTTGTTTGTGTCCATGGAGCTGCTGACTCGAGGCTTCAGTCGCTCAAGGCAAAACCTTCTCCCTCAACCTCAAATCTGGAGCAATTTGCACAAAGTTTAACAGACATTGTTCAGGCCCTGGAACACAACAACAAGCAAGCACTGTGTAGAGATGGCACTGCACAGATTAACAATCCAGAGGAACATGATGCTGAATGGAAATTGCACTTCTGGCTTTAATTTCCTTAGGTGAGTAACAGGGCTGTAAACTCCATGTCTTGAACCACAATGCTGGCACATCTCCATCCCACCTGGAAGCGTCCCCTCCACTGAAACCCTCATACAGTGTAAGTGACACCCTGTCTATATTGAAATAATCTCTACAGATTGTCTTTTTCTTGATTCAGAGCAGACTATGAGGTTGTTTTACACAATGTACTCTGAAGGGAGGCTGTAGACAGGTGGGGGTCGGTCTCTTCCATGGGGCAGCAGCTGACAGAACAAGGGGACACAGTCTCAAGCTACGTCAGGGAAGGTACAGGTTGGATATTAGGCAAAAACTTTTCACTGAAAGAATAATAGAGTACTGCAATTGTCTTCCCAGGGAGGTGGAAGAATCACCATCTCTGGATGTGTCTAAAAAAGACTGGACGTGGTGCTTGGTGCTATAGTCTAGTTGAGGTGTCAGGGCACAGGATGGACTTTGTGATCTTAGAGGTCTCTTCCAACCTCATGATTCTGTGATTCTGTGATTCTGTATCTTGTGATCAATCCCCGTGGTTTTGCTCTCCAAAGCATTGATCTCATCCTGCTTCTGGATCACCTCTACTCAGATTTGTTCCGTGCTTCACAGAGCCATGATTCCCATTGCCAGGCACTGCTCCAAGCAAATGATAAGTCTTGTATTTTAGGATGTAGATTGAGGCAAAAGGCTGTTTTTCTGAAAAAGCCTACATCTTCCACCATTATGGAGCTTTTCTTCAACAAAGCTGACACCGCTTCAAACCGAACATTTTTAGATAGCTGTCACAAAAAACATCAGACTCTTCTGTTGAGTGTAACAGTCGGTGCCTGAACCCCAGGAAACGTTGCTCAAATTATCATTTCAAATGTCAGCACTGGCTATAATGAAAACTGAATTTCTAACCACTCCAAAACCACACTTAAAAAGAGATTTTTCTGGAGCTTTCATAATTCTGTGGTGTACAAGAGAAAAAAAAAAAAACAAACAATGTTATATGCATATAAATTAATTTCCAGAAGCACAGATTATGTTGCATTATTATTTTATTAACACTTAATGACTGGGTCACCTTACCAGGAAGATGACACTTTCTGCAGAACTACAAAGAATACATAAGCCTAGCAAATAGAATCTAATACAGCACAAAATAAATTATGATATGTACTTTTACCAAAACATGAATGCCACAATATTAAAGAAAAAGTTTATTACAGATAATTGCTTGCTCTGTTTATGCTGTTTCTGTAGAACTTGGATAAGCAATTTAAGTTGCAGAGATTTATAACTGTTTCCCTGAAGATGTATGAAATAAAAAAAAATTGCAAGCCTTTTTAATCCACCTATAAATCATTTTATACATTTAATTTCGTCTGTATACATTTCATGGGTTCATATATAAAATACAACTGAAAACTGCTACATGCTTTCAGATGAACCAGGTTTTCCACTTCTTTTCACCTCTTTATCATTACTTTATGTGTTCACTTCAAGTAGAATATATCAAAATTCCCACCGGTTACTTAATATTAAATATTTAACGGACGTACAATTCCGCATTTAAAAATATTTTTGTGTGGATGTCAGTGGTGAGTATTGCATATGTTTCTCCTCAATAAGACTCGGGATGCGTTGAATACTTTGGAAACCTGAGTACTGAGGAGGGAGCCCCAGACTTGGCAAGGCTGGCTGCAAGGCAAGTGCCAAACACTGGAGAAGGCTCTGGGGAGACCAGAGAGACCCTTCCAGTGCCTCGAAGGGCTCCAGGAGAGCTGGAGAGGGACTTCTCACAAGGACAGGGAGTGACAGAAGGGGGAATAGCCTTAGGCTGCAGGAGGGCAGGGTTGGATGGGATGTTAGGAAGAATTCATCCCTGTGAGGGTGGTGAGGGCAGCACAGGCTGCCCACAGAAGCTGTGCCTGCTCCATCTCTAAAAGCAGTCAGTGCCAGTTTGAACAGGGCAGTCTGAGGTGTCCCTGCCCATGGCAGCGTGGATAGTTATAACTGCATAATTATGGTCCCTTCCAACACAAAGCATTCTGTGATTCCATGATCCAAGGGGAAACCCCAGCTGGGACCCAGCACTCTTGAATGAAGCCAAAATCTTCTACATTGTCCCACCTCTGATTCCTGCCCCCAAGGCAAGCCCTGGGGAGATGGGCTCACCACCCAAAGACTCTCTCTCCTGTTCCAATCCATTTCCCCTCTTCACAAGGTGCAGCAAAATCCCTCATTTGCTATCAAGAATCAATGCATTTAACAGAAAAAAGTGGCAGCACCAAGGCTCTGACTCCTCCCTGCCCTTGGCAGCTCAATCTGAGATGTATCCTCCCGTTTCCTTGTTTAAAATTTTAAAAGTTGAATTTTAAAAATGGTTTTGGAGAAGAATCCTCCAAACTTTGCATTTAGGTATCTGGAACATATATTTTGATGATATACAACTACTATCAATGTGCTGCTACACATATTTTAAACACAACAGAGCTTCAGTTATAGATTACTTACTGTTTTTTTAAATGGTAGTTGAGAAGTTCAAAGCCATTTTATTACTACTGAGAAATTTATCTGTGGGGACATTAGAATAAAAAGTACTTATTTCTTCGTGACTGAAATTGCACTATTGTGGGGTATCAGTTTACATTTTAAAGCTGTAAATTTATGAAATTGCATTATGTTTATAGTTGTCATCAAAATATGAAAAGGAACATTAATCTTTTCAAATTTAATTTTCCCTGGATTTTAATTTCATTGCTTATTATCGGAGGGATTTATAGATTTTTTTCTTCTTAATATCTCTGACTTAACAAAATTTATGTTTGAAAAAAATATATAGGCCACAGTACTAAAGAGATTTTTCTAGATAATTATTTTTCCATTTCTTTTCATAGGCAAATATTTTATTGAGCAGATGGGACTCTGGTACTCCAGTATCAGAGAACATATGTAAAATATAATATCCCTGGTTGCCTTGTTCACACTGGTATGAGAGAAGCCTATTTTGTCCTGCAGTTTTGAAGCCTTGACTGAGATGCAAGATGAGAAATGTGTGTAGCATGGTAGATGTACATTTATTTGTCTCATAGCTAAAGCTGAGGCAGCTGAAGTAAGAAGATGCTACAACAAAATGAACTAGATCTCAAAGTGCTTTTGTTTAAGAGTTTAGGCTTGTTCTGTTTCTTAAGAAAATGAACAGAATAGACTGAGAAATGGTGAAAAATTACCTGCACTGCTTGTTTCCTGCTCTGTGTCACTGGAGGATCCTCCGTGAGATTCACTGCCCATTTAGGGTGAATTTCTCATGGTGGAAATGTCCACCAAAATCCAAATTCAGGAAGAAATCTCTCTTTTACCTCTAAGTCAGGCACTTTTCATCACTGCCTATCCTACTCTTTTGTTGCTTGAATTTTTATGGGCTGTATTTTATCTCTGCCAAGAGAACAGCAGCTCCTGAACTACGAAACATTTTCACACAGGGCAGCTTAGCCCTTCGTGTATTTCCTGATGGATTTTGCTTCTTTCCATTTCGTTGTACAAAAGCAGGCAGCAGACCCAGTTTCCCACAGGAATGGTTTGCTGTGTTTACTAACCTTGAGAGAGGGAAACAGTTAATTTGGATGTGCTCATTTAGATGATCTTTTTACCAGTCCTTGTGGAAAGACAGAGAATTACTTGCAGATATTAAAATCTCAAAAATGCGACTGAGGTGCTACCTTAATAGAAGTCAGACCTTATAAATATTCCATGTGCCTGGGATTGTATATTACATTTCTGCAATTTTCTTTCTGCTATTATCTATTTTTATTATGAGCTTTATTCGATCAGCAACTCTGATAACTTCAGTAAAAAGTTTATTTAGAAAAACAAATCCAGAAAGGTTTTCATTGTAGACTGCTAGGGAATTTTTGGACTGCCAGTCATTCTTCTTTCCAGTTGGGATTTATTGCCTGTTTGTCACTTACAGTCTACAGATTATACTTATCAATAAACAAAGACTTGTTTTTTTTATTACAGTTTATGCATGTCAAGGATGATTTTTTATTCCCCTGCATCATCAGACAAGTTAATTTCTGAATATCCAACACCTCTAGTTTGTCAGCTCATGGCATGACATGACACCCCTACTGCCATCCTTGAAGGGTTTTTATATGAAGTATAAATTAGTGTCACACTCATGGATCTGTGCCTGAAGGTGCAAATGTGAACAAACTGTGAAGGATGGGTTGGTTCTCACAAATTCCTTAGGATTAACATGGTTTGGAGTCCAAGTTAAAATGAATAAAAATGTGGTTGATGTCAGAGTTTCGAGTTCTTTTTCCTTCATCAGTCTGCTAGACTCTGCTCCAGGGAGGGAAGCTAAATAGAGAAATAATTTACCTCTTGTAAAAGCTGATCCAGGACCTTTCTGCTTACCTGCCTGCGTGGGTTAGAGCAGTCACGCAGCAAGGAGGAGGCATTTGCACGGGGCCACATCCTCCATTTGGGTTCAGAGACACTAAATAAATAATACATCCTTTCCTAATGTCTCAGCAGGATGATCTTTCACCCTCTGGCTCTGGTCTCCGGGAAGCCATTGTAGTTCCAGTTACAGTCATGCACTTCTAATTTTTGAAAAGGTTAACACAGTTTTATCTTTAATAGCTGCTTGATCATTGCAGAAGCTAACAAGTCATGTTGGAAACATTAGTCAGGGAGACAGGGGAATATATCTGGATGTCTCACACAATTATAAGGAGGGTTATTCTCCTGCTGTTATCACTGCACTACCATGGCTGGTATTGAAATGACATATTTATTAGGGAAGAGTACATGGGGTTCAAGAAGTTTTGGGTGCTTGCCAGCAGTGGAGTGTTTGCCTCTCCCCTCCTCCATCTGGTCATCTGCTTCTCCAAACCGTCTTGTGAAAATAGTCAGGCTATTGCTGCTCCTCTTATGTTCTAGGATTTCACGCTGGCACTTTCACTGAAGGGCATCACCATGTTCTCTGCCACAGTAATTTGATTAAATGGCAGAGTGCTGTGTTAGGAAGAGAGAGTCAAATAAAACAGCTTTTTTTTTTTTTTTTAATGTTCTTAATTAAGCATATGCAACTTTGTGTAAATTGTCTTTGAAAAATGAATTATAATACAAATTTATTGTTCATTTAAAAAATCTTGTGATTTTCTCTACATCTTCTCTCTGACCAGATCCAGCCGAGCTCTCTGTTTGCCAGGAATTAGTAAAATCCCTGAATCTCTCCAGCTTTGGTACTCCATCATGGGAGAGATTAATATCAGGAACTGGAGTGCCATGAAAACTGGAGTCATGGGACAGGTCAAGGAGCATAAGCAAAATCAGTGGCTTCTCCTGTGGTTTCAGCCACAAATCCACTCTTTCCAACAATTCAGACTAAGAAATGTTATCATTCTTCCTGTGATTTAAGTAACTACTGTGCTCTGGGAAAAAGGTAGGTGGATGCAAATTTGTTTAAGTTTCTTTTTCATTAGAAAATAAAAACTGTATTGACTTGGGGATCAGCACACAGATATAATGTCATTTGGCAGTCATCCATGACTGTGGCTTATTTCTAGTGATGTATTTCTGTGTTTGCTTTAGTTCATGAAATTCTTTGCAAAGATGGACTACAAACAAAACTGTATTTATTTTAATTGCAAAATATATTATTATACTTTTTTGTATATAACATGTGAATACATAATAATATATCTGTATATTACTAAATACATAATAATATCTATGTTTCATTAAATATGTAATAATAATATATCTATAATAATATATTTATATATAATGATTATCTATATGTATCTGTATCAATATCTACATTTGTAGAGAGAAACAGATGTGGATATTGATATCATTATAGATATAAATATCCATATGGATATTCCCAAAAGCATTTTGTGTTTAAGGAATGAGTAGTCTAAGTCAATTATAACTAGCAACATCTGCAACTGTGTCTGCTTTCCTAAAAGAACCCTTTTGTGGGGGGGAGGGGAATTTTTTCCCCAGACTTGCCCTGAACCAGGACAAACTGTTAACAAGGTTGCGCAGGTAAGTTTTATTAAAGAAGTAACAAAAATTGTAAAATTCATTGGTTTAGAGAAAGCACACATTGCAAGTAGGGGATGAAGAAATGCTCAGTTCAAGAAGATTGACATTTATCCAAAATAAGTACACTTTAGCTGAATATAGGTTAATATCACAGCACCTTTCGTAACAATTTTCACTAAAAGCAGTATTTTAGTGGCAATATTTGCTGCTGATTTCACACTGACCCACTATCAGATTGCATTTAGGCTGTTTTAAAATTCAAAGTTGTGGCTGCCCCATCGCTGGGAGTGTCCAAGGCCAGGTTGGATGGGGTTTGGAGCAACCTGGGACAGTGGAAGGTATCCCTGCTCATGGCAGGGAAGTCGGAAGGAGATGAACTTTAAGTTCACTTCCACCCCAAACCATTCTATGATTCCATGTTTTCAGTGGCTCAGTGTTACTGCTTGAAGGCTAATTATTTGCTGTGATTGCCTAAAGATTCCGTATTGCCTTTAAGTGGGGAAAAGAAAAACTAATGAAGTTGTACAATTAGAGTAATCATAGCTAATAATTAAATAAGGCTGGAAATTGCACATACGGAGCTGTTCTGCTTTTTTTTTTTTTTAATGTCCTAATTTTAATGACTTTGCTGAGTCTTAAGAGCAGAGGCTTAAGAGAAATTGAATGTTCCCCATCTAGAGCTGGTGACCAGAGATCGTGCAACATCCCAAAATAATTAAAATTCTAGCTGAAAGCCCAGCCCACATTCATTGTAATGTAATAACATTTTGATGCAGTTACTGCAATAACATTTTGATTTTTACATGTATCATGTGAAAATATTTTGGAATTAGAAAAAGCAAAAGGGGCAAAAATATTCTTTTGGCTTGCACAGTTTCAGGAGAGGTCTCTGACTTGTGCTGTGGGTGTGCAAACCCTGACATCCTTTCTTGTGGCCACCTTCTGGTGAGCAGGGCGTGTATTGGGACATCTAGAGCAGTGAAGAGGGAAGAAATATCTTAACTAAAGCTTGTTACATCACCACCACAAGCTGGGAGGAAAATGCTTTGGCTGATAACTGGGGGCAAGTCTGTAATGATTGTGGGCAGCAGAGCACCAGTTTGGCCACACCAAATTCCAGAGAAAAGAAGATAGAATGGATTTTCTTATCATTTTGAGCTAAAGAATTATTTTTATGAGTTTTTTTTTTTTTTTGTTTTCCTAGCTAGAGCATTCTCTCAATTTTCTTTATTTAGACTGTTTGCACACACATATTTTCTAGTGTTGGAATTCTCTGCTGCTTAATGTAAACACTGGGCAACATCTCAGTTATTTTATCAGGAGTGTTGCACTAAACATGAATGTGTCAACACATGAATAAACCTAGAAAAATTCAAAATAATTGGACAAGTAGCTTCTACTGCAGCCTTCAGTTGACTAAACTAATAGCAAATGAGAATGCCATGATGGAAATATTGAGACATGCAGTGCAGAAAACACATGAAATGCTAAATGAATCATGGAAACCCTGACATCAAATTACAACAGTGAAGCAAAACCTGACTCCAGGAGAAGGAAAATGGAACTGAAACTCCTGCTAAAATTGTGGCAAGCTTTGACTATAATCCACCATCTAAATCCATGTGTCTGTCCCCCGAGTTTAACCTCAGTGTCACAAAAAAACCCAAAAAAAAACCCCCCCAAAAAAAACCAAACAAAAAACCCCAAAAAACCCCCAAAAACCACCAAAAACCAAACCAAACCAAAACGAACAAAAAAAACCACAACAAAACAAAACAACAACAACAAAAAAAAAAAAAAAAAAACACCAAAAAAAAAAGCAACCAAAAAAAACCTAACAAACCACCCAGCCTGCAAAATACAGAACTGGTGTAAATTAAATAAGTGTCTGCTTCTGCCTTTCCCCACAGGAAAAGATGCTGCTGGTACCAAAGCTCTGGAGTCACCTGGAACTTCTACCAAAGAACGAAACCTGTGTGGAGCAGCTCACAGTCTGGGAAGAGCATCTCAAAAACTCTCTGAGCCTTGCAAAACTGTCATTTAAAGGCTCCTTCAACCTGGGAAGTTAAAAAAAAAAAAAAAATCTGAAAAAAAACCAAACCAACTAAACAGAAGATGGGAACAAACTTCCAACAGATGTAGCTGTCATTTAAAATTAATGCAAAAAGCTGTGGTACAAATCCTTATGATGTGTGCAATCACCCTTGTTTCTAGCAAAGCAAAAGCAGCAATGTCTCCCAAAATATATCCATTAAAAAGAAAGAAACAAAGTGCACCAACAGTAATTAAATCAAGGCACTGAGTAGAAGAGCTCCACAATCTGTCCACACATGCATCCTATAGGCACCTCAAAGCCCCGTCCTCAAGGACCAATAATCCCCCCAAGAAGTGATTTACTTTCCTTGCCACAAAACGTGCCGAAACATGAAGCCACGAATTCTCCTGCTGAAAAGAGGAAAACATTCCTGTCCTAAAAGTGGGAGGAGCAGGGAAGAGAAGTGGTTAACAAAACCCACAGCGTTGTGCCTTGAGCGTGGGCAGGGGAGCGCTGCTGGAGGCCTTGGCTTGGGGTCAAGTGCCGATGAAAGAAGCAGGGAAGATGGTTGTTTTAGGAAAAAAGACCCATTTCAAATAAGACAGCCATCATATCTAACACAAATTAGTGGTGCTTCCAAAAAAAAAAAAAAAAAAAAAAAAAAAACAAAAAAAAAACACCATGCTAACCTGGAAATAAAGAAATCTTCCCAAACTCATCAGTGCCGTGTCCAAACAGCACTCGTGTCCCCTCAGCCAGAGGTGTGAATGGGAGAAGACACCTCATGTCTCCAGAGCCTTTTTCAGCTTCTGGGATCAGAGAGGATTGGGGGAATAGGTGATTGCATACCCAAAGTGGGAATAATTGCTTTCAGGTGAAAGAAGTTTACAGTCATAGCCAAAATCCATTTTTACTCAAGTAGCAGCAAGATGTCTACGTATATGAAAAAAGAAAAAAAGGCATAGTGGAAATATGTCTAAATTCCACTGTATTTTACTTAACTAATAAAGAAAAAAAAATTTGGTCACGTTTTTATTTCTGGAATTATGCCTTTCCCATTCTACATAGATGTCTTTAAACCATCCTTCTGTGTTGTTTCACCTAATACCTTAACACTTGCATACAAGGAAGCATCATTTTCAGATTACTGCTTCTGCCACACACATTAGAATTACTTCCCAAGGGAATGAACTCCTAATTTTTAACAGCCAATACAATTATTTGCATTTTAAATATCATCTTGATTAATCACTGACAAGCTGCTCGGTACGAGACACCAGTCAAATGAATATATTTTAAAAGTACTATATAATCAAGCCATTTAACCAAGCATTTTATATGTCTCAGGACAAAACAAACCTCTGTCAATAAAATTACAAGGCATATCACAATCTACAACAGATGCTTTATTGAATTCTTTAAATATATTACTCCATTAGCTTCAGTTCATGTCAGTGTGGCATGTCAGGTGAAAGCTTCTTAAATGAACACCAGATAAAGGATGAACCTGTTGCAGCAATAGATTTACTGTTATGGATTTAAGAGGCCTCTGCTGTATTCCCATTACTTTATTACCATTTAGCACATTCTAATTAAAAATAAAAAGACTTCTTCCCTTCGCCTCCTTCCCTTGTGCATTGAGAAGTGATTTAATTCTACGGAGAAAGAGCAAACGACAGATCAAAAGAAAATGTTAGACTATAAATTACCTGCTTCTCTGGACATATGGACTATTCATTAAGTATGAGGTTGAATGTTAGTTAAATTGCTTGGCTGTCAGATATGCTAATTCAACTGAGCCATTTTCTACATCGTGTACGACATTCCCTCGCTGTGATTTAGGGAATTGCTTCTCAACTGGAAGCTCTGGTTCCCAGAGACCCTCCAGCCACATCTTTGCTGGTGTGACAAGGACTGGCACTGCCCACGAGGCCAGGCAGGTGTCTGCTCCACCACTACCCCCCAAAACCTGATATTCACTTAATTAACCTGAGAAGGTAGGCAATCTCAGTGGATGAATGGCTAGGGAAAAAAAAGTGCAAGGAATAGAAATGACAGCAGTGCAGATTTGTCCTTCTCTGGGAAAAGCTCGAGTTTCCTTTATGGAAATGAAATGCTGGGCTCCCTGTATTTCAAAGTGTCCACATCTCTAACGACAGCCTGTGAACAGCAGGGCAAGGCAGGCAAATTGCACTCACAACAGAAATGGAGTTGCAGAAAAAAGCTATGCTGTTGACAGCCTAGAAGTATGGTAATGGGAGAGTGGGTAGCTCATGCCTTTTGCTGCACTTGGAGGGGGTTGTGTAAAGGACCTACATTAGCACTACATTTTATTATTCAATTAAAACCTCCCACAGACTTTTTTTTATTTATGCAAATTTTTGAGAGTGGAAAAATTGTTGTTATTATGAATGAAAATCCTGAATCCTCATTGTTGGATTTTTAGTTTAAATGCTGATGGCTCTTAACATTCATAAAAATAGTAATAAGAAAATTTGCACTGGATAGATCCTGGCAAAACCCTGCCAGGACCAGCTTAGCCTTAGCAGAGCTGAGTGAATGCAATTTAGCATTCTCCAGCAGCCCTTTGCTCTTCCCAGGCTTCCTTTCATCAGAGACTTGCCAAAGTATTTTGAACTGCTTGGTTATTTCTGACTTAGATAAACACCCTGTAGGAAATTACATTAATACTAGTTCACACTGGGAAACCCTTATGACCCCGTTTCATTATTACCACTCCTATCATCATTCACATCATGAATAAAGATGTGGGGCATTGCTCCTGGAAATACATTCTATTGCTAAAAGGCTGCATTTTTTAAGTTACCTTTGCCTTGCTGGAAGGGAAGAGGTGGTGTCAAGGCAGGTTGTCTGCAAGAGCTTCACATTTGCCCAAGTGAGCTGATACACTGAACCTCCAAAAAGCAAGGCTGAGAAACATTAGATACTTCTTTAGACTAGGGATTTGTTTTCTTTAGGATCATTTAAAGCTTACCTAGTCTCAGGTTAAAACTTTTCCCAGCTGTTGGATAGGCACAGATTAAGAAAGCTGAAGTTTAACCACAGGCTGGCACTGCACTTCAAAATGGTTTTTGCTGGATGAGTTTCCAACTTGAAGAGCACATGGTTAAAATTTATTAGGGACATTTTCCTACACAGTAAATTTACCAAAAGGAAATTCAGTTCTGTGAGATGACTGTGTATGTCAAACTATTTGAATCATTTGGGCTATAATGAAGAACATGTTATCCAGCTTTAACTGGATATTCACGTCAGGGAGAAGATGCACCTACTTAGAAGGAATTTGGTTATAGTAATCAGTCATTTCTCTGAAAAAGCACTGTTGATTAATCCTGTTGTGGCAGGAGTTACCAGGCAATTTTGTTAACAACAGCCTTAAAGTTATTTTATTTGGAGAGAAGGCAAATCAGAATTTTTCTCTAGGAAAGCATAGTATTGTTCTCTGTTCTCCTAAAGAGTGGCCCTTTGAGAGAAGTTGTCAGATAGTGGAGAACTTGTTTTTGCATTTCATTATCTATCTTTCAAGGAAATTTCTAGGACAGAGCAGCTTTCTGGGAACTGAACTGTGCTTCATGGACTGAACTTTTCAGAAGACTGGGTTGTGGTTTCCCTGAATATATCCTTTTCCTCTGATGAGACTGGTGTGGATATGCACAAAGTAAGTTAAACTCAGACTGTAGTTAAACTGTAAGTTAAACCAGACTCTGCTTCAGTGGTTTCTTCCTCCTGAGCTATTCT
The DNA here is from genome assembly GCF_024509145.1 of Vidua macroura. NCBI lineage: Eukaryota > Metazoa > Chordata > Aves > Passeriformes > Viduidae > Vidua > Vidua macroura. The sequence continues at coordinate 35,585,863 of NC_071577.1, forward strand.
CTAAGGGCAAAGCTAAGCATTTAAATGTACATAACTTATTAGGATAACACTGAAAGTCTGGCCAATTGGAGAGAGTATAAATCTGAATTTAAATGCCCACTTTTGAGGATTTTTGGTTACTGACAGTTATTGCAATAGCTTTGCAATTATACCCCAAAAATGCAATTGTGCATGAGTGTTTGTAGGGTTTTATTTGCACATAATTAATATTTTGTCTCATTGGCAGTGGGTACAAAAGGTTTGCAGTGTTTGGAAAGATGGAGTGCTCAGAGCTGCTAAACTTAAAATTCAAGCTACATTTCCATAAACATAAAATATGAGGGTGAGAAGTGATTTAAATTTATGAATGGGGAATAAAATTCTCCTGCTCTAAAACTCTCTTACCATTTGCTAATGGTAGAATGGTAGATAATGATGGAATGGTTTGTGAATTTACTTTGTGACTAAACTACAGACTGAAGAAGTTCTGAGCTTTCAGAACATCAGAGTTAGATGACACACAGTACTATGTAATTGTCAAATATCGCACGATATCCATAAAGAAAAACTCATTAAACAGCAGTGAAATTGCAGATGATTTGAAAGGTATCTGAATGTTTCTAAATTTAGCTCAATTAAAATAATAGACCAGTGTGAAAAATAGTGCTTAAGAAGTCTGAGGGGAGAAAAAATGATTCTAGTGATCTAGTAGTATGTGCTCTGTGTAAACAAAGCTCTAAAGATTCAGAAACAAGATACTGTAATTGAAGTCCATTAAAATCAACAGAGGAATAAAAAGCAGAGGGAAACAGCACAGGAAGGAAAACACATGCCAAGGGAGTTTCAGGGTACTGATTGTACCAAGGGAGGTTCAAAATATCGAGTGCTCACCTGGAATTTCCACTGAATTAACAAAAGCAATTGATGATCAAGGACTGAGGAAGCCTTGGGAGTCTCTCTGCTGGTAAATTTTGGCATGAAGCTTTAAGGACATTATTCTGCTGACCTCGCTCAGCCTGTGATTCCACCCCTGTCCCTCTGTTTTTCCTTTTTACAAGGTGTGGACTATAAATAAGTCATAATGCTGAATCACACCCTTTCTGCAGTGCAACATTCTCTGATCTGCTGCATTTGCTTCATCTGAAAGGGCAAAGAAAAGTATTTATGTCTGTCCTCAGGCTTGCCACGAATTACCCTGTCAGCACCCAGTATCTCTAAAAATATATCTGTCATGCAGAGAATTTTTCTTCCCACCCTGTGCTCTTCTTCCTCATGGCCATGAGGATCCTGAGGAGCCTCACCAGTTGTAGGAGCTATGCACCAACAGTGACAACTTTCATGTTCTGACTTCACGAGCCCAGCTTCAGCAGCAAAATATTTTACTTCTATTTGTGTTTTCCATCTGCTTTTTCATCTTCAACTGTCATTTTCATGACTTTCTTCCTATCTATGAAGACTGTCATTTTTCCCATTCAGGGAAATACAATTTTAAAGAATGTGATTGTCATTTTTCCCGTTCAGGGAAATACAGTTTTAAAAAATTGTGATTTTAAGTTTTGATGCTTTAGAAGAACATAAACTAGCATGAGATTTATAAGATATAATTGAATGAGATTTTGTTGGTTTACTTAGAGGAAATTTCCCCTTATTTTCCTGACTCTTCTCTCTATTAAAATAACACAAAAGCAAGGAAAAATCTACAGCATCCCCATACAGTCACCATTTGAATTTACTGTGCTTGGGTACCCAGCAGACCCATTAGTGAGTATCATTACATACAGAGAGTGCTTATTTCAGGAAGAGTATCATATTTGATTATAAACTGTGGAACACATATAATTTTAATATGCTGTATTGGCCAGATTAATTGGTCCTTCCTCTTACATTGTAAGTGGTCTCATTTATTTCAGTATAGCACAAAATTAAGTAAAGGAACAAATAAAAGCGACAATGGGTCAATTTAATAGTCAGGAGGTTGCACAGCCTGCACCACTTTTCTGCTTCCACTCCAGACAGGCTGTTGTGATAATTTTAACTCTGCCTGGTTAATGATGATGTGAAATGCTGGCCAAATATTGTACACCTTGCTCATGCCAGCAATCCCACTGAACCCCGGTGTTTATAGCAGTTTCTGTACTCCATCACCTGGATGCCATGAAATGAAGTAGGATAGTCCATTAATTTCTTTTAGTGCAGGACTGGCAAACTGAAGACTGCACCAATTGATGTGCTGAACAGGAGGCTGGGAGGTTGGAAATGTACCTGATGCTGCATCTTTGCACACAGCTCAAGTAAAAATAATCATTAATCAATAAACAGCAAAATGTATTTTTCAGAGGAATTTTTTTTCCAATGAGAAATCAGCTGCTGAAATGGCTGCCATAGGAAAGTTTTCCCATTTCAAGTGAGGTATTTGTGTAAACTGGCTGATAAACAAAAAAAACAAGATTATTTTGCAGCCACCCCTAAAAGAAATTTTAGGCCTATCAAGCAAAGAGATGATGTGTTCTGTGCCTTTGAGTGCATCTTGCCTCAGAATTCCCTTTGCCTTAATTTGGTGGGCTAATTAATTCCCATTTATGTTTAAGTAAATGATTCTTCACAGCATTCACTGACTTAGTCCTTATTGGATAAACATAAACAAAATTTATGGATAACTCTAAGCCCAAGTCCTTGAACTGCTGAGAGGACTGCCTTGAGAATTCAGCCTTCAATTCCCAACTTCTTAGAAAGTCCACAGTAAGTAATGATGCTCAGTATATCAGCCTGATACTGCCTCTGCACATTAGCATTGCTTGGATGGTGTCCATAACTCTTGAAATGCTGAAGCCCACAGTAAAAACAAGTACCATCATGGGGCTGTTCTCCCTCAATAAAAATGTTTCTTTGCATGCAGACCTACAAGCCTATATGAAAGCAACGTGTCTAACTAACTAGCCACTTGCTCGATGGATTTTGGGGAGCAGAAGGGAGTTGAAAGGCACAAGTTGCAGTGGGCTAAGCTGCTTGTCTGGCTTTATTTCCTCTGCCATCTTAAAGATGCTCAAAGGTGGATAAATTGATGTGGGAACTTGTACCTATATATTATTTTCTCAGCCTGGAGAAGAGAAGGTTCTGAGGAGAACACATTGAGGCTTTTCAGTACTTTTAGAGGGCTTATAAAAAAGGACAGGGACTTTTTATGTGGGCAGATGGGGCCAGGACAAGAGGGAATGATTTTAATCCAAAAGAGGAGAGATTTAGATTAGGTATTAGGAAGAAATTCGTGGCTGTGAGGGTGGTGAGGCACAGGGTGCCCACAGAAGCTGGGGATGCTCCATCCCTGGAAGTGTCCAAGGCCAGGTTGGACGGGGCTTGGAGCAACCTGGTCTGGTGGAAGGTGTCCCTGCCCATGGCAAGGGTTGGAACTGGATGAGCTTTAAGGTTCCATTCCAACCCAAAACATTCTCCAATTCTCTGCCTGTGGAACAAAGCAATCTGGCATTTCATAAATATCAACAGGAGTGAAGTAACGTCCCTGTATGTAGTTCCTTTTAGATCTTCAGGAAGAGGCATAAAAATTAATATTTATAAAATAAAAATAATAATTTTTATTTTATCAAATAATTGGTGAATGATTTTATTAACACTTAATTTTGCATTGGTGGTCTCTACTAATCCCATACTGCCATTGGTTAAATTTGGGCAAGAAAAGTGAGTGTGGATCTGACCCATAGGCACTCTGCCAGCATAAGAAACAAAAACAGGCAGGTATTTAAAAGAAAAAAGCAGACAAACAAAACTACATTTTCACTTAGAAAAGGAATTTTAAAGACAAAATGGGAAACAGGCACTGTAGAAGCAGATAGGCAGCATATTTAGAGAATATCCAGACTACAAAGGCAGTAAAATTAAAATAAAAATGGAGCAACTCAATGAAAAGAACAAAAGATTCCAAGAGCACTGGAGTACATGTTTTACATAATGAAGAATTCAAAGGAAAAGAAGAAAAATAATGAATTTTAAATACTCTTTTCAGTAGTACCTACCTCTAAGTCTCTAATCAAAACCAGAAGCCTTTGCACAGAGCACAGCAATTATAGTAATCAAATACAGTGTGCAAGTTTATTTCTTTGGACTTTTTCTTGTTTCTTCTTTTTCCTTTTATTCTTTCTTTATTTCTCAGTTATTTCTTTTTCTCTCTTCCTTGCTTTCTTCTCCCTCACATGTGTATTCTATCCCCTTTTCATAATTTTTCAGTGCTTTTTCTTATTTTCATTAAGTTATTTATAGAAAACCTTAAGATGATATAGTGAAAATGTGTGAAAGCCACTCCTGTTGATTTCTGTAATACAAAATTTCTAAAAGTGTGTTTGAGCTATGACTGTGAATAATTATATTTAGGTCTCAAGAATGTAACATGACCCCAGTGGAACAATATTGCTTGTTACCTGTTGAACTGTATTTTGTGAACACAAGGATGTCCCCCAGGGGGATTAGAAACCAAAGCCCTTTGGCATCAGAGTTCTGACAACAAGATAAAATAGGAAATTAGGCAGGTGAAAATCAGTTATCTGTAGCTGGGTTTCCTTTGCTGAGACTGCAGACTCCAAAACAGAGTTTACATTGGTATCACCCTCAACACCAATGGCATCAGACAGGAAATGTCTGATATTATAAACTAGCCCTTACTCAGCCCCTTCCCAGCAATGATCACACCAATCATTTCAACATCAAATACACAGTATGTAACCCTACAGCAAAAGTCTGAGTAGCTTTAAATCATTTTTATTTAGAGTGTTTAGCTTGTTGCTCTCTCTCTCTCTCTGTCATTTATATAGCTCTCTCTTTTTTTTTTTTTTTTTTAAGGCTTACATGATTTAGCATCAGAAACAGTTGGGAATGAAATTGTCTACATTAGAAAAAAAAATTATAAAACAAATAAGGCAAGTAAAGCAGAAATCATTGGTTCATTTTATCTCTGAATCTTACCAAAACCATAAAAAAAAGTACTTCAGAATCTCCATCTCTGCCCAATTTGGTTAAGCAAAACACAAGAAAACTGTGGCTAGAAGCAGAAAAGCTGCTGTTGAATAATTTGTAGTGTAAAGAAACACATGCACATCTTGCCTTTCTCGCTTTTCCAACTGATGCCAAGCTTTGTGAAAGAACACATCTTGCCAGACACGGCTGAATGTCATCCCACCCCCAGGATTTTCTACAGAAGACAACCTAATGCTGCAACATTCATACATAAAATAGTTTTTGTTTTCTGCCATTATCAGGGCAGAGGAATGTTTTGATATACACAGACTAGTTCCTCACATCATCACTGATCTCGTAAACATAATAAATATCAATAAGGCAGTATGAAGCCTCCAAAATTACTGATGCCCATTGACAAAAATTTCCATTTCAAGAAAACCTTAAAGACATTTTAAGAGGCTGATACACAGAGCTTTTAAAAGGCACTGCTGAAGACTGATTGTCCTCTTATCATGTCTGCAGCTTCTAAGTCTTCCAAGCTGTTCATTTTCAGGGAGATTTACATTAGAAAATTAAAGGGTTTAGATTAAGCATGAAGATTTTTAGATTACAAATAATAAATCACACCTGAGTTCCTGAATAAACCAAATTATTGAGATTTTTCAGGCTCACCTAAAAGACTATTTCTTCTATCACTAGTTCTTGCACTTCTGATCATTTCAGTTTTAACTGGAAAGAAAATAAATCCATTCCTTCAAAACAAAATTATTGTATAACTAGCAAAAAACAGAATTTATTATTTGTTTTTCAGCAAGATGCTTGAAATGGTACATTTTAACTAGAAAAGAATAGCTCTGTCTTTCCTCCACTAGGGAAAGACTTAGGAAAAAAGTTAAATTATGTTGCTTTAGTATTTCCTTGGGAGACCTCCTCTTTTCCGCTTCTTTTATTTCTGAAATTCCCAAAAGAGATTGACTTATGACATAAAAGAGGAAGAAAATAGAAGCCATTTTCTTTCAGCTTCTGTGGACTACACTGTAAGCAGGAGTTGCCTCTTTTTCACCCAAGAATCATTTTCACTCAGTTATCAATACTGACAATTTTACCTGTTTAGGAAAGACATGATTGGTTTTGACAGGTCCTAGTGAAGGATGCACCCAATTGTGTGCAGCTCTCAGGCTCCCTGCTCTGATTCCTGTCCCAGAACATTAAATCTCTGTTTTCCAGCAGCTCAGGTGCCGTCCTCTTCTCTTGAGGAGATCAATTTCCTCACGGCCAGTAAATGAACGAATGAAGACGCTGCTGTTTCAAAAATCATTGCTGGGCACTGGTGGTTCACACTAACAAGAGGAGAGAAGCCAGTGAGTGATTCCTGCAGTTAACCTTCACACACACACACAGATGGGCCTGAGCAAGAGAAAATGCCACGGAGAGCAGAGCTGCAGAGGCTGATCAGAAAGACAAACGTTCCTGATGGAAAGTGATCTTTCACCATCAGCTCCTTGGTTCAAACCCTTTCAAAAGTTGTGAGATTAAGCAAGGTTAAAGGATTGAAGTTACTGAGAGCCCAAGGCTCCAAGAGTTTCCTTGTCCTCTCTGTGTACTTAAGTGGAAAATACGAATACACAGCAATACCTGCTAAAATTTTTTGTGAGATTTGAATGCCCTTTGAAAACTACAGAAAAATAGAGTTAAAACATTTCATGTATGCTCCTGCTTCTAATGGTAAACGTGGTCACATTGTCCCAGAAATTAAAGGAGTTAAAAGTTGAGTGGGAAGATGAACACTGCTCATAATAACAACAAAATGTGGAAAGTGGTGGTAATGATAAATAAAAATAGATTTGTGATATTGATGCATGTTTCTGAAGCTAATTACCAAAAGTGAATAGATAGCTAAATGTAATGAAATAAAATAAAAATTGGTGATAGGAACATAATATATTATTATTATTATTTCCATTTCCCACAATAATATATACTGAATGGTCACTCCCCAGAACATCAATTGCACCTCACACTTAAGCACACACTCACCAAAACTTTTAACCCCCATTTGCACTTCAGCTGGAGAAGAGATGATTAACAGAGGTTTTCTATCAAAAATACTAGCCTAAGAAATATCAGCACCTTCCAGATATGCCACTGAGCATACAGATGAAAAGCACCTGCACAAGTACCCTCTTAAAATGTTTTCCTTGCAGGAAATGCTAGAAAATTTAAATATGGACCCTTTCTCTTCCATTCTGTCAAAGTTTACATTATCTGAAACTTTCAAAATACCTTTACTTGTGGAGCAGGTAACAATATTGTCTTTTCAAGAGACTGGAATTGCTACATTTTTCTGTGACTGACTTTTAGTGAAATTATTACTGGATCACCTTTATTATCTCAGAGAAATTTTCAGTCTGTCCTTGACTCACATAACCTGGATAATGTGTGTGAACTGCCTCAGTGGGGGCAGTGCAGGTCATGGCACAAGTAGGGAGTAAGGTCCCTGATTATAGTTGAATATCTGCATCTACATGACTGGCAAACAGGGGTTGTACTGACCCCTATTTTGGTGCTTTTGGAAATTCTGCCTTTCATGGCATTTATTATTGTTGCCACTTAACTGTTTGGGACAGGAATAAGAAAAATAAATTTCCCATGTCAGATGTTAGTAAATTGATTCATGCACTTCTGAAAGTCATGCAGTTGGTAGAAAATTAAGCTGATATAGGAACCTGCACATAACAATACTTCTTTAGCTCTTTTCCTAAAGTGTAATAATATGCACTCCCCACACGCAACAATCAATGTCACAATTCACCACACTGAAAAATATTTAATTTAGAATTCTTTTTGGCTTGGTTTTTTTTTTTTTTTTTTTTTTTTTTTTTTTTTTTTTTTTCCACTACCATGAAGTTTTAATGTTGAATCCTGAGTTTTGATGCATGGCTTATTGGATAGATGACAAAACCCAGCATGGCAATTAGCACAGACAAGTGTGAGGGAGCAGAATCAAGTTTTCTTGGCAGCACAATGAGTGCTATGCCCTGATGGGTCCATTTTCTCCTTTGCTTGCAGAAACAACTGCACCATTTCCTCACGCTGAGTCTCAGTTAGAATTCAGGAGTAAATGGGGAGAAGTTGTTGACAAGTTTTTTCCAGCACAGAAAGTTAACTTAATTTGCTAGGAGATTGTTTTTTTGTGCAAAACCACCGTGATATCTGACATGAGGAGCTTTCTTCTGAGACCTAAATTGTTTTCACCAATTCTTACACCACCATTTGCTTCACTCTCCTTAATGGTTCAGTTATCAAATGAGATAGAGGAAAATACTCTCATATCCCTTTAAAATTCCAGGAATAATTAACCTCTAAAATAAACTTTTGTTCTACTTTTGGAGGAATCATTAAGCAATAATGGAAACAATAGACTTTTTAATTAAACTTCACTGGAGAGGCAATTCTGGTATTTGCTGAGCTTGTCAGATGCTTTGATAGCATTTCCCAGTTTTGCTGGCATTTTGCTGCTTTTTCTCCCTGACCCTCCCTGAACTCTAGCTTTATTTAGGGAATCTTGATGTTGACAGAGATGTTCCCAGCAAACTGAGTTTTCATCTTGCTTGCAGACACTTTCTGGCTGGCAGTGTCACCTTGTGCACTCCCAGTGTGTGGTGCAGGCTGCCTTTCTGAGCTCACAGTGCCAGGTCAGCTTTCAGAGGAGGACAATCCATCCTTCAGACTTGGTCATTGGCTCTCTGCTCCTATTTTCTCATGAACCACCTGAAGTCCTGACTTCTCCAGGTGCAAGCCAGATTTCTGAAGGTGTTTCCACTCTGTTTAAAAGAGATTGTCCCTTGACATTTGAACCTCTGCTACTGACCAACCCAATCTCTGTTGAGGACCTGCAGATGCTTCGAGGAAATCAACCTGTGAAGGTTCTTCTGGGGAAAGGGCAAGGAAAAGAAGCACCAATATGAGCAACTCTAGATTTTATCTCCTTTTGAATAGTCTGTACAAGAGCAGAGAAAAAACACAGAGTAAGAAGTGGGTGAAAGAGGCAGAGCAGTAAATTAAGATGTCAGAAGCAGAGGAGCATGATGAGTTTGGGATGTCTGTGTTAGACAAGAATCATGCTTGAAATGTGTGACAGAAAGTTGCCAGACAAGGACACACACAGAAGAGTGGTCAGAGATGGGTCATATTTAGATCTATATTTAGATTTATTTTCATCTATATTTAGATGTTAGTGAGGGTGGTTAGACATTAATAGGTTTTCAAATCTCAGAGTAAAATGGGTATTGGGAGCTGAAATGAGAGCAGCTCATCCATACTCCCCAGAGGGAAAATAAAGAGAACTCGGCTTCCACAGCTCCTCTGGGTTCAACAGAAGGAAAGTCTGCTGCCAAACCCTGTCATGTTCCAACCATCTGCAAACACAAAATGATGAAGGCACCAACACAAGTCTCTGTTAGTAGCACAGCTCTCCTAAAATGGGTTTTTTGAAATCTTGGGCAGACAAGTCCAGAGGTAAAGGCAGGAAGAAAGGAGACAGCTCAGACACAGTGCAACAATTAGACCTTCTCACCCAGTCAGGTAGCAGAATGTAAGGAAAAGCCTTATAAGCTCCTTGTGGGGAAGTGGAAACCTGGGTTAGACAGGTATATTAAGGTGCTATAAAAAAGGATCTTAGGAAAGTACCAAAAATTGTGCTAGGAGATTATTGTGAAAAGGGAGTTATAAGTAATCAATAATTGTCTGGATGTGAAGAAAGCCTTGGCTGTGAAAAATCATCCAAAGGAAAAAAACTATTTACTGTATTATAAAAACTAGTAGTATTATAAAAACTAGTCCTTTAAGATCAATGTCTATTTTAGATCTCATAACTGCTATCTGCAGTTATCCAAAAATTACAGTTACAATTTGTCCATTGCAGCTATGGTAAAAATTAAAAATAAACTTTTTCTGTCCTCTTCCACCACCTGTTTTAAAGAATGGCATTCAGTTCTCATATAAAAAAAATGCAAAATATATAAATAATATGTTTGATTTTTTAAAATTTCACTAAAGAGAAAATAATTTGTTACTTGAAAATTACAGTTTTCAAAGACCAGGAGCTTAATTTCTGACCAGGTGATTTTAATGGGAATGACATTGGATTACTGCCAGGCATTTAATGAAAAATATCCCCTTAAGTGTCTTCATTATAATTATGAAAACAGTGCAGTTCAGCTAAATCTAAAAAACTTACCCCTAAGTAATCGTGCCACGACTTTTCATTACAGTGCATTAGTTTAAAGCACACATTGAACCCAGGCCAAATCAATACTTGATTTAAAGAGGAAGAATGGAAAGTTTTGTAAAAGTCTGGAGGTGACAGCATCTGTACATCTCTTTTTCCCAATAAAAAATGCATTGCAATAACATTTTCTATCCGAGAAAACATTTGGTTGGCAGGTTCTAAACACACAAAACACAAACTTGACGCAGATGCTTTATATAAAGTCTGGAAATCCAGCTGAGACCCACAGCTGCAGGAGGGACATTTGAATAACAGAATAAATAGGGGCCCATTTTCTGACTGACCAGCTCATTTCTCAACTCCTGTAATTTGAGAAGTGCCGAGTTTTCCCTTCCAAATCCTCCATCATCCAGAGCACACCTAGCAGAGTCTGATCTAATCCTTCCAGGAGTTAATTTCCTTTGTGTTCAGCAAAATGTTCAAGACTCCCTATTTAATCTTTTGTCTGTTACATGAGCTTTTAGAATGGGTTCAGAGGGTACAGCAGTTTTTACATTTTGTGTTTTTACTGTTTATTCTGATCTATGTGAAATCTCAGTCAAATATTTTGCTTATTTTTAAAATCCTATTTTTATGTCAATTCCAGTAACATTAACAAGTATTGTGTTAGTGCATAGCTAAAATATTAGCATTAAATACATGTTAAATACCTGGATGATTTCTAGTCTGAATGACACCTTCAGCTGTTGCTGTTTAACAGTCATCAATCCCTGGGAATTGGAGCAGAGTTCGATTTTTCTTCCTAATTTCTCCCTTACACATTTTCAGCTTTCAGACTCTGTGGCCTTTTGGGGGAATATTCTCCTTTCTGGACATGTGTGTTACAGTGCTGTGGCCATGGAAACTGGAGTTCCAAACAAGAAAGAAAAGCAAAACAGGAGTTTTTGCCTCCTCCAAGACCCAGCACTGAGTCCCAAATCATCTTCTGCACTTCCCTTCTCTTCCAGATAATTGTTTGCTTCCAACTATTTCTTTTTCTCTTGAACTGGTTTAGTTTTCATCTTCGTTTTCAACTATTTTTAAAGGTATAAAGATTGATTACATTCTCTCCCTTTCTTTTTAGCTGCCATTTGTCACTGTTGTGAAAAACATCGGCATGAAGGCTACTTCTATTAAATGGGAAACACTATAATTCCCATGTAATTTGTCCTTGTATAAGGAACAAAAAAAAAAAAAAAAAAGGAAAAAAAAGAGAAGAAATAGCATTTCTTCCGTGGCTAGATTTGATTTCCCCACATAAATCCACACCTTCACACATCCCACCCACACATCATTTCATACACGCTGCCGAGTTAGTGAAATGCCACAGACTGCAAGGAAATATCTTAGAAACAATTGCATTTATCTTGTGAATGGCACCCTCTGATTAGCTTCCTTATAATCAATCACACTGATATCTGATTCACAAAAGCCCAATTATGCCTCTGTAAGAGCAATTAGATGGAGACCTTAAAAGAACAGATTAAAAGGTTTGAATACTTGGAGAGAGTAATTTAAAAATATTTAAAGGAAATTACTTTTTAATTTTATGTATTCATCTATTTGTAAGTTAATGAAATTAATGAGGCAAGAAATGAAATGGAAATTCCACAACTTTGCATTTCTACAGTTAGTTTGTTTGCCCCGAGCAAGCACAGAAAACCATATTTACTACCATTCTGGAGCTAAAAATAATAAATAGTGTATAATTGCAAGAGTAATTCTATTACATATTTTGCCCCTTTTCTCTCATAAAATCTACAAATATCCTAAAATATCTCCATGAAGAAGTCTCTGTTGGCCAGCATGAGGCTGAAATTCTACTGTAAATGTATATAAAGTGACCCTGGAAAAATCACATATTTCTATTAAGATTGGTCTTTTCCCTTCTGCAAACAATATCTGCTCAGCTTTCCATGTCAACCTAACTTTGAAATGAATCATTTGTGGAACTGAAAGCTGTGGCCTAAGAACTGTGAAAAAAAGCAGTTTTCAGAAGATATGTGTGTACTTGAAATGTTTTCTTCCTGCTTCAGATGGGGAGACATTTGCTCGTTCCCTTCACTTTAGCTTGGAAAAATCAACACAATCAAAATAAATATAAGAAATGGGCTGAAACTCAACCTGCAGCTCCTTTGCAATCACTGAACACCCATAAGTTTTGATCAAGCACTCAAGCTAAGGAAGAATTCCAATGATTGATTAGCTCAGGTACTCTAACGAGCTAGCTGGGCAGCATCTCCTCCTGCTGACATCTTCTATAGTTCACTCTTGGTGGGCTGCCATCCTGATTTCTTTTGCTTGTAAAAAAAAACCATAATTCACCATCCCAATGCAAGGACACACTAATATATACAAGGAATTAGGTTTTAGGGTCTTTGGTTGGGTTGTGTGGTTTATGGGTGGTTTTGCTGTAGGCAGGATCACACCTCTGGATTAGGATGGGCCATGGGAGGAGATGGGAGGCTCCTAACAGACAGTGACTGACATTTTCTTGTTGTTTAGGCCCAAAAATCTATCATCAGTGGTTGCAGACACAGAGCAAGAGAATAAAAACTGACAGTGTTGAAATGAGGCAGGAACCACTGCTCTTGAAAATTCTCCTCAGAAATGTTAGGAAGGTCATGAAATAAAGCCTTGCTCAGGGAGATACTGATACTTGATAAAGTTCTGAACCTCAGGATCTGACATTATTGCTCATGAAATTGGTGGGAGCCACTTGGTTGAATGCTAAGCTCCTTTTGAGACTATCCTTAGAAGGATTAAAAAGGAGAACAAGCAGAGCATGAAAATCTGAATTATTACACCCAAAGTAAAAGGCAGTCAGTGCAAATATTCAAAGAAAGTGACATCAGTAGCCTTTGGGTCTTGTGAGGAACAAAATTATAACTTTTGAGAAAAGTAAGAAAATGTACATCATCAAATCAGATGTCCCAAGCTAATATAACACCAATAGAACATATTTGACTTTTACTAGAAGCCATGAAGCACTTAATTAAGAAGATCAAGTTGGCAAGAAGCCTTTTTATTAGTTATATCTAATTGTAAGCAATCGCTGTAGTATTAAACCAGTAATATAGCAAAAGTGTCATTTATTATTATGAGATTCTGTGTAGTTTAAAGTTCTGTTTAATAATACCAACAACAGTGATAATAACATTAATGTACAAAGCATTAGCAGGAAGCTTATGAGGTCATTGTCCCTCTTGTCCTGCTCAGAAGGAATCCTTCTGGCAGTTTTGGGTCTCTAATCAGACTTGCAGGACTGAAACAAATAGAAAATCTCTAAGCTTCAATATTTGGGTCTCAGCCCATCAAATGTGAATGCTTTCAGACTTGTCTATATCTCTTGCTCTTGATCCCTCATCTTGGAGACCAGGATGCAGCATGGCACCATCCCTAGCATCCGAGCATGGGAACATTCTTTACATTGCTATCTTTTTTAAAGAGGATGGTTTAAACCAGGTGGTGGTTTTTTTTTTTTTGTTTTGTTGCTGTTGTTTTGTTTTGTTTTGGTTTGGTTTTTTGTGGGCTTTTTTTTGTTTGTTTGTTTGTTTTTTTTTTTTTTTTTTTTTTTTTTGTTTTTGTTTTTGTTTTTTTTGGGTTTTTTTAAAGATAGAATAACTCCTCTAAAATGAACGGCTGGACACACAGCACTACAAAAGCAGCAGACATTTGGCTTTAGATGCTCATTAGTTGTTCTTTGGCTAGGGTAACAAAGGCATCAATCTGGATTTGATAGGAAAATCCTGTAGGTATTTATTCTCCAAACTTTCCCCACTACCTTTACACATAGACCCTGACCCTACACTCCTTCCTGTACCCCATTTGTCTCCTGCCAAGAAGGAATCCAAAATCTCACCTGACCTAGGAGTTCCCTTCTTCTTTCACTCATGCCCCACTTCAATGTTGACCACAATGGTGATTATCTTTCAGGTCTGGTGGTGGTCCATGTTGCCTGAATGGTCATCAAACTTTAACAACTTCTCATAATTTCTGGCCAAAATTATGCTAATGGAAAACTGCACAGAGCTCAGATATATCAAAGCATCAAATTAAGGAACAATTTTAGACTTCCATCCAAAATTCATAAATTCAGCACAAACAGATTCCTGGAGCCGTCCCTGTTAAGTCAACTGTGAATATCTGTGGGTAAGTGTAATTGCTTATGTAAGTAAAATAAACAAATAAAGTAGCAGATGACATCACATATTTAGCAACAAAAATAAATCTTCAAAGTAGAAATAGGATTCAGTACATGTTTGTGGAAAGACAGAATCTTGCCTAAGATGTTAAAAAACATTTAAGTACATTAACAATGCCCAGGAGTGCAGTAGTTCCTCCCCCTGTTTAGCAGCCTACTGGACATACTGAAAAGCTCAGGCCTTGCCATGCAAAAACTTGACTTGGAGCGGGTTTGGATCAAATGGAGTCAGCTGCATGAAAGAAACCTCTTAGTGTATATTTGATTTTAGAGTTGAAGGACAAACTCTTTTAGAGTTTAAATCTAGCCAAATTTTTACTTTATTTATGATCTTTATATTGTTTTTGCAGTGAGAGATTTTGACTTCAGAGCCTGTAAACAAACAAGATATCTTGATATTCTCACGTACACAAATTGTTATATGTAAAGACACGCTACCTCCTTTGATGCTTTCTCATTGAAATTGGCATCATTGATATTAAATATATTAACATCTATGTGATCTTAGGTGCATCAGTGCATCCTTAGGTATTTATTATTTTTGTATTTCTCATTGCTATATTGTGTTTTTCTTGGCAGCAGCTTTCTCACCTCTGCTGACGCCATTGTCTGATACAATTAATCAGCAGGAAGTGCTGGTCTCTATCTACAGTCACTGACTCATAAATATCATAAACACTCCTTCATTGCATCCTGAAAACATAAAAATAATGGTATCAAAGTGTATTTCTATGAGTCATGCAGCTAGTTCTATGGAACCAAAACGACATCTTTTTTTTCATGGAAAAAAAAAAAAAAAGGATCTTTTTGGCAGAGTTTGATTTCCAGAGAAAGAATTCACCATATCTCTGTAATTCTGCTTATTCTTCATTTGCTTCATGGATGATTATATTCAGATTATGGATATTGTAATGACTGAATCTTTATTTCAATGACAGTTTGAGAATGGACTATCTGAATTTACTCAACAGAAAATAAATCCACAGTAAATAACAAAGTGTCTTTGTCTTACAAAGCAAACTAAATAATGAATTCAAACTTTCTTTCTTGAGAAGAAGTATGGAATGTTTTCAAAATGTTAATATACAAAATTGGATGCTGAATTTTTTCCCCTACGTTTCAGGCTGATCTGCAAGAGATCTGCTGATCTCTTTCCATAGCAGGAAAGAGAAATAATAAAGTTTTCAGAAATACTTACAGTAAACCTAAGTAATTTTTTTTTTACTTTGAAAATAATAATTAATAATGATATAAACCCATGTCAGTTCCTGCTTTTGTGTTTTTCTATATATTGGCAATTTTTGCAGTGTGATCTTAGCTCCACTGAAGTCCATAGTACAAAATAAAATCCCTCAGTGGGTAAACACAAGCACACTGTGAAAAAAAGTGGTACTCTGAAGACCTTGAAAACACAACACACATTTTCTTTCCTCCTGCTTTATCATTTTTACCTCTGTGAGCCCTCAGAAACCTTCAGGTTATTTTTCATGGAAATTATGAGCACCTTTCTCTCTCTTGTCTTTTAATCATCCACCAATGCAGAGGACAATTCTTCTCTTCTTATTTGCAAAGCAGAGCTTTAGAGCTATTATTTCTCCCCCACAAAAGAGCATAATATAGGCAGCTGCAGATAACTGGTTTTGTGATCTTCACATTTTGCTCCAAAATACTGCAATCTTTAAAATAAATGCTGGAGCTGGAAAAGTCCTACATTCACAATCCTCTCAATAAGGCTAAGATTTCTTTAGTGGTCCCTGCCAATAAGACATGACATTTATTTGGGCCAGGATTCATATGTGTTGACAAGGGAATGAACAAAGTCCTAACCCACTTTACACAGGCCATGAAATATTCCCATCAAAGGGCTGCACTGCTAAACTAAGACTGATTTTAAGAGGTGAAGAATGCTGTATAAGCATGATTCCTTGGAGCAATTATAACCTTCAAAAGGCAACCGTGTAACAGGATTTAATCTAGAATAAGAAATAAAAGACCTACATTCTTGGGTCACATATGAGATAAAGCTCAAATTCTGCATTTTTAATTTTTCTCCCAAGAAATGATTTGAAGAACATCCACTTTATTCAACTGCCAGACCTAAAGCTTTCCAAGCTAATACACTGCTTCCTTTGATCCTACTTTGGCACAGGCACAATCTGCCTCATTGTAATCTGAATCCCCTCTTTTGTTTTCTGTTTAACAGCAGACACTTTAAGAGAAGAATAAAAGTCCCTGTTCCATACAGGTCTCAAAAACCTCTTTGCATCATTTGGCTTTATCTCTGAAACTGGCAGGTCTCACAAGTGTAAAACTCCAGCTACGATTTCCCAGTGATTTCTGGAAGTTTCCCTGTCCTTTAAAATACCCTCTGTCCTTACCTTCTGGAAAACGAAATATATAGAAGTATTAAACACTTCCAGCTCTCCATCACATCAAGGTGGTTCAGTTGAGGTTGCTGTTATGAACTCAGGCCCTCAGAATATTCACCCTGACACCCAAGAAGTCAAGTTTTGAATCTCAGCTCGCTATAATTGACTACCGCTGGGATTTGTGGCTCAACTTATCTGTATCAAGGACTCATTACTGCTTTTCTGAGACAAGCTGGGCTTTGCAAAATCACCAGCATTGTCACATTTTCAAAAATGTTCATAGATTTGCTCCATAGAGTCATTAAATGTTGCCCAGGCTCTTGACCCACCGGTGACAGAGCAGAGTCGAGTTCTGCTCACGGAGCAATGTCACAGTGCCCAGCAAGGGCTGTTTCCAGAAAAGAAATCCCACAGCAAACAAGTCCATCCCTGCAAGTGACCACTTCAGATGGTGCAAGTTTTGTGATTATGAATCCTTGGGGCTGTTCCTCTGTTGCTACAGAGAATCACAGAATAACAGAACAGTTTGGGTTGCAAAGGACCTTAAAAGTCATCTGGGTCCACCCCCAGCCATGGGCAGGTTGCTCAATGTGTCATCACATCTTTCACTGCATCTTGTCAGAAAAATCTGTGTATTGTTCCTCACTAAGGAGCAATACTCCTTTTAATTACTCTTTTAGGTATGATGGGCTCAGGTTTTCCTGACTACTTTGAAAGAAAACTCTACAGTTTTTAATTTGTTTTTGTTTACATTTCACTGCCACAATTTCAAGGAATTTGGACATGTCTCTATTATGGAGAAATCCTTGTGTTGGAATTTTGGTTATTGAGAATTTTGGATTTTTTGTGTTGACAGGTATTGATTTTTAAGAGAATATTTGATTTGAGGTTGTAGAGAGGTCTTTAAAATTGAATAATACATCTAAGCTTATAGGCGTATAGTTTAAAAAGAAGTGTGCAATATTATGTAGTAGAAAACGTAGAGTTTAAATTTTTAGAATATAGTAATATATATAAAGTAAAATAAAAGTTTTAAGGTAGAAAATAATCTCTTTTTAATTAATTTTTTTAAATTTAATTTTAATTTTTTTTTTTTGCATGACTGAGAATTTAACAATTTGCAATCCTTGCATGGCTGAGAATTTAACAATGTGCAAACCAAACATTTTCTGAGTGCAAAAGCTCTGCACATTCTTGCCTCGCTTGCTCAGAGGAATATAAATGAGTGGGTCAGATGGGAATCTTTATTCTTTCGTTTTTAAATATCTACTAATGAAGCAATTGTCAGAAGGCTGAGTCATAATGTAAATGTGTTTCTGACCAAAGGTCTGGCTGCTCCAGCACACTTCAGAGTATCCGGAGGAGTACATCTAATCTGCATCCACTCTAGTTATTCATCAGACTCCTGCAATTATCTCAAGAGTGCTGGAAGGAAACAAGCAGACACAGGGAAATTCTTGGAGTAAATTTTGATCTGACTGAACTGAAGCTGCTACTTCTACTACAAGAAAGATTCTTTACAAAAGCCCAAAACAATTACAGCAAAATATGTTAGAGTTCATCCTGGCATCAGAAAGGTGGCTAACAAGTGTTTGGAATAATTTCTCCTGGAAGGAACATTTAGAGGTCACCTAGTCCTACCCCCTGCAATGAGAAGGGACATCTTCAATCAGATCAGGCTGCTCAGAGCCCTGTCTTCTAAAAGAATGCATAAATGCATCCCTTTTGATGCACAGGGGAGGGAAAAGAGCCACCAAAGGAGAGGGGAAAATAAAGAAAGAAGGAACAATGGCATTAATACAAAGAAGAACCAGCACATTTAGTTCAAATCCTTCAATATGATGTAAACTAACAGAAACCAAACTGCAAGTTATATTTGAAAATAATATCAAGTAAAATTATAATATATGGTGAGAGGATTTGGCACTGCTCACGTGAGAATAATGACACTGATCCTTCCCCTTAAGAGTATGGATCATTCATAATTATTACTCCAATTTAAAGGCTTCTGAACACTTTTCAAGCACCTTCTCTAGATGGTGGCTATAAGAAGGTCAGAAGTTTTATAAGTATATATGAAAAGAAGGGACAGCTAGCAAACAGAAGGAGCAGAGAGCGAGAAAGAGATGTTAAACTGGTAAAAAGAGAGAGACTGGGATATTTGGTAGCTTCTCCTGCAAATTCTGGAATGGTTTGCAGAGGTAAAGACCTTCCCTGAGAGAGTTCTTTCAGAGCAAAGATATATTTGCTGTTTGGTAAATCCTGAAATCAACGTGTGCTTTCCTATAGGTCTACACATCCTCACATCTTCCTTCCACAATTTCAAAAGATATTACCAAAATATGTAAACACAGGATTTATTTCCTTAATGTCAATTGTTGTCAAAGACCACGATCTGTTTTGACAGCCAGGGTACATTTCTATGCAGCCTCTCAGCTGGAAAGGAGCTGAAGCAGAAGGAAGGATTTTTCTGGATCAGCCTGCTAGGACATGAGATTTTGGCTGTACAAACAGGCTCTGACTCTCAAGTAGGTATGTGCATGTGCTTGCACAGTGTTTCAAATATTTTTAACTTTGGATTGCCACCAACTAGTAAACTTTCTGTGTGCCTGTGCACATTAATTCTTTTATTCACTCTAAACTTCCTCACCTTCAGGGAAGAAATGTCTTGAGATTATGTTAGGAAAAGAAACACACTTGGCCCTAGGTCTAGGTCAAACATTGACTTGAAGAAACAATAATTGTGTCAGTAAATTATTTCTGGCACAATATCTGTCACCTGTTTCAAAAGAGTTGAAGGCAAACATGCCCATTCCTCAGCTTAAACAAATCTGGCCTCCATGCTGCTGAGCTGGCAAGAGATGCTTATATTCCTTTTCTGCTTTTTTTTTTAATCAAGTTTTAAAAGGTCCTTGTTGCCAGGCTTCTAAACAAGCCATTTCAAGCCAACTTCTGATTTCTTCTTTGTTTTCTCAGGGGGAATTTGAGGGCTTCACTCTGAGGGAGTCAGACAGTCATTTTCCTGTGCTCGTGTCTTTCCTTCTGCTGAAGAGTCAGTGTCTGGGAAAGACTTAAAATTTGGGGAGTTGGTAGGGACTAGCAGTCAAAATACTCAATGAAAATATTTGTGTAAACTCGAGGAAATTAAAATCCTAGCTAATGTTAACATGATTGTAGAGGAGAATAACAATAGTGAATAGATGTAGCCACACACCTGCTCTGGAGAGCTCATTTTAAATTGATTATTCAGGTCTCACCAGGTGCAGCAACTTTTTCTGTTGATGCTTGTGCTAGTTTGAAGCTCAAGCGCAATGTTATTATTAGTTACTTCTCAGTTGGTTTCTCACTTTACCCGTTTCTGAAGGATTTTAGCCCAATCTCGTTATTTTTCATACTAAATGAGGAAAACCAGATGGACAAGATGGATCACAGACAGCCTTGAAATTATGCTTGTTCTCCAAGGAAGGAATGAAATCCTGCAGTTATATCATTTATGAGTGGCTGTTTACTTTTACTGCCTCATAACCAGACCTTGGGATCCATTAATGACTAGAAATCACACACCCTGTAGCAACCATTTATGCAAACTTTAGTGAGCAAAAAGAAGAGTCATCCGTATCTTTCACGTTATGCTATAGGAGAATAATAATATCAAATAACCCAGAATATGCTGCAATGTAAAAGTATCAGCTGCAGGTCTGCATACAAAAAAGAAGACACATAAAACTTTATAGTTGATGTCTTTTTAATATTCTAAATTAATACATAAGTGTAAAAAACTACTTTGCCTGTGTCCTGTTAGCCAAGGAGGGCAGAGGTCTAATGTTTCATCTCATAAATTTATTTTAAGAAATAAGAAAACTTGCCTTTGAGAGGTATGTCAATGCAAAAATAATTATTGCATGCAAGCCCCTCAGCATAAAATGAAATTAGACAAGAAATAAAGGAAATGAAACAATACTATTTGAATGATTAAATCAATTTTGGCTGGGGTCATGTTGCATTAAGGGAAGACATTATACAGGCAGGACTATATTTTCCCTTCCTGTCAAGAGGACTGCAGTTCATCTGACTCCTGCACCTCAGCAGTACACGTGCCACACAGGAATGTTATCTCCCAATGCCATTTTAGTAGGAAACAAAAGCTGTTCCTCTTCAGTGCAAACCTTGTCACTGTGACCCAGGTATTGTTGAGTTTGGGTTGTTTGAAGAGGTTTTACAAGTAGTGACCTCAGCAAATTCAATTATCAAGGGCAATCATATCTCCCCCTCTCAATGTTTGAGCAGAAAAAAGTCTGATTTTGTAAACAAGTTCTCCTCTGAGATCCTTTATCCCTTCCTGTAGCAATTCTGGTCTGGATTCACCATATCTGAAGAGAGATAACAGTCAAGGTGTGCAGCAACTCACTTCAGAGTTGTATTCATTAAGACATATAAATACTTAATTATCTTCACTGGAAAGAGCCTGCAATTACAGCCCCTCAGAGAAGTTTGTAAGCAGCATGTAGCTGAATATGATATCTTATATTTTCTCAGGTGTCAAACTGTTGACTTCATCACCAGCTTCTCTACCTGAAGTAATAATTTTCCATCTTGCAACATATCAGATGTGCTGAAGCTCAACCCCCAAAATAGTCACTTTTCATTTTCTTTTTTTTTCCTCCTGAAACAAATCATGTCTAAAAAATCATGATTATATAGAGATAGTAAATTTATAGAGCATTTTGTTTTATTGCCTCGTCTGCATTCTTTTCATTCTGAGTGCAGATAGAGGTGAGCCCACTGTACAGCAGTGGTTTTACATCTTGCCTCACACCTTTCTTTTCCTCCTTCTAGGAGTTGTAGAGGCTACATCAAAATGTCTAGGCAGTGTTTGGGTGAAGTTTTGTATCAATAGATGATTTAAGAGGCTAAAGACTCTTAAGTTATTATTTTGGTTGGCATCAAACAATTGGGCCAAGGAAAGTCCTGGGCTTTGGACCATGCATCCACAATTTGTTGAACTGGTTGCTGTCAGGTGGTACCCAGGGAAGGAGTTCAGAAGAATTCAAATGAATGATGAGCCATGGGTGTGGATGGACAGGAGGCTGACTGAACATCAAATAAGGACACAATGAAGGGCTGTGAGGCTTTTGCTTCAGGCCATAACAAGAACTGCAGTGCTTAGGAGGAAAACACTGCTGTGACTGGGTCTTTCCATCACCACCAGGATTATTGGATTTTCTTATTCTTATTAAACAGTGCCTAAAGAGCAAAGAATGCTGCAGTGGCTGGACCATAGGATAGTTGTGATATTCCAAGGAACAAACTCAGAAAATCAACACTCATCAGTTTAAACATCTTAATCTATTCTATCATTTATTCTGCCTATGCTGTTTGTAAACGCCATTAAAGTGAATTAACAAACTATAATACTGAAGGCAGACAAGAAATCTAATTATCTTTTGTCTCAGAGCACCATATGCTTCTTTTAACTTCAAATAATAGGCTGAAAAACATTAGTATTTTAAATGAATCTTTGATGAAGTTGAACAAGAGAGAGGGAAAAAAAAAAAGCTAACCAATCCCTTCCAGTTATATTGTTTTTTGCTACATGGGTTTACCTTTTTCATATGCTTGTTTTGCAGCATACCAAAGGGCAAATGAAAACAGGTGACAGGGTTAGTCACTTTTATGTCAGACATCATTTTGCTCCCAGCTGTGGCCCTGAGGAAGGTTTTGTTCATTGGTTTTTTTATTATTACTGTATTTTTGGCATGCTCATCTAGCTGCAAAAGCACCAGATGTCTCCATTGACTTTTTGAATAAACAAGCAAACTAGAAAATTATAATAATTTTAAATCCCTTCATATGTTGCATGCATAAAGGAGAGCCTTGTTCTTTGGGATTTATTTTTTACTCCGAAATGTTACACCGCAAAAAATAAAAAGCAAACAACGCCCCAACCCACCAAAACAAAACAACCCCCTGGAGCAATACCTTCTCGTGGCTGATGGCAAGTGTGGATCCACTGGCCTGGAGAGCACTTTCTCAAAAGAAGTGAAAGGCAGGCATTGCCTCTCCATCCTGCTGGCTGTCTGTGTGCACCGAGGACAGCGAGGCTGTGTGGGTGCAGAACCGCCCCAAGCCATGACCTTCATCCAGGAATATTGGCTGTGTCCAATGAGGTGTCCATTTCTCCAGGGACATCTGTAAGGAGGAGAAACCTGTATGGAAAGATAGTTAAAAATATTTCTATTAAAAATATTTGTATTGCATAGTGATGGCTTTTTCTTTTCCCTCTTCCTTGTTCACGGGTTTTTTGTAAGAGTTTCTGAGGTAGCTGGTTTATCTGTTCAGCTCTTTCTATCAGCAGCAGCTATCAGATTTTTTTTTTTAATGCATTATTAGTCTTCTATAGAATAATCCACAAATAAACTTAGGGGATAAAAAATGGCTGTTTACAATACTGATGACAGAAAGAAAAAAATCTATTTTAGATACTTGGCAAGACTCCTTTTTGCTTTGTCTCCAGGCAGGAAGAGGACAGGAACCATTTGGTGTGTCTGTGCTGGTAATGAAGACATACACATGGACTACCACCAGCTCTGCTTCATGAAGCCACTCTGTGCTCTTCAGGTGATTAATAAAAGACTTTATGGTTGAGATTTAAGGAAGAGAAAGGTTTTCATACATTTGCTCTGGTTTTCTTTTAAAGGATTACTCACATTCTTTCCAAAAGAAGCTGGCAATACTTTTTCTCAGAAAGGAAATTAATTATAACAGCAACTTCTGGTTTCATTAAATATATTAGTACTTTAATATTTCATATTTGGTTAAGATCTGAAAAGAGAAATAAAAGCTGTTAAATCTTTAGGACATCACTTCAATTTCCTCAGAAAGTCTGAGGAAGCAATTCCATCTTTTCTATTCATTACATAAAGGAAAAGAGGATTATTTAAATGTATTCAGAGACCTTAACTATGCAATATCCTGGTGGAATTTGCATGTAATGATGATTTTAGACTAAATTCTTCTTTTGGATAAAGTCACAGTAGTATTTTTTTATTTCAGGACTGGTTCAAATCAAATCAGATCTTGACCACATTGAGCTCTGGCAGGTTTTTGGGCAATGCCTCCTTCCCTGGTCGAAGAACTGCTCATATGGGTCAATCCTGCTCTGAGTGGAGTCTCAGGGACCATCAGTCACCAGCAATATCCTCTGATTCTGAGTGCAAAGTGAAAGGATATGGAATTTAGATAAAGAATTGGTTAACCAAAGAATTTTACTCAAAGCAATAATACACAAATAAAAATATGTTTAACTAACCCTAAGAATTCCCTTTTCCAATTTCACCTGCAGGAGAGGCACAACTGGCTAATAAAAGTTCCAGACTGGAAAGAAATATTTTCCTCTCTAAGCATTTCATTTGGATCCTGACAGTTCTTTCACAATCCTTTGGATTTTCATCTCTCCACTTCAAATATATTATTCCAGGTAATAACTACAATATTTACCATTTTATCTCCTCTCAGTGGTGTACTGAGTACACAAAAAAGTACTTTTTGGAGGTCTAAAATGTTTCTTGCAGAGCATCTGAGGGACACTGCAGCCCCTGTCAGCTGGAAGTGGGTGCTCAAGACCTTTTTACCCTTTTATCAATGAGACTTTTGCATACTCATTTTAAAATTAGACCATCCATACCAGTCTTATTTGTGTTTCTTTATAAAGTGTCTCTGCTGCCTCCTCTGAGCAGTGATTCTTTTGCAGCTGGCCTTGCTTTTTTGGGCTGCATGTTCTATTTTCCTGGAATGAATCTCATATCACTTCTGAAATGTGGAATACTGTCAAAGGGAGGGATATTGACTGCATCCTCACATAAAACTGCTGAGAAAGACACAGAAAATGGATCTCACCCCTGGCTGAGGAGGACTTAGCCCCATCCCAAGACTACTAGACTAAACTCAGCCTACTAATAAAAAATGCCAAACCACCTCCCTTTTAGGAACCCTACTCCACATTTAGGCAGGGATGCTGTTGTTACATGAGGACATCAGCTGTCCAAATGCAGGCAGGTGATGCCCCTCTTCATTCAGTCCTTTCTGGTGAGATGCACCTGGATGTGGACAGGTCTAGGAAGCGTCAGGTGAGAAACCTGTGCTGCAGTGGGGACAGCATGCAAAGGACTTTCCTCTTTAATATCTTACACTTACTTATTTTAAGTGGATGTGTCCTAAATTGTGCAGTTAAAGACCTTAATCATTGAGGGTGTCTCCTCACTGTACAGTTTTGTATCCCAGATACTTAAGAGATGGGCTAGAATGCAAAGAACTGAAATCCACGTTTTGAAAAAATTAGGGCTTGTTGTTTTTTTTTTTTTCTTTCAGCTGGATTACATTATTGTGGTAGGTCTCTTCTAAGTTAAAATAATCTATTCTGTCCCTTTTATTGAGTTCAGTCTTAAGCAACAATTGCACTAGCAGCCCCTCCTCCTGTCTTTGCCTGTCTTTGGGTAACAGCCTCTTCACTGCTGAGTGATGCTCTGATCAACAGGGAAAAAACAGAGAAATGGACAATTTCCCCTAAGCCATCATAAATATTTCCTGCCAGGACCCCCGTGATAAGATGGAGCTGCTGATTTCATATTGCAGCTGCATCCCAGAATGGCAAAAAGGAATTGCATGGTGTTGCTGCTTAGGGAGCCTATAAAGTCCTAGTGAGATCTCTGTCCCCACATGCCCACGCCAAGGAATGGATATGATAAAGCTTGGACCTCATCCAAACCCTGCTTTCTGTCTCCAGCTTTCTGTTTGCAGCAGCCGAGCCTTTCAAATTCATGCTGGAATAATGTGACCTCGGGAGATCTTTATTTAAACAAATAGAATCAGGTTGTATAGCTATGTGGTTAATGACAGCTCCTGAAACACATTCAGCAGCAATTTGATGTTATTATTACAGCTAAGTAGTTTCCATAAGGTCTCAGTTAAATATTTCTCCACTAACTCACCAAGACAAAGAGTTGACCTCAGCTTTCTTTCGGAGTCCATCAATACAGTTCCTTGCGAAGCAGAGGGGCTGTTTAAAACAAAAATAAATCCAAGAACTTCCACCTCCTCCTGTTCCATATTAGCTAAACACACTGAGCCGGCAGGGCTGCCCATCCCCTGATGGCCCATAAGAGCTGTTTTCCTTCTATTTTTAAGGGTAAAATTCTCTATAAAGGTGGGCTGCCTGCTGGACTCATGATGGATTTAAGATGTTGGTATTCAGATTAGGGCAGAAGCAGCTAAAAAGGAAGGAAAATATGTTCTAGTCTTGCTGTTGTGTTCAATGAAAGTCTAATCACATCAGGCATTTTTTTTCAAATTAGCATTATTTGTGTTTAGCCTTCATTAGCGCAGTTTAAATTCAACAGTTGGTTACAGTAAACCCTACAGAAACAGGGACATGCTTCAGCTTCTTTGCAAAGGGGCCTGGGGACTGCATATTTATAGAGATCCGTGGAAAAGATTACAAATAAAAAAACACAGATATTTTTGTTTGAATTCAATTCATATTAGTATTGTGAAGCTATCAACATGAAGGAAAAAGATTCTGTTAATAAGAGAGCATCTCTGCACTTGTCAGCATGACAGAAATGTTCTGTAGATGGGTGTTTTCTTTAGAATATGCACATTGTAAAGCTTACCAAGCCTGACATTGCCTCAGAGTCTGGGTTCACATTCAGGGGCAGATATAGATTGGTTTGGGCAGAAAGGAACCTTAAAGTTCATCTTTGCAAGTCTCTGCCATGGTCAGGGACAATTTCCACTGTCCCAGGTTGCTCCAAGCCCTGTCCAACCTGGCCTTGAACACTTCCAGGGACTCAGGGGCAGCCACAGCTGCTCTGGGCACCCTGTGCCAGGGCCTCACCTCCTGACAGGGAAGGAATAGAAACACAAACTTTCATTTCCCTCAAAGCACAGCTACATGAGACCTGCATGAATTTTTGAGGTGTGAATACACATTTTTTGCTGCTTGGCCTCTCTGGTCTTGGAAAGCTCTCCTGGACCCAGGGAATGTTGTGGGCTGCCAGGCAGATCTGGTGCCCCAGAGGTGCCCAGCACTTCTCTCAGAAGGGTTACCTGAGAAAGAGCTACCTGAGCTTTGTCTACTGCCTGGAAAAGTTCTCATGCCCACCTGTGATGTTATCCCAGATGTCCTTGTCCGTGCCTTCTACTTGCCCTCTATAGTTTTAAGCCTGAACTAATGTAAAACGACATCCTCCAAAACGTCAAGGCCCATTTCCTTCAACCTTCCCTTCATGAGCATTAACTCCTGAAGAGTTACATACAGTTTCCTGACTGCCACCTGTCTCTCTTCCAATTCCAGCTGAATTAACAGCATGAGCTGTTCTTCCCTCTGTTCAAGGTTAGCACCAAGCCCTTGATGTCTGGGGACTAAAAAGGTCATGGGATATTGGAACTCTTGATGGTTCACCAGCAATGGGGCACCTCTGGAGGCAGTGGCTGGCTGCTGGAGGCCCAAGGACAGCGCCAAAATCTGCCACAGCCCCGAGGGGTTCTGCCCACCCATCAGCAAGCAGAGGTGATGGCACTGCAGGAGGAGTGAACCCAGCTCTGGAGAAGCAGGACACCTCTGTGAGAGTCTCCACTTGTTCTCTGTGATTTAAAAAAGTAACTACAGGAAAATAAACAAGATTTTGCTTACAAATATGACTGAAACACCTCTGTGGAGGCTTTTACAGCAACCAAGGGAGCATGCTGTGAGTTTGTAATCAGGCCACGCTGTACTGTCAGAGACTGAGTCCTTTCAGCAGCCGTGGCAATGACGTGCATGTGTTGAAAAGTGAAAAAACAACTTTATGTTTTTCCCCGTGGGGGAAAACACTGAAAGCCTTTTTTCCTTTTTAATATACTAAGAGGTGTGAAAGATTTCATGCTATCTTCAGATGTCAGTGTTAGATTAGGATGTAATGACAGGGGACATAAGGTATTGCTGGACAGTAAAATGCCTCTGGCCACAAGCAAGCCTGTCCTCGTTAATTTTATCTCAACCTCATCTCTCTGATTTGTCACTGGCTCTGAATTCTTCAATCCCTTCTCTCCATAAAAATGTCTAGCTGTCTCTTAAATTCATTTATGTCATTGCCTTTTATGACCTTTCTTGATAACTTACTCTTTGTATTTTCTATCCTGAGTAAAAAGCTCTGCCTGAGTGAATTCTCTCATTGGTCTTAATTTCCTAATTTGTAGGGTTTGCTGTCTGTCCAAGTTATTAAATTCTGCACCAATAAGAGCATTATATTTATGGATATTTTGTTTTTTCACTAGTTAAAAAGCTTGGGAAGTGTTGTTCTTTTTTTTTTTTAATAGAAGTTCATTTACTGAAATACCCATGGGCAGCTTTTTTCATGTTTTTTGCCAGATGTAAGTTTGGAAAGAGTTTTAAAACTGTACATATCTATATTGTACCTGGAGCAGGGACTTAAGCAGGGTTGGGTTTGACTCAAATTGCTGGTTTTGGCAAGTTCCTTCCCAACCTACTCTTCTCTTCCCCTATTCTATGGTTTGTGTGTTTTAAACCATCATCCTCTACTCTCTGTCAACTATGAATGCAGCTTCTGCAAAAATGTTCCTCTTGACTGTCTTGATAATTTCTGCAGTACTTGGAGTATTAAAAAGCTTTGTGAAACAGTAATAAAAATACAATGTTCACAAGTATCTCTATTCATATGCATCTCTATTCTTTACACCTCAGCTTGGGCTATCTATGAAAGTCTCTCATATGCATTTTCTACTTCCAGACTTTGTGCTCCAGATCAGCTCAAAAGGCTTTATTATTAAAACTTTACCCATTTCATTTCTGTGCAGATTTCATTGTCCGTCATGGCCAATATATCTTCCCTTAATTTTCACAAAGTCCAGCCAGGTAGGTCATGACCAGGTTCTTCTACAATCTTTTTATATATTTAGACACTGTAATGAGATCATCATCCAGTGTGCTTTTTCGTTCAGGCTAAATATGCTACACTTCCTGAGTCCCTTTCTCATCCACGGCATAAATTTAACTCCTTACCTTTACCACACTGCTGTAAAAACTGACTGAAGTGTCAAAGCTCTGGGTGGCTTTTCAATTTTTCTGAGTTGGTACATGATTTTAAAAATTTTTTGGGTCCAGCTCCTTCCTTCCTTCCTTCCTTCCTTCCTTCCTTCCTTCCTTCCTTCCTTCCTTCCTTCCTTCCTTCCTTCCTTCCTTCCTTCCTTCCTTCCTTCCTTCCTTCTTCCTTCCTTCCTTCCTTCCTTCCTTCCTTCCTTCCTTCCTTCCTTCCTTCCTTCCTTCCTTCCTTCCTTCCTTCCTTCCTTCCTTCCTTCCTTCCTTCCTTCCTCCCTTCCTCCCTCCCTCCCTCCCTCCCTCCCTCCCTCCCTTCCTCCCTCCCTCCCTCCCCCCCTTCCTCCCTTCCTCCCTTCCTCCCTTCCCTTCCTCCCTCCCTTCCTCCCTCCCTTCCTCCCTTCCTTCCTTCCTTCCTTCCTTCCTTCCTTCCTTCCTTCCTTCCTTCCTTCCTTCCTTCCTTCCTTCCTCTTCCTTCCTTCCTTCTTCCTTCCTTCCTTCCTTCCTTCCTTCCTTCCTTCCTTCCTTCCTTCCTTCCTTCCTTCCTTCCTTCCTTCCTTCCTTCCTTCTTCCTTCCTTCTTCCTTCCTTCCTTCCTTCCTTCCTTCCTTCCTTCCTTCCTTCCTTCCTTCCTTCCTTCCTTCCTTCCTTCCTTCCTTCCTTCCTTCCTTCCTTCCTTCCTTCCTTCCTTCCTTCCTTCCTTCCTTCCTTCCTTCCTTCCTTCCTTCCTTCCTTCCTTCCTTCCTTCCTTCCTTCCTTCCTTCCTTCCTTCCTTCCTTCCTTCCTTCCTTCCTTCCTTCCTTCCTTCCTTCCTTCCTTCCTTCCTTCCTTCCTTCCTTCCTTCCTTCCTTCCTTCCTTCCTTCCTTCCTTCCTTCCTTCCTTCCTTCCTTCCTTCCTTCCTTCTTCCTTCCTTCCTTCCTTCCTTCCTTCCTTCCTTCCTTCCTTCCTTCCTTCCTTCCTTCCTTCCTTCCTTCCTTCCTTCCTTCCTTCCTTCCTCCTTCCTTCCTTCCTTCCTTCCTTCCTTCCTTCCTTCCTTCCTCCCTTCCTCCCTTCCTCCCTTCCTCCCTTCCTCCCTTCCTCCCTTCCTCCCTTCCTCCCTTCCTCCCCTTCCTCCCTTCCTCCCCTTCCTCCCTTCCTCCCTTCCTCCCTTCCTCCCTCCCTTCCTCCCTCCCTTCCTTCCTCCCTTCCTTCCTCCCTTCCTTCCTCCCTTCCTCCCTTCCTCCCTCCTTCCTTCCACAGAAAGAACTGCCTCCATGACACTGCTGAGTGTTGCAGAAGCTGCCATTTGGGAGCACTAGTCAAAAAAAAAAATAAAAAAAATCCCCCCAAACCAAAAGCTGACTGCTGTTTCCCAAATGCTGGCTGTTCCGTGGGTTTTTCTTACCAGCATGCAAGACCTGGCTTGGAAAGAAGGATAAAGGCACAAGACTTTCTTGTTCCTGTATTATAAACCACACTGGTAACAGAGTTGGGTAGAGAATTGAGTAAATTCTCAGCAAAACAACTCAAGTTCTGCTCAGGAATGTGCATAATGCTCTCTTATAAAGGGAATTTTTTCTTCTGGACTTATTAATGAGAAGAAACTGAAATGCTGAACGCATGGATTGTTCTGCAGCACTAAATAATTACAGCAAGTTCTTCTAGTTCTGTCCGTGGGGCTAGCAATGAAATGACTCTTTCCTTTCTCTCAGTGTTCAGCAATATTAATTCCTGTGTCCCTGAGTTATTTGGCAAGAGTGAGCTGAAAATTCAGAGGAAATGCTGCGTTTATTTTTTAGTACTGTCTTCAGTCTCATGGGGCCAGCATGGTTTGTACCAAGGAAAGACAATCATTTGTTCTGCTTACAAGGAAGGAAAAAAGTAATTGGGGGGTGATATTTACCATTGTTGTATAAATAAGACCATTTTGATGTTGAATTTGGAGGTAGATGTGATTGGAATTGTCAGACAGGTAAAAGAGTGCTGGTGGTGATGCTCAGCAGCCAGGACAGGGAGCATCAGGGACAAAGGAAGTCCCACAAGTGCAGGAAGAATGGTGGGCTGATGCCTGTGTTGCCATCCCTTCCTGCATGACTGGCTCATAGACATGCACTGTGCATCACTTTAAAATATTTGTTTCCAGCTGCAATTCTGTGCATGCTGCTTTGCTTGGAGGCTGCATATCCTGCTTGGGTGTTTCCAAAAAGATGGGAATTTTTCTCAGCAGAAAAGGACCATGTAACAGATAAAGCACCACAAGCAAATATTTTTTTAAAAAAATATTATCAGACTAGGACTAGATTAAAATTATAATTATCAAGAAAAAGAAATGCCATGATAGGCTTGATTTGCTCGAGTCTGACTGATAATTTGAGCACAGAGCTACACTTCCTCCAAAGCATGCCTGAGATCTATTCCTGAAACTGGATCCAAGTGGTATTCATTAACAGCTCCACCATGCATATTTATTTTGCTCTGCACATGATAATGTGTGAACAACAAAAGGGATAATGTCATTATGGAGGCGCAAGTAGCAGCTCTGTACTTGTGAGCAGGTTTATGTTCTCATCCTCTCATTTTCTGCTCCAAAGATCTGTCTGCACGATGTCTTTGGTTAAAAGAGCGCACACAAAAAAAAAAAAAAAAAAAAAAAAAAAAAAAAAAAAAAAAAAAAGCTCCAGGAAATTTAAATCCAGATTAAAACACATTTCTATGCTGATTATTAAAACATCATTTAAGGATCATCTTATGCTGTGCTTTTCACACAGATCTCCCACACCGATGGAAATTGCCAGGGCAGGGATGGACTTACAGCCTCTCTTTGCCTCAGGAGCAAAAACAAGAGATGCAGTTTAGGCAGCCCACCCTGGAGATGGCAGCACTGGCCAGGTTTCCCGAGATTATGAGTGTTCTGTCCTCTCATGCTTTACTTGAGCAAAGCTTTGCCACAAACCCTGGTGCCAGGATTTATATCAGTAAGTGTGGAAAGCCCACAGGGCTCCACTGAGCTGCCTTTTGCAGCACTGTTCTGCTCATGAGCTCCATAGTTTCAGTAGCTCAAAACTGCATGAAGAAAGATGTG
Source organism: Vidua macroura (assembly GCF_024509145.1). Classification (NCBI taxonomy): domain Eukaryota; kingdom Metazoa; phylum Chordata; class Aves; order Passeriformes; family Viduidae; genus Vidua; species Vidua macroura. Next base: position 35,617,801 of record NC_071577.1, read on the forward strand.
TTTGTTGAAGGAAATAAAAGTCTCACCCAGGAAAAGAAGATCTAAAATAACCCTGAAAATATGAAGAGACAGAAAAATGTTAATATCTTATCCCAGGATGGCTCTGAAACTGATTTTGAAGCAAACAAACAGCCAAAGAAAGTTATGGGGGAGTTTTAGAAAGGTATTTCTGTGACAAAGCAGGCTGCCGCTGTATTTGTTGCACATGAGAAGGATGCAGGAGCCTCGTGCATGTCCAGGCTCCTTTGGTCACAGCAGGACTTGTTCTGTCCTGCCTCGAGCAGAGCGACTGCTGTCACCCAGCCCCGAGTGCCAGCTGCACAACACAAACAAATGGGCTGGTACCCACCACACTCGGGAATTTCTTTGATGAATTGCCATCAGTGGAGAATAATTTATCATAGCTGAACCATTTTTGGTAGAAAACACTGTGTGAGCAATGAAATATGTCAGGAAGTACTTTTTAGCTGGAGGTTCTGTTCAGGATGAAAAATGCCTTCCTTGAAGGAAGCAGCACACTGATACCCAGGAGAGGAAACAGGGATGTACAAGGAAAGGTCCTTTATCCCTTTATCCAAACAATGGAATCCTAAAGCCTCTTTTCTGCACAACCTCATGGTGAGGGATGCTCTTGGAAGATACAGAAATGGCAGCATGAGGACATGAGTGTGCATCCTACACTTCCAAACAGAAGATGTCATCTCTGCCCAGGAAAATTATTCAAATCTCAATACTTCCTAGGAAGGAAATCTCTTCTCATGAGGGAAAAGTGTCCCTCTTAGGAAGGATGTGCTTGTTCTGAACAACAGCCAGCCAGCACTGGATTTTCACCTTTCACCACAAGTTCTCAGGAGCCATTGACTCTAATCACTTGTCTCTTGTGTCTATATACCTTTGTAGACTTTCCTCACTCTGCTTTCCTCACTCTGAAATTAGTTTGTGGTGTCCTAGAAAACCTGGGCACCATGAAAAAATTCCTTGCCTTTTGTTGGGGCTTTTTTTTTTTTGAGATTTAGGAAGTATTACCATCTACCCTAGTGGTATAATACACAAAGCACCTATTGGAACAAATGGACAGTTTTCATTTTTGTCTCCTCTCTCTAGTAAATAACAGCTTATTTGAAAGAAGCAGGAATTAGCTGAAACTAAATGAAACAACTATCCATGATAAAGGTTTGTGACAACCAGGCAGGAAATAGTTTTCTGGTTTCACCCAAATTTTTTCAGTCTGGGACATTTGTGGCTGCCTGGAATGGGTGAGGGCCAAGATCTCACTCTCCATTACAAAGAGGCTGTGAGGCTGGTGGTGTTCTCATGTTTCCACCAAAACTTTTATTTTTCTCAGGTTTCATTTCAGTTTTGATTTTCTTATGGTTACACTGCAGTAAGGGAGAGCAAAGTACCAAAACAGAACTCATTTCCAGCCTTCAGAAAGCATATAAGTGGGTTTAGAAAGGGTTGGGATGAAATTCTTCAATAACATGCAAGCCTTTCTCTCTGAAGAGTTTCACATCAATATCTTTGTGGAAACAAACATTTTCCTGATTTCAACAGGCCAGTGCTTCTCCTCAAAACACCTTTCAAGGCTCTCACCTAATTCAGAATGTTACACAGACACAACTTCAGAAATCCTATGACTTTCTTTAGGCTTTTTGAACTTTCCTAAAACAAAGGCATGAGTTTCTGTTCCATTTTCTGGGACAGAAAGACCTATGGAAAATCGTAATTGTTTAACATTCAGTGTAGTTTTGCAGCAAAGGGTGAAACACAAACCTTTATTCTCAGGTTCTCCAAACCCCTCCACTTTACAGCTGGGGTCCAGAAGAGAGCACCTGACATTTCCTCAGTGTCCTCACCTGGCACTGCTGATGGGCACAGGCAAAAAGCTCCATGCAATTGGAATCATGCTTTGAAATCCATGACCCTTTTTTGGAAGCTGAACATATATTGTTCAAGCTCCACCAGCAGAAGGAGTGCAACCAGCTGCATCCTCATTTCCCTCCCAGTGCACTCCTAAGAATCCCAGTGGGTAACAGAAATTTTGCTTTATTACAGCCCTTCTCTGTATGGATTAATGCACTCACTGCAGCCTTCTAGCACTCCACTGCTCAAGTAATAGACTGTAATATCCCTGACATTCAGGAGGAAAAAAACAGAATACAATTAAAAACAGAATACATAATATTCACTGAAATAAAACAGATTTCCAATCAATTAAAACAGACTCTCCTTCCAATAGCACCAGACAAATAATACATTTACAAAACTAATCGGTTCTACACAAGCTGAGCTAATGAGTGTCATTTGGGTCACATCCTCAAATTGCAAATAAATGTTATCATTTATCAACCTAACACATTACTCAATAAATCTTCTGCACCACTGTTCATATTTATCAGCTGTGTCATTTAATATTCCTTTCTGGTTTAGAAAACTATTTCCTCTGGTTCCTGACCCTTTGTAATGAAAAACTCCTGAAAACAGACAGTAGCTAATTCAAGAATCATATAATTTGGAGCTAATCAGTGCTGTGGCTGGTGTTGAAATGCTCTAATATTAATTTCTCAATGGACCTCCTCCCAGGTTGGAAATACTATGAGCTGTTGAGATTAAATATTCATTTAAGGAAGGCCAGACTGTAGTCAATGCCATAAGAGGTTTTACAGCATATAAAAGCATGACAATTATTTTCTGTTTTTTTCATTTATGCAAGTGCAATTTGGACACTCCCAGTCTGAGGCATAAACCCTCTCCATCTCAGCCACCCGATGCACAACACACCACCTCATGTGCAGATTGGTGATTCTGGTGATTTCAGCATCCCCCAGTCCCTGCTGGGATGGAAATGAGAGAGGGGGAAGCTTCCAAACACTGCCGGCCAACATCCCTCCTTCCCCCCTGACAGCCATGGGGCAAACAGGTCTTGATACCTGGGGGGTCCTTTCCTTTGTCCCAGACTGCTTCCCCAGCAGTGGCATCCTGGCAGGGCTCACTGCAGGCTCACACAGAGAGGCCCCTTTGCCCAACACATCCATTCCAGAACTGAATTACTCAGATTCATCTTCTTCACTGCAAGCACATAAAGCACAGGCACAGAGCCACTGGGACACCTCTGAGAGGGGCATCCTGTGAGTGCCCTTCTCCAGGAGCGTGCTTGTGTATCTCCAGAGCATGTTCTGAGTGACTGCTAAACACTAAAGGAGTCCTGAGCTGCAGTGTCCTCTTTGTACAGCTGTACAGTGTCCTCTTTACAGCCCACAGCACAGCTGGACACAATCCATGGCTCCACATTTCACCAGAAGGGCCCTCACCACCAGTGCTCAGGGTAGCAAATGATCTGTTTGATGAACATGGCTGAGCTGGGCATGCTGGTGGTCATCTGGCTCAGGTTGTTATGTGGATCTAACTCCCCATTTTCAGTTCTCTTTTCCCTAGCTCCTTCTGTTTCCTGCTATTTCCCCCATCTCCTGCCCCACTGCTGCTCGAAGTGCCCTTGCATTGACTCCAGCCCCCCTTTAGCACCATCATCACTCCTATCCCATCATCTTAATGGCTCCTAATGCTCTCATCAGCTTCCTTACTTTTACTTTCAGCTCACATCCCACCCATTTCCATTTCCCAATGGACTACAGTCCATTTCCTATCACCTCCTTTGGTCCCTCTCCTTCATTTCCCTCCTTTTCATCCTCCTTTCATCATTTGATTCAGATAGGTTTTGTGATCCCCTGCCTGCCTCTGGCACCTGCAGAGCTGAAAGCAAGGATGAGACAGCATTTTGTTGTCAGCTCGAGCCTGGTTGTGACAGAAACCCCCAGATGCAAAGAGATTTGACTGCTCCAGCAGCTGGAGGCCCAAACAGAGTCACAGAATTGGAAGGGACCTTAAAGATCATCGAGTTCCAAACCCCTGCCATGGGCAGGGACACCTTCCACTAGAAATATGGGCAGGCTGTCACCCCTCAGTAGGAGCAGTGCAAGTATGGACCTTGCATGCCTCATGCAAAGCTCTGCAACAGCTCTCTGCAAAGCTGGGGACACACACAGAGGTTTGCAAAAATTTCCCCTTGAGGGAAGTTTTGACTGCAAAGTCAGCAAAAAGCACCTCTGGTACAGGAGGATCTGCTGACAAATAACAAGCTCTCATAGCAGGAGGTTAAATCAGAGTAATGTGCCTAAAATCATGTAGCCAGAAGCAAACATAAGTGTGAGTAGTTATAAACAACTGAAAATGAGAGGTTGATTGTGGGAAATGTTAGACAACTTTGGCTTAAACATAGAATTCTCACTATAGATATGGCTGCCATATTGTTTATAAACAGACTTAGATCTGCTGAAATGTACCATCACAAGGAATTCTGCATCCATCAAAAACTGGCCACTTTGAAGTTCTACCTTATCTGGATTTCACTGAGAATGTATAGAAACAAGCAAATCTGCAGTTCTGGATTTCCATATAAACAGAACTCAGATAAACATCCCAACACCTCGAGTGCTCCTTTCAGCTGTAGTTTTGATCTTACTGCTTTCAGTGAGAGCCCTGGAAACTTAACAGCACTGGAATATCCAGACTGGTTTTTGCTGTGCAGATCTGAGGGGGGAAATTTACACTTGAATGTTACATTTATTTTAATGTTTGTTTATGTAATTTAATAAACACATCAGTACTGTAGATGGAATTTAGCAATGTGTAAATACCTCAAAAATAGTATGCATAACATTTATGGTACAACGTAGTCATAACACATCAACCACTATTAAAAACCCATTTACTTGAATTTTAGGGTTGCACTTCACACTGCTAAATGTCTTAGATAAGTTTATCCAGCCATTTCTAATGTAACATGCAACATTAAAATAAAGGCATTTGCAGTGCCTGTTGACCACTTTAACCAATTTAATAAACCATGAATAATAAGGTACATGCACAGAAGTGTCAAATAAGTATCAGGTGAATCTTCATTTTTAAAATATTCATCTCCCCAACTAAAATAAACGCCTTTTCTTTGAGTGACAATGTGCTGAACTCCTGTGAGTTAAAGAGTCTCTGTGCTTTCAGTAAATATTTTCCTTTGTGAGCTCAGTCTGTGTGCATTGTGTGTGGGGGGGTGCTTCAGATGAGTATTTTCTGGCAGTATTTACATTTCTGTAATCACATCACCTGTAGTGACAATGAACAGTTGTTAAGCATCTTGTAGAGCTTTGTCTTGCTCAGAACTACTTCTTCCTCTTGTGCATAAAGAGAGTGCTGGTTCCATAACTGAGAATGTTTGCATTTAGAGCAAACTTCACATTTGTAATCTGGAAATGTCTCGACTGAGTCATGTTACTTCAGGCAGCTTTTAGGTAGCCTCACATGAGGTGGACATGCAGCCTATTCCATGAGAGCATCTGTTTTCAGAGACACAGCAGGGAGACCTGAGAGCATCCACAAACCACATTCTGCTCTCTGTGCACATTGCTGCACAGAAGTAGCAAGTGGATTTTCACAGGGATGTGAACTTAATGCAAAGTCCTTACCTCTTTATTCTGTGAAGATACATTCCATGCCTTTATTCCTTCGCTAAACAGTCTAATCTAACTACAACTTTGTGGCACATAATCATTACACCCATGCACAAACTCCTGCCTCTGTGCTTTCCCTTTTTCATTCTCCCATTCAGCAGTGTGCAAAGCCCCAGCCTTTCTCTGCATTTATCATTCCTCTCCCTGCTGCAGCTCCTGCAGAACCTGGCTTGCGTGCTGAGGAACAGTCAGAAAAAAAAACCACCCAACCATTTAACAAGACTTTGAGCTCCAGTCATCTGGATTTACTCTGTGGATCTTGCAGCTGGTATTGATCTCAAAGAATAATTCTGAAATAGTAAGTTCTGGGAAAGTAAATAGAAACAGCCACCAGGGTTTTTTTTACCCATGTTCCCAAGTATTGAATGCTCCATTATGAAAGCCATTCTGGTTATAATTCTTCCCTTATCCCAACTTCTTTCTGCTGCTTGCTATTTTCAGTAAAACCTAATAAATAGTTACTCTAGGGTTTTGTTTTCAAGGATGCAGAATAATGGTTGTAACTTGCCTCAGGTGCCTGTTCACCATGGTTACCACATCGAGGTTGAGAGAGCTGTGGAACTTTGGACAGTGGGGACGTGGGCTGAGGGAGTGAGCCCCTGGCAGGACAGGGAAGCAGCCTGGAGACTCCTAAGGTGGCAGAATAAATTACAGATTAATTGCCACTGTCTAAACAGTGACAATCATAATTTGTTTTTCAACAAGAGATGACATCAGAAGTCTTAAAAAAAAAAAAAAAACCACATCATTTTAAAGCCGGCAAATTAACACAGGTGTGTAATATATATCTCATCCTATGGTTATTTATAATTGCAAAACTTTCTTGACCTTCCCCTGAGATGTCAAAATTTTTACTCTGAGCTCTGTCATTTCTTAGTTTTGCCCTTCTTCAACAGTATGCTTAGACTTTTAAAAGGTTTGTCCACAGCACTAAGCAGCAATCAAAGGATGAAGAATTTTAGACTTTGATTGCGTGTAAAGTAGAGAGACAACAATGCATCAATATGGTGCTGCTCTGAGCAATGACTGAAGCCTGTTCTCTCTCCAGCTTTATGGCTGTAGGAGTGACTCATAAGAAGGTATTTTATTTAGTTATTATATCACAGAGCAGGTTGTGCTCTGTATAGTCTGCTGAGTCTTTAAGATTAGTAATTATTCTCCAAAGATGAGATTCAGAAAAGCATCACCTAATCAGTGTGCTGGCTTCATTGCACACGTTAGTTGACATTAGCAGTCTGTTTTACTCCAGGCTCTGCAGCATTTTGGACATCTTTTTGCTACTACTTCAATAAAGTTTTGGTAGAGAGCTCAGGGTGTTAAGCACATGTTCAACATTAACAATAATGGCAGTCATGCACATTTTGCTATCAGGACTTCATTTACTAATTACCTCCAAGGCTTTATATTCTAAACCAAATACATTAAGCGTAGCATTTGCCAGAATGCACTTGAGTTTCTTTCATTCATACTTCTGTTCCAGGCTCCAGACAGACCAAATATTCTGATTGTGTCACTCTTTAATGCTAAATTGGGTACAAATGTACTTGGGTAATTAATCACACTCAGTGTTTATTGTGCATCTTTCTTATTATTATGCAAGTAGATTTCTCACAGCTTGTAGCTCATTATCAGAGTGCATGAAAACAGCTGATTACCTTTCTTCTCATATAATTACATTAACAGCAAGGCCAACTTCCTTTTTTTCCATGTATCTTTGACCATGTGAAGTATTTGGGAAAGAATTATTGGGAGAAAAGAGCAATATTTCACAGGTTTCAACTACCACCAACAAACAGAAATAGCAGAAATACCCAGAATTCCCATCCCCATAGAAAACAAACAAACAAACAAAAACAAAACAAAACAAAACAAAACAAACAAACAAACAAACAAAAAACCACACACACAAAAAAACACAGGAGTGAAAAAAAAAGACTGAAGAATAAGTCTAGATTTAGGTAGAATTGGCTGAAGAAACATGTTTTTCATGGATCTGTGGTTTCATTGTTAAATGATTAAAAAAAAAAAAAAAATTACCATGACCCAAGTTTTACCCTCTGCGTCACTGGAGCTGAGATTTTTTTGCCTTAAGCAGGTATTGCTTTACTCTGTGTCTACAGTCCCAATAAAAAGATCTTTTGGGACCTTTCTTTGGAAATGGGTGCTCATTTTCCAGCCATCCCACTGCTCCCTCTGTGGTTTTGGCATTCCCACCTTTGGGACCTGCCCAGACCTCTCTGCATTCCCCTTGGCCACCTGCCTGTGTGTTCTGAATGAGCTGTGGACATTCAGATCTGAAGCAGCTAAAAGAGAGGTGGATCCCATTTGGATTTAAGTTCAGCCTTTTAATGATGGCTAGCATCTAAACAGCTTCACCTAAACTTATGCTGCTGATGGATATTTTTAAAACAAAGTAAAAGTGTTATTTGATTAACATAATTTTTATTTCTTCTTGAATGGATATGCAATTTTTTCCATTAAATTACAAGAAAGTGCACAATGAAATTTTAGCTTCCCTTTTCAGTTCCCATAGTAGATCTTTTGTTTTGTATTGAATCTGCATTGCATTATTATTCGTAATTGCCCCATTTTGTCTGATAAATTACAGGGAAATGAAGAAGAGTGACTTAAATTCTACGAGGGAAATAGGAAAGATTAGCACCATATTGACTCACCTTAGTGTTTTTTTAAAGGTGATTATTAGAGGAGAATTCATCACCTAAGCTTCCCCTTAATATCTCAAACCTCCACCCATCTCTGATGTAGAAAAATACCACTCTTACAAAAAGTCATGGTAAACATAAACCAGAGAAACCTTTGTTCAAGGTGCTCTAATTGGCCCCATCCATTGAAAACAAACACAGAGCTGCTGTGTCCCAGAACAGGGGATAAAATCAGCCTCGTTCTCCCCGTGCAGCTTTGGCAGAGTTGAACAAACAGGTGAGCAGATAGATTTTCCTCACTCAGTTCTTCCAAGGGGAAGGGCTGCCAGTCAAGGACCCATTTCCAGGAGATGGATGAAGGATGGTAAGGGCTGCTTGCAGCGAGGGCTTCTTGTGCTTGTAAGGAGACTCCTCACTCCAGTTCTGCCCCGCAGTGCAATTACAAATCCTCATTTTGTACCATGTACCTTCTTTTGTTTGAAGAACAGAATGCTTGAGCAGTTACTGTGCTTATTTGCATACGGGCATTTTACAGCACATATCATCAACCCTGTTCCCTTATGTAATTACACCAGTCCAGCTTTTTCCTGGGGCTTTCTTCTCCTTCTCATTATGCCTTCACCAGCACTAAAATTCTTTGTGCCTGCCTCTAAATGATCTTCTGGACCCAATCATAGTTCAGAGCTTTAATCAAACTGAATTTAGACTCTGCATCCTTTCTCTTTAGTTTGGCTACATTTTAAAAACTGTAGAGACAAATAGCAGTACTTCTGTTATGCTTTGGAATTATTTAGTTTCTATTATGTTTTGGAATCACTTCTGGGATCAAATTATCTTTTATATCTGGATGAAGCTGTTGACTTCACTGGGATTGCATGTGCAGATATGAAAACAGAGTACAATGAGACCAATGGATGCTTAATAAATTAATACTTTCAGAAAATTAGCTCTCTTCTCTGGTGGGATAAAGCAGTGGCACAAAATAAACCATAAACACATACTTACAACACAGAGTCCTCAATTATTTTCCTAACATTTATTTTTATTGTCTGTAAATTTACCAGGAGGGTAATTCCCTCTGGTAGCCCTTATGAAATTTCATAAACCTGTTATTTTCTTATTAATGACTTTCCTCTAGAATTTAAGGAAAAAAAAAAAAAAAGGGAGGAAAGGTAGGTCATGCACTGTACTGCTCTGGTGCCATATACATATTTAAATACTTACTGCTTACACATGTGGATCCCACTCCAACAGCAAGTAGGGAAGAGAAATTTTCAATCAGGTTCTACAGTTCCAGGGTTTCTCTCATCACTGCTTTTAGACTTTTATGCTAGAGGGACAAAAAACGATCTTCACTGTTAATTTCACATATTAAGTGGAGTAGCCTTTGAAATTTCTGGATGGTTCCTGTACATATTTCCTGTGAATATGTACCATATTTTCACTGCTAAAATATTGGAACTTTTTCAGGTGGCAAATTGTCCATGAGATTTATTCTTGCAAACAAGTGCATTATAAGTTCCTTCTTTCATTTATTTTCAAAAATTGCTATATGAAAAAAGAGAGAACTCTACCCTTAGATAATTATTCAAGTAAGCTGGTTTCATCTTGTTTCAAAAGCAATCCAATAACTATGGTGCAACAGGAGATGTAACCTAGCATAAATAAAAGGGAGTTTAATTACTCCTATGATTATATGAAATGAAGGCAAAATCACAGGTCTCTGATAGGCAAAAGCTGTATCTCATCTTGTCATTTGTGGAAATTCAGGATGTTTCTACTTATGCTGTTTGGGGCCACTGTTTTAGTTTTCAGTCTTCCCCCCACCCCCCCACCCCCCTTTGTCTCCACCCATTTTTTTTCCTATTTTACCAAGACCCCAAATTTAATTTCTTCAGAAGGCCAGGTCAGAGCAGCTCATCCTCTATGAGTGTTTGAGTTCATATGCTGTGAGGCACTTTGAAAACATGAAATAAAATACTGTTATTCTCTCCTGATATTCCCTGGGACTCAACACGCTCTGACAAATATGTTCTCAGACCCAAATTATCCTATTTGGATTAGCAGAGCTTGCTGCATCCCAGAAGGAATGGAGGCAGCACAGACCTGTCCTCCCCTTCTTCCTGTGTAAGAAATAAACCCTGAACCAAACATCCTCAGAATCACCACCCTTGTGAAAGAACAGCATATGGACAGCCACAATTTAGAATCTCTCTGGAATTCCACTGGAATACTTAGCAGCATTTCTTTTGTTGTTGTTGCTGCTGTTGATTTATGGAACAGAGCAAGATTAAAAAGTATTGTCTCACTGGAGAAACTGAAAATTGTAATGAGTTTTGTGGTCAGCAGTGATCATATTAGCTTTCCTTAAAATAGGAGATATCCAAATTCTCATCTAATTACAGTTTCACAATGAAGTAGGGGAGAGAAAGGTCACAGCATTATAGCCAGCATATTTTGTTTTCCTCTGGAAAGAGTACAAGAATAGTTTCAATGGAAGCAGTTTGTGATTATGCTTGATAATTTGTAATTAACTCTCCAGGGTGCTGGTGAGGCCTAATTAATTACTTATTGGAAAGCATTTGGAGATCTTTGGATCAACGCTGTTATAATAATGCCAAGAATTGTTGTTGTTGTTATCATTAGGTATTTTCCATCCCCAAATGCAGTTAGGTGGAAAATGTACCTTTATTACTTTATGATGTCTTACAGGCAGGACTAATCTGCAGAAAAGCAGTATTTAAAAGCTGAGAATCATTTTCTCTGCAGTGTGAAACTAGAGATGTTTATTCTAAATCTGTGAGCATAATTTATGAGTAAGGCAAACACATAAATTGCGTTCAGGAGTTTCACAGTAATAACACACTTTATATTCTCCATCTGCAGATAAGCAGATAAGGTGCATCTATTTGTAGGATTTGTCTTAAGTTATGAAACTGTCTTCAGTGCTGTGAAACTAGCATATCATGAATGCCTGTGTGTATTTAGCATCCAGCATTCATTCTCAGGCCTGTCAACAGGAACATGCCACCTCTGCAATTAACCCAATTTAATATAGAAATGGAGAGTTCTGAAGAGATGAGGATCTCTGTCCAAGCCAGGATGATACCTTGCTGCAAAACATCAGGAAACCAGTCCATACAATATTTGTTTTTCATAGAACCTGGGTTTGCAGGGTGGGGCAGACTCACGTGTAAAACAGATGACAGATGCTGGCTTTTCTACAAAAGTCTGAGAAGAGAAGGACAGCTTCAAAAAACAGCACCTTGCAGGAGGCTTGAACTGGAGCAAGGAACTGACTTCTGCAGTCTCTGCTGTTCAGATGAGCTGTGGAGGAGGGAGGTGAGCAATAGAACAAAAACTGTGTGCAAGGACTCAGGAGCCTTCCAGCGTCTCCAGACAGAACTCCAAAAATGTTCAGACATGGTATAGAAACTGAGGAATCTGTAGAGAATTTTCTCAGAATTGTAGATATTTCCCACCCCCCCACCCCAGATCTTATGTTTTATTGTAGGTAAATCTAAAGCAAATGGTTAAATTATGTTCTGTGACTCCTAATCACAGCTGCAGGTTTATCTTCAGTATCAAAATCCCTTGGAAATACCTGCAGTGAAAAAGTATCTAATTGTGTTACACTGAAGAGTCCAAGAGATAGGAAATATTCCTGAGGTCTCCTCGTTGTGCAGAGCTAGCAACCTGGGAGTCTAAAGCAGGATGCTTTGCTATACACTGCTCAAACAAAGAAAGGCTGAAGTCTGAAGATAGTGAGTGTCTTTCAAGTACAGATCAACCCTGGAGGAACCCTGCCAGTGCTGGAAAAATGTGGGTAAAAAGAGACACAAATATGCATATCATCTATGGAACTCATAATAATTACCCAGAGAAATATGGTTTACTTGTAGTAAGTATTCATGTTTCTTTCAGAAGAAGAAAGATCTCAAAATATATTGCTTTCAATATTTTGTCCCTTGTAGTAATGCATTCATGAATAAATCTCTAGATAACCATATACCACTCCTTTTTTTTTTTTTAATTTATTTTTTATGGTGTTGAATGTGTAGTTCCCTCAAGCATTAGCTGTCTCTAACAAGCAGGTTGTGGTGGCTCTCTGTTTACCTTGTCAACAGTACTCATTTCTGTTATCACTCTTCTGGAAGAACAAAGTTTCTAGATATGCCTCAAAGGTGAACATAATTACGCTGTTTACATTGTTATTCCTACAGGGATCATAAAACAGTACTTAGAATGATGTTTACAGTCATCAGCGAGGCAGAAATCACTCTGTACGTTCAAGAAAGGCAGCAAACAATGTCCCATCACCAGCTAATTACAAATGGGACTGTGCTGTGCAAAGATCCCCTGCCTCACACGTGATCTAGGTGTGGGTACATCAGTAGCCTGAAGCATTCAGCAATTAATCTGTCCATCAAAACAAAATTTCTCTGAGGTGTTTTCATTGGGACCCTGCAGACAGCGTGACTTGCCAGTTTCTAACCTGATACTCAAGGCAAAAAAAAAAAAAAAAAACCAAAAAAAACAACAAACCAATTATAATGATGTAAGCTTTAATGTATCAAAACCTCCACATCCTTCCTCTGTACCAAACTTTCCTGGTTTTCTGCTAGGCTCAGCAGCAAAGTAAAGTGAAGCCCACAGAATAATTTCCTTTAACTTCGGCGTGGTTTGGGTCAGAAGTTTGCAGAGGGGCTCATGAAAAACAGCAACGAAGTGGAAATTCTGCTGCAGGGGTGTTCACACCAAGGGAGCACAGCTGCTCCTCCTGCCTGTGAGCTGCCTGTGAGATCACAGACACAGCAACACTTTTTAAAGTTACTTCTCTAAAATATACAATAAATACTGATTTAAGACAGCTTAGCAATGATCATTCATGCTTTGCTTGAGACCAAAACTTCGATTTTCGCACAAAACCAGGTGTTTTCCTTATTTCCTGATTGCTAATCACCAAGCAAGCCTGTTCCATTGAACTGTGATGTTATTTGATATTCACAATCTTCCTGTTGTAATATGAAGTTTATCCTGGCTGACACTTTCCTTCCCTTGTTTGGTGGCTTGGTAGTCAAACATCATCATTGCTGTTTGTGGAGGAAGAGCACGGGGGAGGCATCAGCTCCACTGCACATCCATGGCAATGTCAGCCACAGAAGCTCAAATTAATCAGCCAACATAATCAAATATCTATCATAAAAACCCAAAAGCTATCACTTTGGAGAGAAGAAAAATAATAAAAGAAGTACAGCATATGAAATGCTGCGAGGATGCAGCAAAACCAATTTTTGTGGGAATCCTTGGACCTTGTCGACACAGCCCTGTTGTTTATGGAGGCAATTATGCCAGTGTAAACACACTGCTGAGAGAAAAGTGCAGCTTTTGAAGTTAAACAGATGGAGGTTAAACCTTTGCCCTGGACAGGATAAGGTTTGGGACAGTCATGCTGTGCTGTTGGTCACCTCTGGGCTGCACTGGAAATTCAGCATTGTCCTGGGGTGCCAGTAAAAGAACACCAGGGCACCCTTGCTACACCTGGAGAACATAAACCACACAATCATGGGATGGGTTGGGCTGGAAGGGACCTTTCAAAGGTCATCCAGCCCAGCCCCCTGCCATGTGCAGGGATGCCTTCTGTGTGGCTGGCTTGCTCCCATACAGGCAGTCCTTGAATCCAGTAATGCTCTGGAAATTGCTGTCCAGAGACCAAAAAGGGTTTTGAGAGGTTTTCAGTAATTTGTCTTTTTTTTTTTTTTTTTTTCTCTTTTGATTCTGTGTAAGAGTGAGAGCTGGTGAAGTCTGAAGCTGAGCACATAACCATGGATGACAGCAAGGTCAGGGTTTCCACCAAGCTGTGAAGCTTGTTCTTAGCACAGCACTTCCAGCTGCAAAACACAGGCCAAACTCAGGGTTATTGCTGTCACATATATTTAAGAGGTGACAGTCATGAAAGGAAGGGCAGAGAGTCCACCAGAGGTACAGTTCGTACATTAGCAATTTCACAACCCATCTGTTAAATTCTTATCTCTTTAGATTTATTGCCAGCTTGACAAAATAAAGCTTTAAGAAGACAGAGGCATCTTCTAATCATTCAGAAAGCTGAAATAAAACATTTCCATATAATGGTTTGCTGTATCTTTTTTGTCATTTTTACAGCATGTTTCAGTCTCAGTTACTCATGGAGTGTTTAAACTATTTTAAGTGAAACTGGAGAGAGCATTGTCATACTTTTCTCTTGCAGAATTTCAAATTGAAGAACTTATCAGGTCTCAAAAATTCAGAGTTCAATCTGGTCTCCTAATATAAGAAAGAGGAAGTTTTGGTGTTCTTTGGTCTTTCCAGAATACTATTAGTACTCTCCTCTGCAAATGGGGAGAAATTTAGAAGCCTGCACCACTTCTAAAGCATTGACAAAATTTCTGACATTTCTGGTTGAAAAACAATTATGTTTTTCTTAATTATTTCTTATTTTATCATAGACCAAACCCTCCAAGTTCAACAGCCATTCATATATAAGGACTCTCATTGATTGTGATTAAATCCTTTCTGCATCTCAGTAATGATGGGTAAGTGCTCCAATTAATTATAGAATTAACCATTCTCAATACCATTATAGAAATACTTTTTAAAACTATCTACATTAACATGATTTAGCAATTAAGATCGACATAATGAAAAAAAAATTTAAAATTATACAAAATTGAGAGGATCTGCTCACAAACTCTCAGGCACATGAACAAAACACAACTGGAAGCTGAGGTGGTACAGATAGAAGGCCTCACCATGATGCTTTCACAACTCGTCCCCCTCTCTGAACAGCCATTCTGTTCAGAAAAAATGTTTTTTTTATGGCCCCAACCATATCTTCAAATTAAATTTGCTATTTCCATCGCTGGTTTAAATTCTGACTATTTTACTTTCCTGAGTAACACCCTGAATTTGTTTACTACAATAATCTTTTAATTTGTATGTGGATAAATTCATGCACAATTTCTTGGGTGGACCAGGAGGATGAGAATATATTTTAGTAATAACAATCAAGCCTGTCTCATTTCCTTGGGATTAATGATTAGCTGAGAGAGCTGATGGCCTCAAGTAGGAGACATTATTTTATCAGAGGTAATTATTTTGTTTTGTTTTTAATTAGGGAACAATTAGAAAAAAACCTGACTTTGTAAGAGGAATTAAAGCATCACAGGAGGAAAAAAATACAATCTCTCAGACAAGGGAAAAGGTCTCTTTAAAGTGTTTGATAACCTTTGGTAAGATAAGCAGGTTAATACTGCAACAAACCAGTATTTTCTCTGGGTTTCATCTGTTCTCTCAAGTGTTTGTGTTTCTCTGCTCCCAGTAGGGTTTTTTGTTGATGTTTTGAAAAATGAAGCATGTAGATTTTGAGAAACATTCATATATCTATTGTGCATGCTTGGAAAATGTTTTACAACATAATCTTTTATGATGAGTGGCTCTGTCTGACTTCAAGTCTGTCAGCTAAAATGCATTGCAAATGGGTGAGGAAAAGGAAAACTGGAAAATGTCAAAGACCTTTAAAACGTAAAAACCCCCGGGGAGATAAAAACCTAAACCCAACCAAGCCAAAGCACAAAAGAAGAGTCAGAGGTTTACAGACCAGTCAATTTAACCTCTCTTACCAAGAATAAAAAATTAGAATAAAAAGTTAAATTAAGTCTTTGCAAGTACCCAGAAGACATTAGGGAAATGGGTAACAACCAACACAAGTTCATCAATAACTGTGACATGATTGTGACAAATTTCTTCTCTGTCAATTGTGTCAACTATTTTCCTGTATCACAGTAAAAGACTTGTGCTACTTTCATGTGCTTTTCTTACACTAACACAACTTAAATGAGCTTGTTAGGACAGAGAGTGAAAAACTGCCAGCAAACACACACTGAGAGGGAAGGCAGGAGGAGATGGAGTGTCAGAAGGTCAGACCTGAGACAGCTGCAGCATCCTCAGGTTCCTGTAAGGACAGGTTTTATCAGCGACCAGGGAAGGTCAGAGCACAGAGCTATAAAATTTACACCTAACCTGAAGCAGAAGGGAACTGCAAACACATTGGAATATGAAAACAATATGGAATATGAAACACATGATCTTGAGTGGTGGAGTTGATCCGTAAAGAAAAATAAAGGAGGTAAATATCAGCAGGAACTAATTTTGTGCTTAAACGGGAACAATTGTCTGCACAACTACAGAATGGTGGAAAGCACCCAGTTATTCTTTTGTAAATCCAAAGAAGTTGTGGAGATCAACCAAAAGTGTCTGAGAAGTGCAGGAGTTTACACAATGTGCAGTTCACATGGGCACTCACATGCAGCTGCCATCCCTGATTTTGGGGAAAGAAGAGGCATGGTACTGTATGACAAGGTGATACAGGAATAAAGACAAGGGCAAAAATACTTGAGATCAGATGGCTTCTGAAGACAAGTTTTTCTAACTATGCCTGACCACGTTGCTCTTGGGTTCCTTGGCAGTTTTTTGCACTTCTCAAGAAATGTTGTCAAGAAAAGGGAAGAGAAGAAGCCTTCTTGGTGTGTCTGACAAGCAGGATCACACATCCTGAATAAGAAAAACTTGAACCCACTAGAAATACTGGTGTGCAAAGTTCAGATTAGTTTGACCTTCATTTTCCAAACAATTTATAAATTAGCTTCATCTTGCAGGTTTTCACTCTCCTTAAATGTGTTATTTATAACACTAAGCGTTGTAGCTAAGGAGAACCAGTGCCCATGATAATGCTGTTTTCAGTTCAAGCACACTCTTGATGACTTTGTCTTTGTTAACTTATTTGTCTTTGCTTTGTGAAATTATCTGCCATTTGCTCATCATGTTCTGCAAATCCTCTGCAGTAATAACTACATGCAGCAGCCCTTCTGTCTAGTCAGCCGAGATTTGACAGCCTCTGTTTGTTAAGCGAATCACTTCACCGAGACTTTGGAACGCACTTTTCATCTCCCTCCATTCTCATTATCCAGCTAAGGTCCTTATAACATATGGTCCTATTTTCCTAATTGCGTCCTCCGTTCCACGTCAAACCAAGCTAATCTTTCAAACCGTCAGGCTAATCAGTACAAAATGCATGGCCACTGCTTGCACACATGCTGGTAACAAGAGGGGAACAGGACCTACACAAATCAGGAAATGCCACCGAGTCCCAGCTGCCTTGTTTATTCCTCCCTCATTTTCTAAGATTATCTGAAATGCATCTTCTTTCGCATTTACATTTTCCAAGTGATTTTCTCAGCAGAGAACCATTAGCACTGGTGGCTGGTGTCCTACCCAGCCAGACCTCCACCATAAAGTACAGCTTTCACTAGTGGTTCCCCTGAGACAGATCTTCAGGTGAAGGAATAATGCTGTATAAAATGTTCCTATTATCCGCAAGAAAAGACAACATATTATTTAACCACCTTTAAGGCAGCAAAAAATGTAGTTTGTGTGGCAATTACCACTCAGTTGCAGGTTTCTTATTTGGTAAAAAATAAAAGGTAACATGTAGCTTGTAATCTACTTATCATAACTTTGACATAATCTCAGCAAGCCTGATCATTCCTCTAAAGCAGGCTGGCTGGGCAGCTAATGCAGAGAGGGGCTGGAGAGATGCTGGTTTGTGCATTTAAGCACACAGCTATAGACTAAAAGAAACAAAGGCAAAGAAAAACTCCTTCCTTGCAGTTTAAATACATTTTTGGTATCTGGGCCAGCTGATACATCATAGACAATTCCATCAAAGTTGTATGAATTCAGTAGACCTGACCTAACTCCTAGTGCATCTTCTGATGCACTGAATTGTCTTTACTCGTGAATAAAGACTGAATTGTATTTACTCGTGAATAAATGCCACAGAGACATGAAATCTGAGACAGTTCTGAATTAGGATTTTCATTCCTCAACATTCCTCATCATCCTACATGACACATTTGTGCCCTGGGCCCCTCACATATGTGTAGGGCTGAGCCTTTAACCACACACACAGACAAAACCCACCTATTTTCTGTGTTTGGTCTGCAAACACTTGTGCCTGTGGGGAGCATTTCTCACAGTGTTGTTCCACAGTAGCACAGGAAAAACTAGGAGCATCTTCTCAGTGAGCAGCATAAGAGGTGTAAGCCCGCCTTAAATTAAAATGTGGGTGCCAAGGGAGAATTGGTTTATATGATCAGAATATGGACTATCTTTAAGTATAAGCAAATGTTTTAAATATGATTACTACAAATCCTCATAAGCCTACCTTGAAAATTAGCTCCTGAAAGAGCAATTTAGGTGTCCCCATTCCTGCATCATGGACAATCCTGTCACTTGCTCCTGGTTACACAGATCCTGGTTTACCTGACCTTGCAACATCCAGGTCTGCTCCTAATCCACGATAATGAGCAGTGAATGAAGGAAAAGTCTGAAGTTTCTCATACAAAGGGAAAAAATACAGAATCCAAGGGTCCTGCTCTCGTTTCATTCACGCCTCGTGTGTCTCGGATTTATCTGAAGCAGGAATTGTGGAACTGTCTCCTGTAAAAGACACCTAAGTACTGCTCCATGGAAATGCATGTATTCACACTGGGGCCCTATTTAGTGCCTTGGTTTGATCTCCAGTCTAAAGATACCTCTGAAGTAACATCAAAGCATGATTTTAGAACAGTTTTCCTTACATGTATTACACGGAGTTGACTTTATACAATTCAACTGATACAACTCAGACTAGAAACCAAGTAGGGAGGTATTAAATGTGAGACATATGGCAGTGCTAGGAGAGGCACACAGGAGAGGAAAAGGCTGCTGGATCTACGTAGATGTAGACACAGCCTCTGAGTAGGGAGAGATTAAATGGGCTGGTGTGCAATCTGTTTGGGAAAGAGATGGCTCAGGTGGGATGTCGCAGAGGAAAGTTATGAGCAACACAGAAAAAGTTAATAGGGAGTAATTATCCAACACAGAAGGGTTTGGGACAGTGCACTAAATTAATTTGTGTAATTTAAGAAGAGGCAAAGGGCAGCTTTTTTTCCATGCATTCACGATTAAATTGTGGAACTGGTAATTATAGGGTGTTACAATCATAAAGAGGTTCAAAGGCAATTAAACTAATAGAGGGAAGAAACACACTTCTGGGGCCAATCTACAATGATGTGGATGCTGTGTGGGTGAGAGCAGAGGAGCCAGGCTGCAGGTGTGCTCTCCTTCCTCAGGCATTTGCTGACAGCCACTGCCAGAGATGAAACCCTGAAGGGGATGACTCCACAGCCTAGTCCATCACAGCCAGCTTTCTGGTTTATATTCTGAGTTTTCCCTGTCCACAGAGGCCTCTCAGCAGGCAGTTCCAACCCTGGCTACTCCAGAGCCTCTGGTAGGAGAGGGCAGTCACATCCCACAGCAAAAATACCCCAGTGCTGGGCAGGCAGCAATGCCTGGCAGTAATTAACACAGGTCACATAAATATAAAATCATATGCTTCTAAACACATTACTAAAGTTCACCCAATGTCCAAAAGAAAACAAAATGTAATTAAGTAAATTATGTGCTTCTCTGTATTTTTGAGGCTTTCTTAAGAAGGGAGTGGGGGGGGGGGGGAAAGGATGCTTAGGAATTTAGGGATGCTTGAATTTTCAGTTCCAGATAATTAAGTTCTGCATTTGAGGCTTATTAAAATATATTGCCCAAGAGACCAGACAGAATGTGAGATGGCTGGGTACAAAACTTTCAGAGATAAAGAGAGCAAAGCTGCGAGGTCTAAATGACCTTTTATTATTCCTGAATACCTTATGATGTTGGGAAATGAAGACTGTGAAACAGATGGAGCTGTTAACGAGTTTAGGCAACAACAAGAAAGCTGCTGCAGCTCAGAAAGGCTGTAGCAAAAAAGCTTGAATTTCATATTAAAAACTGTGGGTCAGTTAAGATCAGTCAAACGTAGAAGGGGAAAAGATAGCAAAGACTCATAACTTGTTTTATTTTTAAAAGCCAGAAGATATAATGGCTTCTCTCCAAATGAGATGCCACTTTGGCTCAGCCAGATGATGCCCCAGCTGCCCCTGGTGGGCAGGATAGGCTGGGGATATCTCAGGGACCTGAAGCTGGTCTATACCAGAGCTACTGCTGTAGTTTATGCCTAAATAAGTGAATTGAATGATTCAGCAGAAATCAATCAGCAGAAAACTATGGATATTGCACCTGCAGACAATTGTTGCTTGAGAAAGCTAAAAGCACAGAGTTTTGTTTAAAACCTAAGGGCCTAGTAAGAGTTGAGATGAGGTCGTTTAGGGTCCTAGGACAGCCTGTGTCAATGCTTCTTGCACGTGTCTGAGATGCTGAACGTGGTCTGTCTCACCAATCTGCACCTGACAGAAAGGTTAGATAAGCTTTCTGTTACATTTTGTACCCACCACACACAATATAGAAATGTTAATAATTTATTACCATTTGTCATTAATATTGCAAAGTCAAGCATTCATAAGCTGGGTTGTCTGGGCAACCTCCTTTTTTGCTCTCTTGTGCACTGTATTGATGAGTTCTGTAATTACAGCAGGACTTGCCATTATTTCTGCAGGACCCTCGACTCATTTGGTGCACGGATCAGCCACGGCTCCTCTAATGAGCACAGCTCGTCAATATTTTATTTCAGCCCCGCTGTTAATTGTGTGGCTGCATCACATTTACCAGCCCTGTTTAAACACGGTGCTGAGGACTGACCTGCCAGGCTCCCCACTGACTTCCAAACCACATTCATTATTCCCCTGCTTTTGTGCAGAGCAGCTGTTTGATCCCCACACTGACACCACAAGGACAGGGCAGGAACCTGCTCATTTCACTGTGGGAAACTGAAGTACCAAGAGATGAAGGTCAAAACTGTTTGCTAGTTTTGAATGTCCAGCCTGGGGCCTCTGGGAGGTGAATTTTTGAGTGTGCTCAGCATTATGTGACATGAGGTACGTGCAGTGCACCCCTCCTATTGCCATTAGCTGCATCTACAAGCACTCAAAATTTCTACACATCACACAGTCAAAAACAATGCCAAAATGAACTTGAAAATGCTCAAGACTTGTCACATTAGGTTGAATTAAACAGTCTTTCTTTTTTTCAAATTATGGTGTGTTTCTATCTTGTAGATATTTTACATTATTGGTGTGTTTCTATCTTGTAGATATTTTACATTATTTGGACTTTCCTCCTTTTGCTCCCACACAATCCCAAGCATTGATGTCCTGACGGTGCTTTTGTGGAATAGCAAACCTTTCAATGGTTTGAACAGAGCCAGGCTTGGCCTGAAATGAACAATATCTAATGCTCTGTTCAATTTGGTCAATAATGTCTCCTCACAATACTGGAAACAAGGATGGACTGACCCATGCAGTGACCCGTGTCCTCCTCTCATTCCCCTGCCTTCCACCACACAGCTGAACAAATTAATACAACTTCAAGGCAACCAAGTTCAGAAAGAACAGTAAATGGTGTGTTCTCTTCCAAACCCCCAAATAATCTACATTTGTTTTGGAGCACTACCATGAATCACTTTAATCTTTCCTTTCTTGAGATATTTTTTGATTTCTTTCTATGAATTCCATCCTTCCCCAGCTGAACATGTCTATTCTGGGTGCATTTGAAAACTCCTCAGATGAGGGTTTTAGTCATTTGCTTTTTGGTGAGTAATTGTGCTCATTTCCAGCCAGAAGGCAGTTAACCTTTTGAGACAGTCAATTGCCCTCTCTGTGTACCTACTGCTGCTCTTACGGGTGGTGGAAGGCTAAAACTTAATAACCTAGAAAAGATGAAGCATTAACTTCGCTCTGACAAAAAAACTCATTCTAAGTTTTAAGGCGAGAAATTTTCAAGAGAACCTGAAAGACTTGGTTCTCAGAGAACTGTTGTAGAGTTGGAAACCTGACTAACTTAGTACTAAATCACAGTCTGTATGACTCAGGCAGCATCTGTGACACTTTCTTGTATTTGATTGTGATAACTATGTGAGTTTGAAGGCTATTACTGAAAGATAATGTAAAATATAAGGAGTGCGCAGATGTATATATCCTTTTTATCAATTAGAAAATCTTGCTTTGCTTCAGAAAAAGAACCATATGCACTTAAATTAAATGATGGCAATCTTTAACAAACACACCAGGAGACTGTGATTACCCATAAGAACTTTAAACTGTGCATATCTTTGTAAAAATCCCATTTTAAAAGTGCCATATGCACTACATATGCAAAACAAATATTGCAACATGACACTCTTAGAATACTACATGTGCTAGCAGCCAAGTTATAGAAGATTGGGAAAACCCAGCAATAAATCTTTAACACTTTTTAAGTGAAATTCTACCCCACTTTTTGGAAGGGTTCACAGTTATGCAGGCAAGCCCCAGGTGGCCTTTAAAGATGAGGACAAGGGGGAAGGTTCTTTATCTGTGCCCTTGAAGGTGGGCTTTAAGCACCTACAATTCCTCCTTGTTCCTCCCTCTTTACCTTGGGGGGCCACCAGAACTGGGACAACTGGGACAGAAGGAGGCTGGGGGAGGTCAGAAGGTGATTAGACCCATCCAGCATTAGTGATAAAGTGAGGGAAAAGAGAGGGCAATAAAACCAGAAAGAGACAAAATCCTGGCTTGGGGAGCTACCCTCTGTCAGTCTGGGGGTCCCGACACAGTATGGGCATAGTCAGAAATCCTGGGAGGCAGATTTGAGGGGGAGGAGGTGGGAGAAGATGATGTTGAGGAGACACACAGGTAGAGCTCCTCATCTGAAAGTCAAAGACAGAGAAATAACTAGTTGTGGCTTCGGGGACTGCTCTTTTTTGTTTTGCTTTTACTTTTACTTGATAGATGAAGAGGAAACAGGGAATTTCCATTGGGTTTGGATTTAAAATGGATCTGTAAAATCATTCTTCACTTGACAGACTTGGTCTCCTCAGTGGGAAACTTTCAGAAGATGGCTAAAAAAAAAAAAAAAAAACCAACCAAAAAACAACAAACCACCAAAACAACCCAAGCCAAAACCTGCTTAATATCCCCATGAGTATAAAATCCAAATAGATCTGTGTGAGAGATGCTCCTACCCCTGGCAGAGTAGGCTAATGATGATGTTGCTGTCTCAGAGAAGAGCAGATGTAAAGTTGTAGAGTGAAGGGAGTCTCTGATTCACACACTTCATTATTTCCCATATTTGCATCATGAAAAATCAGGCTCTATCTATGCCATGCAAAGCAGGTGTTGTTTCACAGCTCCTCATTACCCTGGTCTTATCTCAGTGTCTTCTCACCCCCAACTTTGCCACCAGGTGCTTTTCCTGCTCCAGCAGCAGGTCAGCAAACCCCAAACTGGCACATCCACAGCTCTTTCCTTATCCCTATTTGTAGGAAAAGGTCTAATTTCTAGAAGCCTTTGTGTGGGCTTGAATAACTTAAATACAAATTAATTCTTTTTTGAAACATTCTAAATTCTTAATTCCTCAAATGCTAAGAACATTTGCTACTGAGAAATGTTTTATAGAAAAAGTTTGTTACTGCTAATACATCTGTCTGCTTAAAGGTGAAAAATCACATACATTTCTTAACAGACCCCAAATGATATGTTCTTCTGAGGTGCCTATTTTCAGGTATTTTGTATTTTTCTGCAATCAAAATCACAAAACTTTTTAAAATGATAACACAGAAAATTATATTTTTCCGTCTTTTTCATTTTCCATCAAATGACTACAAAGTCAAAATTCTTTAGGCAGTCATTATCTGGCAATTTTTAAGCAATTTCCTTGCCAAAACTAAAAAAGAAATATCCCTACAAAGATACTTAAAAAGAGACAATACCTGCTTTGGTGATCACTCCATGCAAAGCCTTTGTGAGAACTGAATTTAATCAGACATGCTTGGAGCTGGAAGTCTGCCTTTGTTGAAATAAGAATGAACTGACCTGAAACAGCATTTTGGCTCCTTTTCAACCCCTCAGAAACTTAAAGGTATAGCTCAAGGAATGTCCTGCATGAAAGAATAAAATGGAAACTTTTACAATGCTCACTAATTTCTGCCCATACAAAGGAGACGCAGCCATCGAGCTCAGGAAAAATTCTAACTCAACCTGCACATGTGGTGGCATATTAACTAGGGATGACCTGATCCTGCTGGCATGGCAATTCCATGGAAACGAAAAAAGTTAAAGGAATGAGGATTTTTAGCAGCCAGTGCCTGGCACAGGTGATGTGTCATGTGCTGTGTGCTACGTGGTGGTGCCAGGTGAGCACAAACACTTCTTCCAGGAACTCTTGTTTTCATTATTTTCATTGATCTGACAAGATTTAACTGAAAGTTCAGCTTTGACCAGTTCTAAACCAGATTATTTAAAATGGTTTAGCACATCAAGCATAGTTCCTGAATTTTTGCATGAAGTTCTTCTGCACCTTGATAAGCAAATCCAGTTTTCCTTGTGGCATCAGGATAAGATGATCTAGCACTCAAGACATTTTGGCCTTATGTCCCTAAGGACACATCCCTGGTCCAGGGCAGATCCACCACTGGCCTGCTCTGCTTTCACAGCCTGGGCATGGAATTCTTCTTGATGAATCCATGTTCCAGGTGGAGAATTTAGTTGCAGGTACATCATCTGTCTTCGCAAACCAGTAAAAACACATGTATTATTTATTTATAAACACTTTCTGCTCTCTTAGATACTAAGCCAGGCTATGGCTTTCTATACTGCTCTTTTATTAAGAATGTTGTCACATTTTTTGTTGGCACCTGTTGGGTTTTTCCACCTATTTCTCCTGACCCAATGCCTGGAAATTCAAAAGACATGAAATATCCTGGTTTCTCCTAAAAAGCTTCAAGTATTTCTCCAAATTCCCAGCAAATCAGGCAAAAATTATTAAACACTTTTCACAAATCATAAACTATTCCAGAAAAGCTCCCTTCCTTAATACATCCATGATTTAAGAGAAGCAATTATCACTGCAAAGGCTTATTTTAGGGCTGCAGCTGTAACAGACTGAGAGCACTGTGATTTCATTAATAATCAATAAAAGAGGCAATAGAAGCCTTCCCTTTAAGCATCCTTTTCATCGTGAAGGAATCTTCTCGTTTGAAGCAAAAATGCAATGCAGATGGATGATGACAACATCACTGGAAATATCTTAAGGCATTTACATATTTTTCTGACTCCAAAACCCATTAGAGAAGTCAGGCACATTTTGCACTCACTTTTGAGCACTGTGAACACCAGGAATTTAATAACGAGAAACGTTCCAAGTCAGTGCTAGTGTAGTGTTAAATGCAACCTGTATTTCTCATCGTTTTTTCCCTAAGTGACAATCTTGACAAGTCTAGACAGGCTTTTTCTCCCACATGTTCACTAAATTCCTCCCATTTTGCCACTGAAAATTTCCAGCAGCCTCCACAGTACAGCAGTGCAGCCAAAACCAAACATAAAATGTTGTTACAAACCCTCGGTGGGGAGTGGTGGTGGTTTTTTTTCTACAGAACTAATATTCGTGACTTGAAAATCTTGTTTTTATGCATCCAAGTTAAAAAATCATAGTCCCTGATGGTATCAGGGAATGGTTTGCAGATGAATAGATGCTTACCTTTTCCTGCTAATGTTATGACAGTAGCATTGTAAGAACTGGAATATAAGAGAGATGAGGTTTTCAGGAAAGGAGGAAATATCTTTTATTAAAACACAGCTGGAAGAGTGATGAAAACATAGCTGGAAGAGTGATGAATCTCTGTCTGTGGTAAAAGTTTTGTATCTGAAAGTATCTATTGGGGTTTGGTGGTTTTCCCCCTCTACTGAGAGCAATTTTCTTCCTACAACCACTTATAACTCATTTACACCACTTCTGCCAGGGAATCCTCCAACTCTCACAATCTTTGACATTGCCAAAGACAGTAAAAATATTACTCTAAAGAGACACTCAGAGCTTCTTCACGGCCTTTGGGCTGAAAATTGTCCAAAAAACACGGGGAGAAAAACAGGACTGTAGTTCTCTGTCCTGGCTTACCTACCTCTGGAAGTGGGAGACACATAAAGAGGAATAGACAGAGAATCACAGAATATTCTGTGTTGGAAGAGACCCATGAGGATCCTTCGAGTCCAACTGCTGGCCCTGAACAGGGTAATCCTGAGAGCCACACACGTGCCATCAGCACAGAGGATGGAGGAGGACGATGCCCTGTGCAGTCTCTGTGTCCATGTGCAGACCCAGCTGAGCTGAATGCAGCCAGGGCTTTGCACAGAGGAACCTCCAGCACCTCCTGGAGCCTCCCACCAGCTTTGTCCCCAGCAGACAGCGGGGAGCAGGGCTGGCATGGGACCAGCCATCCTGGCTCAGCTCCTGCAGAAACAGGCAGGGCAAGGAGGAGGGAACAGCACTCCAACCAACACAGCCTTCCCTAACAGGGAGGTCAGTGGGGAAAAAGACTAAGGGATCACTTTGGCTGTCAGAAGTGCCATCTTTTAATGAAAATGGCAAGCACAAAGTCACTTATTTTTCGTGTATTACATGGCAACACTTGTCTCGCAGTCAAGTATCGCAGGCATGCTTTCAGCAGGGCTTTTAATGAGGTGCTTGATCCTTATGTAAAATCAGCACCAGAGCCCTTATCCAGCAGGAACTAACAAGGAGCTATAAATGGCCCAATTACCAGCCTGAAATGTCATTCACACATTCGTTATCTCCCACACCAACAAGGAAAAATAACACGGAGACACAGTAGCTGAGGGCGAATTGAAATTGCTGTTGATTGAACTAGAACTTGTGAAGCTCTCCATGCAATTCAAAGCTTTAAAATTTAATGTGAACTATATTTAGTTTCAAACATTAGCTGGGTTCATTGATATTTTGTTTTAGCCTTGCCAAAAGTCACAATATCCTTATTAATAATATTAGCAGCTTTGAGTGTTGCCTACGTGACGATGTACTGAGCTCTCAAGAGAAGTTCCTTAGAGAACTTACTTTGGGAGCAGCAGCCCTCAGCACAGAGGATTTCTGGGACATGTAGTCTTTGTGGTCAAATGCTCTTCCTTCAAGCCACTTTTGTGGACTTCACACATCACTTTTGTGTGAGGCTTGATACCTGAAGAAGGGATTTTGCATGTTTGATTTTTTAAACTGAATTTTTCATCTTAATCATTCTGTTGCTAAATCATACGGTGGTTAACTTTGCAGATGTTAATCCTATATTATGTAGGCCTTTAAATTGGCAGTACTATAATAGTAGAGCAACTAAATAATAAAATTATAGAATGGTTTGGATTGGGAGGGACCTTAAAGCTCATCTCCTTCTGACTGCCTGCCATGGACAGGGACACCTTCCACTAGACCAGGTTGCTCTGAGCTCCATCCAACCTGGTCTTGAACACTTCAAGGGATGGAGCATCCACCACTTCTGTGGGTGAACAGTACCAGAGCTTCACCACCCTCACAGTAAATAATAGTAAATAAAAATTTCCCTGAAAGAAAAAGAAAGCTGCTGATAACATCATTGTTTATAATACTATACTATAATTTTAACAATATGAACTCTGTCAGGCAGTGGGAGTGCCTTGGCCATGGCACAGCAACCCTCAGCTCCTCCCATCTTCCCCTGTTTCACAGGCACATCATCTAATCCAAGAAAAGCTCTGAAATAAAGGTTTTCCACTTCAAGTTAGCACAGGCAGGTCCCAGCAAGCAGACATCATCTAAATCCCTCACTGCTTTCTACAAAAATAAAGTTGTTTTTCCTCCTTCCTTTCATGTGAGCTGCGTTGTTGCTGTGGGACACCCGGATCCATGCCCCTGGGGGATGCTGTGATCCCCTATAAAGCACTTTGGATGAAACAAAGCTGAATGTCTCATTCTGAGGTGCTCAGGGAAGATACAGGGCAGTTTAGATCCCAGCACTGTCACGTTTCAAAAGCCTGTTTAAGAGAAAGGAAGAGTTTTGCATTCCTCCTCTTGGAGCTGTCAGTAAATTCACTAATTGGGGCTGTGAAATTGCTCATTTCTGGTGTTACCTGGAAGGCAAACAAAGGATGGGGATCAGGAGCTGGAGTGGAGGGTGCAGGTTTGAGACCCACTCAGTTCTAGACACACCTTACACAGGTGCATATCACACGTTTGCAATATATTTCTGTTGATTCCCAGCCAAGAATTTTCAAGCAGATTTAAATAAATGGGGTTAAATTTGCTTGCAGAAGCACGCCTATATTGCACTTTAAATAAAAACAAATTATGGTAATGTGTGTTGCTGAATGCAGAGAGCTCTAAGCACTAAAAAGAATAAACATGTCTTATCTTCTAGCCTTTGTAACTGATAATACTTCAGGCTTTTAATAGCGAAATAGCATTTTGTTTTTACCTTTGGCATGGCATATTCATCCATTAGATTTCACTGAAGTTCAGTGAAGTGGAAATAGTTTAATTTTCAGTAATTTTGGTTAATCTCAATTTACCATGTGTTTTACAGAAAATGCTGAGCACATCATGTTAGGGACTGATTTGAGTCACAAAAAAAGTGCGTTTTTTCCTATTTGATTTTTTTTAAAGATATTAGAAAAAAAGAAAAAAGTCTGATTTTCAACACAACTATATACATCATGAGTATTTTTCATGAGAATATTGCTATAAACCATCAACATCTTAACACAATAAAAAAAGGTCCCTTTTTAATGC
Organism: Vidua macroura; assembly: GCF_024509145.1. NCBI lineage: Eukaryota > Metazoa > Chordata > Aves > Passeriformes > Viduidae > Vidua > Vidua macroura. The sequence continues at coordinate 35,646,680 of NC_071577.1, forward strand.
AATTTCTTCAATTAATATTTAAAACACAAGGTGTTACTTACTTCTATTGAGTAGGTCTTTCCTTCCTCTCTTACATTTTTACTTCTGTTTTGTTCCTTTGTCTGGTCTTTTGGAGACTTTTCAGGTGATTAGGGGGCGGTGTTGGGTTTGCCTTTTTTCTTCCCCTTACAACTATTAGGATGGAAGTGCAAGATAAATTACTTTTTCTACCCATCATTTTTCTCCTGGAGTATCTTTTGCATCAGCATTTCCCTCCAGCTAAACTCATGCTTCACCAGCTTTTTAAGCACAAGGAACAATCTCTGTGTTGCCATCTCGGAGCAGAGTCAGCCCAGCCTGCAGGAGAGGATGCTCTCTGTGCTCCCCACCCTGCACAGATCACTCCCTTGGGAATATGTGCTATTTATTAAATTTATTTTTATTTATATGGGAACATACAGCTTTTTTCTGCTGTTGAATGAGGGAAGATTTGGCCTTTGGGCCAAATGTCACTTGCAGTGCCCATTGGGACAGTGGTGTGTGTGGCGGATTTGTTGCAAAACCCACTATAATATGGAAATTTTCCTTAGCAGTACAGTGGTCAGTGGTCCCAGAAAATAACCTAATAAACCACAGATAGACACAGAAAAAGCCATTGGGGTGGGCAAAGCAACTTCACTTTATTACTTTTTAAAGATCACCTGGGTGAAGGTGCCTGGCTTTAGTTTGAGAGGGCTAGACACTGTGATCAAGGCAGATCCTCCTCTCAACCTCTTCTCTGATTGGCTTTTTTTGTTTGCTTGTTCTTTGGTGGTGGTTTTTGTGTATTTTGTTTGTTTGTTTGGTTTGGTCTTTTCTGTGTTTTTTTTTTTTTTTTTTTTTTTTTTGTTGGTTGTGGTTGTTTTTGCTTTTTTAATATCATAGAATCATAGAATGGTTTGAGTTGGGCAGGACCTTAAAGATCCTCCTGTTCCACCCCCTGCCATGTGACACCTTCCAGTGGACCAGGTTGCTCCAGGCCCCATCCACCGTGGCTGTGGACACTGCCAGGGAGGAGGCATCCACAAGGATTGTCACAAGTTTTGCCTCTACTCTGTGAAAGCTTACACAGAATTTTAGTTATAAGCAAACAAGCAGGAGAGTTTAAAGTACATCCCTGCTTGAGTCAAACAAGAACTTAATCCCTGAGCAGCAGCAGTTCCTACACTGCAGCCTGACTTGTAGATTAAATTTGCCACAGGACAAGAATTTTCAAAGGGAGTAGATAATCCTATGGACAGCCAAGGTATCCAGAGACATAATTAGCAGCTTCTGAAGAAGCTGGAAGGAAGTTCAAACATTTATATTTCAGATATTAGTGGGCTGCATTGCATTTTGTATCTTTGCATCCTGAATTTAGGGGAAGAGCTTACTTTTTATTCCTTTTCAGGCATCTCACCACTGACAGAGACAGATTGCTGAAAGGTGTGGTCTTTAGGTCTCATTCAGTTCCTAATCACTGGATCCTGAGGTGCAGTCAGGCAGCATTTTTCTCTGCAATCACATTACAATTTGTAGGTGAACTCAGTAATGCTTTCTAAACTTGTTTAATATTTCTAGTGCAGCTGTCAGCCGGCTTATGAAATGTTTACCTGTACTGTGGTTTCCATGTTCCTCTTGCTGAGTTTCTTCTTTGGAAATTAAAGCTGTCCATGATCTTGTGCAGAGATATTGCCAGTGCTGCTGACCAGAAGGAGCACAGAGTTTCCTGAGGCCACTTTATAATTGCATTTTGGAATACAAATGAGTTTACTCTCTGAAGAAGATATTTCATTTGAATTCTTCCCAACTTAATTTCTTTTATAAACTCCATCATCCCAGTGTTTCTGCAGTCTGCCCACAAATTAAACAATATTTTGTGACTGTGCAAAGTAGCTCCTGTGTGGGATTCTGACATGTGATTTTGCCCCTGGTTTATAGTCTGCTTTCTGTGAGGCTGAAGGGCAGATGAAGCAAAGTGGGCACAACCAAAAGCCTGTGTGACGTGCATCACTCTGCAGTGATACTGAAATTGCAAATCCAGATGCCCTGACTTGCACAGCTGTGTGTCAAATCAAAATAAAATAGGAGATAAATTGCAAGTGAATGCTCTCACAGACCACCCAGAGGCTCTGTGATGGAGCAGCGCTGAAATAACTCTGTCGGGTGGTGGCAATTGCTATTAGAGCTGCCCCACGGTGAGGATTTGGGTCAAAAGTCCCCTGAAATGTCAGAATGTTCTCCATTTCATATTACTATTTTCTGATTTCAAAAGCTGTGCATGCTAAACCCCTTGGAAGTTCGGAAGGGGGACTTCTATAACTCAATAAATGTCTTGCCAGAAAAAATGTTGCCACAAATAAGTGGTGATTCTGTCCTTCTTGTATTCATTCTTTTTCTCTAGCTTTTGTGGCATTTCCCACCTCTTAACTACTAAAACACACACTTTTGCACTAGGCAAGAGCTGCTGAAATCCTTTGGTCTGTCCCCCTGCACTGTGGTGTCCCAGCCAACCCCAACTGGCCACCATAAATATCTAAAGAGGGATTTGCTACTTTGTGCTTACATTACCTGTGTCAGTCCTTCAGCAGAGTTTTAATGCTTTGAATCATTCCTCTACCCATTTTTGCATCCTTTAAGAATTTCTAATCATGGTTTTTCTGCCAGTCTAGACATTGATAGCTCATTTTATCTTTCCACACAGTGTGTGCTTTGCCGACCTGCGAACCATTTTTAGAGCTTTTCGCTAAACTCCTTCCAAATTAGTCAACATCTCCCTGCTAATGATGCATTCAGAGTTAACATAAAGGTGAAAAAGCATCACTAAATGAGCTCCTTTCTATGTTAGCAGTGCTTAAATGAAAGCAAGTTCAAGTGAAAAAGCTTATTTTAATGGTAGTGGTGTCTGAGCGAAGTCTGCTGGATGTGGAGCACCAGGCAGATGAATGGCTGAGTGAATCTGAACAGGCCAAATTGCTAATGTGGGAATGCCAATAAACAGAACCATTTGGATGAATATTTGATGGAATCAAGAGAACTTCATAAAGATTTAAATTTTATCATAAAGGTATTGGAAATTAGAAAATGACTGAAACACGTTCCCTTCCTGCTGCTTAAAGGGAGTTGTGGTGGTTTTTTCCATCCAAAAATATTAAATTTTTTAAGAGAAGGAATAGTGAGCATGGAGTCTCTATAGCTGTAGACATGTCAGTCTTCAGGGACAGCCTGGAATATTGATTCAGTCTGCAGCAGGAGGGAGAGTTGGGGCAGGGGGCTTGATGTAGAGAAGGAAACTTTCCAGAGTATCAGTAGGGAAAGCACTGAGCTGGGATGAACCACAACCACATGCTGCTCCTCTGCATTCACAGGCCACATTACAGCTTCTTTGGTGTTACAAGTGAGTAGTAGAATGGACTTGTGTGGAATTACTCAGCTGATGCAAACTTGGTTGTACAGAAAGATGCCTTTTAAAGTTAAAATTGAATATTGTTCTGTACATGCCTTGAGTGTAGCACAGAGCAGAAATGGAAGAAATTAAGTCTTAAAAACATCCGCTCATGAAATATCTTTTCAACAGAAAAGAGAACGCTAAAAGTGGGAAAACATTAAATGCCAGCAGCTAGATCCACAAATGGTAAAGCAAATACTTAATATTTTGCACCTTAATTACATGAGTAAAGCCATGACAAAGAGTCTCTGGCAGGGCTAAAAAAAATACAAGTAAAGCAACTTAGATTCAACATCAAATCATGAGAAAACTTCTGATGCTTCCCACAATTAAGTTAGGTTAAGCTCAAAACATTTATGGAAATTCATAAGAAAATATAACTCTTAGTGAAAAGGAAAAAGATTCTTGTAAATTTTTAATATGAACTATGCAGACAATTACATTAATAAGATTTAATTATACCATGAAATATTTAGTGTTTCTCTCTATGCTAAATATTATTTTGAACACAGTTCTAGAAAGATTAGAAAGCTTAAGAGATAGCAAGAAAGAAAACAAGAACAAGTGTTTAAAACAAATTAATTTTGAAAATGCATTAACTGTAAAGACCGTTGTTTCAGTCTTTGCTTAAAACAAGGGAGCATTTTGGTCAGCTATTGCATATTAATCTCTTTATAAATACAGATATAAGAAATACTTTGTGTGCTATGTTTAATTAAGAGAAGAAACAGCTCAAGTCTTATAGGTCACATTTAACAAAATCTACAATTAACACCCAAATTTTGGCAGAAATGCACAACTATTTATTAGTGTCTACATTTACTTTTTACTATGGCAGAACTAACCAGCCATATATTTACTATCAACCACAACGTGACTGGCTAATTAACCACCTTGTGAAGTACTGTTTCCTAAACTGTCTGCTGTTGCTGTCTTCATTCTATGGCTCTTTGGTCTAACACCACTTCATAATTAAGGGAAGCCAAGCTTCCTGCAGGAAGTGCACTGGATTCTGTCCATCCTCAGCCCTGGTTCTCTTTCAGTGTAGGCTGCATCCCTACTGACCCACAGGATGGGCTCCCATTCCCACCCAAATGCTTGCCCTGATGCCCACACACTTGGTGCTGGTAGTTCAAATTGTGATTTAAACTTATTGCCAAAAGCAATAGAATAGCCCAGGACAGCTGTAATTGGATAAACAAGTTGTTATTCCTCAAAATGCACATTTCTAATGCCAGTCTCCCCTATAGTACCTCAAGCACTGTACCACTCATCTGTGCCTCAGACCCACTGAATTCACTGAGGTTCATAAGGAATTAGGTGCCAGAACACCATCAAGTGATCTTTTTCACCCTAAACATGAACAAAATGCTTTATGCATCTAATAAGACCAATATTCAATAAGCAGAAAGGGATTTCAAGGGTTTACCTGACTTCCAGGTGAGCATAGGGCAGGCAGAGCATCCAGGGCAGTGTGCTGGAAACCTGGGCAGCCCAGAAAAACATGCAGGATAAGTCTCCTCCGAATGGGAATGAGTGCTGTGGAGTTGGCCCTGAAATATAAGCATCATTTTTTTGTAAATGTGATGTTTGTTTTTACATTTCATAGAGCCAGAGAGTCACAGAATGGTTTGGGTTAGAAGGGACCATAAAGATCCCTTTAACTAGTTAAGGGATCTTAACCTTTAGTTAAGGTTAAGGGATCTTAAACTAATCTCAACTACCCTTAAGCTAGTTCCAACCCCCATGCCATGGGCAAGGACACTTGAATGCAGTTAATTCATGTACTGACTCAAATCTATTCACATTTTTTAATAAGGATACAATATATGACATATATTTACATATAGATGCAGAGCTGTCTATATGTACACACACACACAATCTGTATGGAAGAAAAGACTCCAGCCTCTGCTCTATCCTCCCCTCCCATCCCTGTCAGAAGTACAGATTAGCCTTATTTCTGCAGGGCATGGCAACAGTTTGAGGAAGAAAGAGGCGAGGAGCCTGTGCTGCTGCTGGCATGGAGTGTGTCCCTGTGAGGACAATCCCTGCTTCCCACAGCCAGGGCACTGACCATCCCTGCTTCCCACAGCCAGGGCACTGCTTTAAGGGATGGGTCTGGAGCCTGTTCCCTCACCAATATCACTTGACATGTGGAACAGGGAAGTGGCACTCTGTATATCCATCCCCAGCAACTCCTAATGTTTTATTTAATAATTTGGCACAGGAGGAGATGCTATGATTAATTTTGAATACAAAATGCTCACACTGCTTCAATATGGTGAGCTCTTTAAAGGATCTGCTCGCAGCAGACACCAGTTGTGATTTCCCACCCTACCTGGTCTCACATCAGTTGGGGCACCACAACTTCTAGAGGAGTCCTTGGTGGGTGGTGTCTCTGCCCATGGCAGGGGGTTGGAACTGCTTGTTCCATCCAACCCAAACCACTCCATACTCTATGATGTCATTCTATTCTGTTTTACATGTTTTCTGTGCCCTTCTCCACCACTTTCCCCTTTTTTAAACTTTTAATTCTCTCACTTTTATTTCCTTTCTCTTTTGCCTAAAACACCTCGTTAGCTTTAACACACTATTTCACTCTGCCTACTCTGCCAGGGAGCAGCTTGGATTTGTTTGTTTTCCATTTTATTTGGAAGCCCATAAAGGAGGGAGAGGAGCAAGTAGCCCCAGGTGCACGGGGGCAGCCACCTGCCCCTTGTGCCACACGGTGCAGGGGCATGAAAAGCAAAGTTACAGGTGGGGAGCACGTAGCTCAAGGAGAGAGGCTGCAGGGAAGAGGAGGAGCCAACAGCTTGGGCTCAGAGGAGGTGAGAAAATGAACCTGCCCAGAGATGAGAGAGAGGAGGGCACAGTTTGCTGCAGCTCTGAAAGAGAATTAACCAAAGCAAATCCTGCAAGTCAGCACAGACCTGCAAGTGTGGCAGGGGAGACAGGAGGAGATGCACAGAAAACTTTTTTTTGCTGTTCTGTCGCTGCTCAGCTCATTCCTTTGAAGGTTTGTTTGTTTTAGATGGCAAATATTAGGCAAAAGTGAAGTGAAAAAATATTTTTGTAGGTGTTTCTTCTGTCTTTTTTTTTTTTTTTTTTCTTTAAATTTAAAACACTGCTCCTTCTTGAGATCTCAAAGCCAAGAGGAGGAAAGTGCAGACTACCTCTGACTGGTTTGGGGTCCCATCACATCTGCCCTGGGAGACACAGACAGGAATGGGCAGGGCTGGCTCCCTGCATAGCACTCCAGGCAGGAGAAGACATTAAATTTTGTAAGATCAGAAAATAATTTTAGATTTGTATTTGGTGGGTTTTTGTTGGGGTTTTTCTATGCCTATAAGGGTTAGGGATATCAATCCCTCAAACTTTCATGTGTTTAGGCACCTGCTGGGGCACTGTTTCACGCCTTGTCTCTAGTGAAGATAGGATTTAGCTATAAGCCAATCCTATTTCCACTTCCCCAAGCAGAAAACTGGGCATAATGGACCTCACCTTTTCTTTTTATGTGTAGGACAATCATCCATGCAGCTCTCCTCACTGGCATGCAGGAAGGTTGCCCACTCTGGACCAGCAGTCTGTGGGTAGAAAAAGAGGCCACTTGCTGTCACCTCAGCATCAGGCTTTGCAACAAATATCACCATGTTTGGCACCCCCAGGAACTGAATTTTCTCACCTCAGACACGCTGCCATGCACATGGGCAGGAGGAGGGAGGGAGAAGAAGCCTCTGCAGTAGGCTAATCGTGGAGAGCACTAGGTTAAAATTTATGCTTTCAGAATATATTGATTTCAAAATAAGTATCAATTTACCTTGCCACCCTACAAGCTTTTTCTAGGCACTAATTCATGAGCTTTACACACACACACACACATACACAAAATAGTTGAGAAGGCAGAGATAAGACATGCTGGTTGAATTTAAAATTATTTCTGTCATAAAAAAACACCCAAAAAAACCTTTTTTGGGGACAGATTCTCAGATAAATCTACACAGCTCCTCTGAAGTGAACCGAGCCATGACGTTTTGTACTCCAGCTACAGAGTTTGTCCTTATCAGATTGATCCTGATGGACACAAAGTCAGCCATCAAATCCCTTGTATTTTCAGCAGGGAAGGATTGGTTCCGTTGTATAAACATCGTGGAGTTGCTGAAAAGATGAAGGAAGAAAAAGGCATCATAAAGTTCCTGGTTTCCTAAGCAGATGGGAGAAAGAAGGCAAATTATAGTGTAAAGCATCATTTCACCAAGAGAAGGGTCCATGCTGGAAGAGCTCTCAGCAAAGAGGATTTTGCTTTGCCATGTGTGGTCTCTGGGAAACAAAAGGAAGGGTGTGACTGAAATGAAGACGGGCAGAATGCAATATTTCCCTTTGATGTGTAAACAGATTTAATGCAACAAAAATCAATGAGGAAACTCTCCAAAGGAGAGTGTTTTAATGTGTTATCATATTTCACATAGATTTCATAAAAATTCAATTTCAATTATAGCACAGTTTACAAACAGAGGAAAGCGCTGTGCCTCCCTGGAAAACATATGGCCATCAAAACTTCAAACAAAATACTGCCAAAGTCACTCATAAAAAATAAATAGCCATAAGCCAGCGTGTTATTGTCCTTTTAATGTCTGCTGAATGCCCATAACTCTTCCTGTGCCCGCCTCGGCTGTCAGCTCCCTGACACTCCAGTCTCCCATCCTCACACCTCCCCTTGAGGAGCTCTCGGAGCAGGAGCTGCATTGTGAGCAGGGCTGGATGGTTCTGGGTGTTATCTGACATCTCCAGCTGGCTGCAGAAGGCTGCTGCAGGAAAAGCATCCAATAAAGAACCACAAAGAGCCCCAGCGTGGCGGTGGAGCAGCAGCAGGGAGAGGCTGAGCCCAGCCACAGGCCAGGGCTGCTGTGGCTGCTGCAGGAAGAGAAATGGGCTCTGTCCCAGGCAGCAGCAGAGGTTTCCTGAGAGCTCTTGGCTCCAGCCACCAGCTCCTGCCTTCCCAAATTAAAAACCCATTTGGTTTGCCCAAGCTGGACAACCAGACTCAGTGTGGGGCTCATTTCTGGCTTTGCTGCAGGTGTCAGGAGGAGCCGGGCTCTGGTGCTGTGTGTACAAGTGGGGACCTACTTTTGCACTTTTGTCAAGGGATTGGGATAGGAATGAGAGGAAATGTCCAGGCTGGAAGGCAGAGGTGGCTGTGAAACCCCATGCCCTCGGCAGATGTGCAGCTTTGACCTCAGCACAGCCTGCACCCCAATGCCCATTGCTGGGATACATTTGTGTGAAAAAAACCCTTTTCCTGCCACTGGGATACAGCTAAAGCTTTCTGGAAAAGCAGTAATGCTTTTTCCCCACCTTTAACTGCTAGCAGGTTCACCATATCTCTCTCTGCACTTTCCAGCTGATGGAGAGATATGCTGTTTCCATTAACAACCAAACTGTTTCCCTTTTTCCCCAATATTTTGTCCTTTAAGAACTTCCTGCTGTTGGATGGAGACCAGCATGTGCAAGTGAAGGGATGCCTGGCTGGGTCAGGCATCCCTCTACAATGTTCTGTCCCTTTGCAGTACCCACAGAGGGGGAAAGGGAAGGCAGGGCCAGGGGACAGCAGGGCAAAGGCAGCACTCAGGGAAGAGCAAATCTGCAGGGCAGCACTCCCCAGCCCCCTCACATCCCAATTTAATTTGGAAATACAGGAGGGACCTACTAGTTCTAAGAGTTTTGCTCAGGCTGGAGGGAGGTGAATCAGGAGCAAGAGCCAGGAATGAACAGAAGAAATGAAAACCAGAAAAACATGGAAGAAGGAGGACATTATTGATGGCAATAGTGAAGTGTAAGTGTGGGGGAAGAAAGCATGATGTATGCTGGCAAGGGAGGGTGAGCTCACAAACCTGATGTATTTTATCTGAGGGAGAGAGAGGACAGGGCTCAGAGCTGACACTTTTCTCAGGGCACACCTGTCCAGCACAGACTGGGAGATGTGGGTCTGGCTGCACCTCCACGAGCTCTTACAGATGGTACCTGCAAATTTGCTCAGGACAGACACCCTACATAAATATAAAGAATAAGAAAAATCATTTCTCCTTTCTTAATAGTAGCCTGCACCTAGGCTAGAGATTTTTTGTTTTTCCAGAAAGGCTATAAAATGTATCATCCCTACCCTCCCCCTGGCATTAAAGTCTTGCCTCAAAATATACCCAATCTTGACTTTAGGACGTGTGGCCCTTGGAGTAAGGCCAAATATCCACACATCTGCCATTAGGATTTTACAGGAAACCATTTAGTGGCAGGGTTTTCCCACAAGCAGTTCGTCTCCTCACTAAATGAGCCATTTTGACAGCTTCTGGACCATCTTTCTCTGTGAGCTCTTTGGGGCAGTTTGGTTTTAAGGCTCCTGAGCACAAACTGCTGACAACTTGGTGGATTTGGTCACTTCTAGAACAATAAAGACAAAAAGGAAAGACTGATTTTTTCTTTTTGTTTGCTTGTTTTTCCTATTACAAACGATAGTATCTAAGTTCACAGTGGGTAGCACAGTAATATTAAAATAGATCACTCTCCAAAGGCCTGAGAAAATAGCAACAATTAAATGTTAAATATAAATGCATGACGCCTTCAAGGTAGCTCAAGCCAGCTTCATCAGTAAATAGCATTATAGAGAAAGATGAATCTCACAGCATCCCCCAAAAGAACTAAAAATGATGGGAAAACTTCAGGCACAGTCACAACAGCAATAGCATCAGGGTGCATAGGAATGCACATTTCTGCACATTAAATATTCTCCTTACAACTTTCCTTCTGGGTCTCTCCTGCGGGGGTAAATTTATTCCAATAATGTCCAATCCTCTCTTTAGAGATCTGTAATGGCAAGGCAGCCCAAAGCACAAATTCACAGAGACAAAAGCCCTGGAGAGCATTCACAGGTGTGTGCCTCACCAAGGAGCACAAAAACCCAGGATCTGCAGCAGTTTTGGGTCAGACATAAAGTATTTTTTTTAGTTTGTTGTTTCTTGTTTTTTGTTGGGTTTTTATTTTAGTTTTGTTGTGGGGTGGTTTTTTTTGTTGTTGTTGTTGTTATTGTTTTGGTTTGGTTTTTTGGGTTTTTTTTGGGGTTTGTTTTGTTTTGTTTTGTGTTTTCCTTTTGTTTCCTCCTACCCTGTTGGCTGGGTGCCCTTCCTGAGGGTGGGCAGTGTGCTGGGGTGGGATGCTCAGGTGGGAGAGGGATGCTCATGTGGGAAGACAACACATATTTGGAAGTGATCTATAGAAAAGCCTCGGGTTTGTACCTAAATTCTCTTAAATATTTAACTAATAGGCATGAAGAGAAAAGTGGCCACCTTGTTTAACCTATGAAGAGCTGGGCAGTGTGAGCTGGCAAATAACAGTGTCTGAAATGCCAGGAGGAAGGGGAAAATAAAGAAACACAAACACAGGAGTATTGGAGACATAAAAGCACCTCTGTCACTGGATAAGTTGGTAGCTTTGCTCTGCATGGGAGGTGGGACTGGAGCCTTCCAGGGATTGTGCTGTGGGTTTGAAGGGTGATGGTGTTTAGAGACCAAGCACTGCCTGTCCCCAGGACACGACTGGAGGAGAGGGGAGCAGCTCAGACATGTCACCTCCAGATTTCTAGCTGCTTCTGGCTAAAGCAAAAGAGAAATATATCCCCTTCCCTTCCAAAAACTCTCCAAGGATCCACAACTGTAAAATTAGAAAGCTCTAACCTAATATTTATAAAGAAGGATATAAAAGAGGACTAAAAAAATATTGCACTGGTGGGTAAGCAGTTGGTTAAATCAGGCAGGAAAGCCAGGAAAATGCCATCCCATGTGATGAAGTGCAGCCAGGAGGACACAGCAGTGGGAGGGAGGAGTGTGGAGCTCTGTGAGGGAACACAGGCTGCTTGCCTGGGGTGCTGCAGCAGCCTGCAGGCTTGGGCAGTGCATCCATGCCTTGGGCAGAGCATCCATGCCTTGGGCATGAGCAAAGGGAAGAGAGAAAGGACGTGGTTATGGATCTTCAGGCAGGGCAAAGAGGAAAAAATGGCAAGACCAAAAGAGTTTTGGAGAAATTTGCAACCTCTCAGGTGCGCTCAGGGCTGACACTGCACTGCTGCTGTGGGAATCACTGCTGGAACTCCCCAGCATGAGGTGACTTTCAGAGAGCTGCAGTAACCCCAGGAGAAGGTTGGGCCAGTGAAGATCAGCCTCGGGAGTGCCCTTCAGGAGAAGAGCAAATAAATTTGGGCCACAGCCTCCCCACTCTGCCCAAAGAGCTGGGAGAAGTCGCAGCATAGGAAAGTTGTGCTGGACTTTAATGAGGCTGCCTGCGGGCAAATGTGAAATGAATAAGAGACAGCTGATGGAAACTAATCACTGCCTAAAAGAGTTCAGTACAGATGTGTTCAAGACACAGTTATGAAAGACAGGATTGAACATCTCCTCCAATAAAAGCTGTGTCAAATGACAGCCCAGGCCGACGCAGTTAATTAAAGCACAGTGTTGAGACACTCGTGTATGGGAAGCAATAAACAGCTTTTGCAGTTGATTAAACAGTGAAGACTGGGGCTTTTAAATTGGCACAGGAGATATTTGCTGTAAGCACACCTCAGAGTCACAGGTATTAATGCTCCAAAAAGGATGGTTTGCTCAGCTTACCTTCCCCAGAGAAGGAGCAGCAAGTGCATGGACACAGGCAGATGAATTTCCTTCTCAGCAAAGGTGGCTTTGGTCATGAGGGAGGTTGGGGAGAGGCTGCTGTGTGGAGCAGAGATGAGCTGAGCCTCCAAAAGTGGGTAAAACGCTCGATAACAGACAGTAATTTTGTTGCAGTTTATCTTTTCCAGTTCACGAATGCCCCTGTTGGTTTTTAGACACACAAAAGCCCTTCCAGAGCTGAAAATTGCTCTCACTGTAAGAGCACCTGGCTCCTGCAGCTTGCAGCCATCCCCGGCAGCAGCAGCCTGACGTGCCTGTGACACTCAGGATACACACACAGCGGCCAAGTGCCTCACCCCAACTTATCTTTATAGACAAAGGAAGAACAATAGCAAAGCCAGAGGCACATTATATGAGTTTCACAATGCCCTGCCATCAAACACAGCCTCCTGCAGCCTTTACTGCTGAGCAAAGAGTTTCACAGAACAATTTACCAGAGCCACAGAGAGCCAAAGCTGGGAGTGAGTGAATATTTTGCTTTCCATGTCACTGGTTCATTAAGCACAATTAACCCTGAACTTGAGTGTGCCACCAGCTGTGCCTTCCCACTGCTCTGTCCTCTGCTATGCCACACCCACCAGTAGCCCAGAATTTTGGACATGGAGAGTCCCACACTTGCAGAATATTTGCGTGAATAGGGCAAACAGAGCCCAGAGGAAAAAGGGTAAGGTGGTGAGGCAAAATATTTGTTGTGAAATTCACTTTTCTGTTAAGTGGCAGCACCATGTTTCCCAGCTGTATTTACATGATAAACAGTGTAGGGAATTCAATCAGAGGAATTCTACTTGAAATATCAGCTGAGGACTGTAAATAATGTAATTAATATAATATTGTAGTGCAATGTAATTCAATGCAAGGTGCATACAGCTGTCAGTTGACAGCAAAGAAAGAGAAGATGCTGGATACAGGGGCTAATTGACAGTGCTAATTATTTCTCATGAACGGATAACATATATAAAAAATTATAACTTGTATAGGATCCTGAATGCTGAAGGAAGATAAAGCCATCAGGTTATGCCAGGAGGAGAGAAGGGATGGGATGGATTCCAAGGAAGGGACACAGATCAGTGATCCTGTGCTGCTTTCAGCCCAAATTCTCCAGGCTTGGAAGCCAAGCAGGGCTCCCTGTCCATTCTGTACTGAACTTTAAAGTGCAGGGAAAAGCAGGAGCTCAAAATGAGTTTCAGTAGTGAAGCTGCTCTTTACTTTTCATAGCAATGGATTTTTTAAAAGGTATGTCAAAGAGAATTGAATTTGGGTCCATGAATACAGCAGTAAGTGATGTAACTCAAGTTAATTGCATTGTCTCTGTCTCCCAAGAACTGGATTTCTCCTTCTTCCAGCAGATAGACTCTGTATATTGTGGGCTTGGTTAAAATCTAAGTGTTCACTTTAGATCAAGGTGTTTTCCTAGTGAGATATACTGAATATATTTTGAATTTATAAAATACTCTTATGAGAAAGAACTATTGAGAATGAAGATGGGAAAGTAGGGAGCATATAAAACAGTTTGTAAATATTTTCTGTGAAATTCTGGTGTATGTGTAGGAGTTCCCCTGTCCAAGCCCAGCCTGTGCTCCAGGGGTGGGACACTGACAGCTCTTTCCCTTTGGCCAATACTTTCCTAGCAAAAAAAAAAGCTCCATTAATGCCTGAAAGAGCCCATGGGACCAGGAAATGGCCAAACTGTTACTGGCAGGGTTAAATCATGGGTGTACATTGGGAAAATGTACCTCAGGGTGTAAATCCTGAGGTGTACATTGGGAAAACAAGGTTTTCTCCAGGCTATGTGGAGAAGATGGTGCTGCTCTGACAGAGTGATGGTTCTTATTTCTTTTTGGCCTTTGGCATGTGACTATCATTTCACATCCTGATGCCCACCAGCAGTGTCCAAACAATGCTCATTGCAGTGACATTATTGTTATTGTTGTTGAAAAATGAAAGTAAACAAGGGGCTTGGACGTATCCATAGGGCAACAGGGTTTTACAAGCACTTTAAAATACACAATTTTTCAAATTTTTCACTTGAGTACTCTCAGTAGCAATACTGTGTGTTCTTACAAGGGTTTCAGCCTGCAGATTTATGCTCTAGTGTGAACTACATTGCTACCTTCAGCTATTAACTTGGTACAGGAAAAAAATAAACTCATATGCCGAGACTGCACAGTGAACCTAAAAAAAAATTCTTGTCATTAAGAAGCAGGTTTGCTACACAGAATTTTGAACAGCCTTTAATTTCCACTGTACATTCACACACACACGCTGGACGAACTGCAAGCTCTCACAGGAAACATCCAGAGAAGGGATTTTAAATTCTAGAGTATAAAGAAACTGATTTAATCAGCTTAAAGCATGTTGATAAAATAGTTAAGTAGATTAGATTAAAATTCCACAGTTTCAATGCTTCATGAGTGAAGCTGTTTAGTCCCTATGAGAGTGGCACTTTTTTGCCATCATCTAAGGAAAGCAATGGACACTGAATACATGTCACATCACAAGAAATGCTCTGTTCCTGGCAAACTTGGAATTCAGAGCACTCTTAAAGAGCAGGTTATGCAAATATCCATTTCCTAGTAGAAATTTAATTATGTGATACCATGCTATGAAAATCAGAAATTCTCTTCCTGCCCATGTACCTGGACTTTAGAAGACATTCATGTGTTTCTGCAGCACAATAGTCTCAAATATTCTAAAATTCCTAAAAGTTCCTAAAACCCCCTAAAAATCAGTATCACCACATCTCACACTGACACAAAAAATACTTACAAAAGTGATTTTGACATTCTAATAGGAAGCTAACCAGCATCATGAGCAGAATCAAGTAAAGTAGATCCATCTCTGTGGTGGTTGCTGCCAAGTTCCCCACAGCTTAGCAAGCAGAGCAGGCACAGACAACGCTTAAAAGCCATCAAAACTGAAATTACAGGGGGAAAAAAAAATGTCTGATAATGGAGCACTTTGCTTTGCAAGGCTGCTCTAGCTTAGGTCAGGCAGAGTTTTCAATGGAAACAAAAAAATCTCTATGCAGTGACAGCAAAGAAAACTGAAGCAGGAGATGCCCTTATTATCATAAATGTCCATTTCCCTCTGTATCCTTTAGAATATAACTTTTCATGAACCTCACTACTGTGTAAGGTTGCCATGAGCCCTGAGGGAAGCGAGCCAGTCCAGCCAAGCTGGCTGAGGTGTCCATCCTCTGGAGGTCCTGAGTCTGCTGCCCAGAGCAGGTCAGCACAGAGTGGAGCTGAGAGAGAATTCAAGAGCCATCAGGATGAGAAATGGCAGAATTTCAATTCCTCGGGGCCAGAGAGCCTGGTGGCAAGGGTGAGGAGTGAGAGGAGGGAGCTGGAGTGCAAGTTAAGGGTTGCTGAAACCAGCTGAGAGAAAAGGGGTGTGATCATTGCAATTGCACAGAGCAGAGCCAGTGCCTTAAACAACTACAGCCTTTGCTGAGAAGCATTTTACTGCTCTTTATGAATGAAATGTGGGGTCAGGGCCTTCCTAGGATTGTTCTCTGGTGTTCACTTCTCTTGCCTTCTTTTCTGTTTTGTGAAAACCTCCCTTTAGCAGCTAATAATGCTGAAGGGGTAGGTAGGAGGAAACCCAAACAACAAAAAATCCCACCTCTTTAGAGCACCTGGCAACATGACAAGACACCAGGTATTGGAAATTTCATCCTGGGGAAAGTCTTTTCTTCATTCTACCAGCATAGACCTTCCTCCAACCCAAAAAAACCCTCAGAGGTTTCTCCAGCAGAAATTATTCAGAATATAGGCCCAAATCTTGCTCTTATAGACATAATGAAATCAGCTGCATTGGCTACACTATCGTAGAATCATAGAACATCTAGGGTTCAAAGTAACCCACAGGCATTGAGTCCAACTTCTTAGATACATTAAATACTATCTGTGTGACTCTCTGATGCCCAGAATTTTGCAGAGGCATGGATGCAGCCTTGTTTGTTTGGAGTTTTTCTCTGCTGAAATATGAAGATATCTGCTCACAGTGCCAATTCAATTTGGGAGTTAGCTCCTTAGAGATCGTGCCTGGCATTGGCAAGGGATCAATGCATGTCTTCACTTACAGAGCAAGATTTACAAGCAATGAAGTGGCAGTTCAGAGCTCTGTGGCCACTTGGACTGCAGTAAGGAGGAGACAGAGAGCAAAGAGTCTCCATGAGTCCCTCCCCCCTCAGATATCACACAGAGACCATGGGGTGCAGCAAAAGAGGACAACCAGACCCCTGTGGCCTTTGTGCTGCCCCACAGCCTGGCTGGAGGTGACATTCCAGCAGGTGACATTCCGTGCTCGTGAGGTGTAGAGCGGGTCCCACCACAACGGGGTCATCTCTGCTTCATTTTAACTCCTCACTTTCTTAAGGGCTGTAAAAAGTAGGGTAGTTTGTCCATGATGGATGGGACAAGCAGCTTTAAACTTCACCGGTGGAAACTGAGACATATGCATCAATTAAAAAAAAAAAAATTAAAAAGTAAGGACAGCAAGTGCTGAAATTGGCTGTTTAAGGATATTGCTGTCACTTTGAAATTGGCTGTTTAGGGACACTGCTGTCACTCTTCAGAAATTCTGGAGAAATGCCTATGGAGGCTGCCTGAGCCATAGCTGATGCTGTTAAGGAAATGTGGAGAGGGCAAGAAGAACCCCAAGGTACTGTCAAGCCCTGTGATTCTGGTTTTTTTTTTATTCTTAATTAAGTAGTTCCCTCCCTCGGTGCTGTCCACAGGGTTTCTGTCATCTGTAATGAGTATGATTCTGTTTTTCTGTCATTCAGCTCTTCCAAAACACCACAAATTTTTAAACTGCAATTCAAACTCTGAAATTGCAGGAAGTATAAATTAAAGGAACAGCTCTGTACAAAGAATTCAATTTCATATTATCTGTACCCATGGAAATCCAGTTAATTTCCCTGACTTTTTTCAACCTGCCAGGGAGTAGGAATTAAAAACACGTATGAAAACATTAAAGAAGTAGAATTGCATTTGAGTACTTTGGAATAGGAATAAGGAAGGGTTGAAAACAATTTAAGAAATAAGAGGCTTCCAGTAACTGAGTCCTACAGACTTTGGGTACACATAGTATCTATATTGTAACTCTGAAAACAAGAATTAAAAGGATCCTCTCGGATATATAAGGTGTTTTACTAGCTAGACTCATTTTCCATAACTTCCTGTGAGGAGTTATTATCCTGAACTTTGACATCCCTCAAAGTCCCCTCAGCCAGCTAAGGGAAAATTTAATTCTTCATAATATACACATTTAAAATAGACCACATAGCTTCAAATGAACACTCCCCACCAAAAACCACAAGTCTCTATTTCTTCTTTTTTTTTTTTTTTTTTTTTTTTTTTTTTTTTTTTTTTTTTTTTTTAATTTTAGTTAACTTACATGTAGCTTTCCATGCACCTCTTGGAATCTTCATCATTTTGCTCCACACCTCTGGAGACAGTTCCCTCTCCCAGCACTGGTTCATGGAGCCAGGCAGATTTTGTGAGCTCCCCAAAGGCTCGTCCCAGATCTAATCTTGCTCTCTTGCCATTACAAGACAGTGTAGGTGTTTTTTTTTTAATTAAGAAGGGCCTCATTTCCCTTCCTCTGAGACACAACTGTTGCTTTGTTAGGTCAAGGAACATCTCCTCTCCTGATGGACTAATGAAGTGCTCCTTGTCCCAGGGAAGGTAACGCTTCTGTCCCCTCCCTCCAGAGAGTCACCAAGCTTGTCTCAGGGTGAAGTGTCCTTTTCAATGAACTTTCATATTTTACATCAAGCTGTACAAATAAACACACTTGACCCAGCAGTGCAGTGGAGTTTCAATGTTCCCAGGTTATTGCCTGCTCCTGGCTGACATGGAAACTATTAACCACCCTGGGATGACTGACCTCAGCATTTTTCTCTTTGGCGGACGGTAGCAATTGTTCTGATATTAATGATGTCAATGAAAATAGGATGTGATGCAGTAATATGTGACAGGATCCAGGTTGTCATACTGTATTTATGGGATATGGCTATTTAAACAGACAATATGATTGCTGCTTTTCAATTTTCATTATGGTAATTGATTTGCTGTTTCATTTACTGCTAATGTGCTTGTTAACCTAAATTATTTTATTCCTTCATTAAAATGTTAATTTAACAAAGCATATTTCTGAAAGTCTACTTTTAAGAGATATGTGAGAAGAAAATTCCTTTAAGGTATTTTCAAATATTGAAATGTTAGCTACATTTTAAAACACTTACAGCAGTAGACACAAGTTGTAATGGATGTATGAACTTTTTACTGCAAAAAAGAGGTTTGCCCTGCTGATTATAGACCCTTAAAAGTAATTTAATATGATTTCTTTCAATTTTGATATTCCTTAAAGAAGGACACTGTTATCAAGTCAGATGTGCCTAATTAGGACTTTATCAGTGACAAGAAATGCTGTTCAATCCTTTAAGACTTATTAATTTTATATCAAAACGCATGAGAGCTGTCATGTAGTTTGCCAGATATTCTTAAATCTGGGTAGATAATATTTGATTTGGGATTATGGACAACTGAAACTGTCCAGCATGACTCAGTCTGGGAAATAACCAGCTAAGAATTTTGTTGGGCTGAAGACGTGGGGCCAAACCCAGTGGTGGTGCTGGTGGTGCTTCACCCCATGAGTCCTTCAGTGGGACACAAGGATGTGCAATCCCTATTTCCCTCCCAGTCCTTCCATGCCTGACATTCCTTTCCAGCTGCTGCCACGGCACTCGGGGATTACTCTCAGCTCTGTGTCCCCGTGCCCTTGCATATTTAATCATAATTGGAAGTCAAGTGACTTTTACGAGACATGAATGTTAATTACCTTTCAAATTGCTGGAGAGGGTACTTTGTCTGGAGTTCCTCTGATTGTGGTAATTAATTAGTTGTGTGAGGTCAGCCTCCTGCCTTGCACAGTTCATTGAACAGCGTCTTTTCAAATATTTATAAAGATGTTTTAGTACCTATCACTGAAAGCTGCATTAATGTTTTAATTTAAGCAGAAAAAAGCACAACTTAATCCTGTCAGACACAACTGTGGTAATATATCTACATAGTAGCATTCTCAAATTAGGCATTATATTTTATTTTATTCATGTTCATTAAGAATAGGGGAGAAATATATCTGATTCTGCATTGTAGGAAACAAACTAGAAAAAAATGAACTAGAGCTAAAACTGTAGAAAAATTTACATTAAATTACTTTTCAAGGCAATGAACTACTAGGATTTCAGGAATTTCAAGATGATTAAAATAGCTGAATATATGCAGAAAATCATCACAAATCTTCCTCTAAAGCTTAACATCTTCTGAAAAGTGTCAGATGAGACACATCAGGGCAGAGCAAGGTCTGAACCCAATCACGCACACAAATCCCAAAGAAGGTCTCTCTCTCTTTATGACAGACCAATTTTCCAACTGCCTGTTGAGCTACAGAGCCCTACAGGTTAGATAGGTTCTGTTTGTACAACCATAGCTCACCACAGCCAGTGGAAAGGGCACCAAAAGTCCATGGGATCTCCAGCCTGGGGGAGCAGGGGCTGCACACCAGCCTTGGGGAGCTCACACACTGCTTTTATTGCACAGTGACTCTGGTTCTGCTGTACAAAGAGCCCTGGTACACTCTTACTACATAAAAGAAGTTTCAATGACTGCCGGGCTCTAACTGGAATATTGGGACTCCTGAAGTAAGGACAGACATTGCTAGTCCAACAGATCTGATCACTGGAGAATGCACTGGACACCTTTATCCACTTCTACTCCCCAGTGCACTCCTCCTGCTCTGAAAAGCAGCAGATAAGACCTTTTGAAGTTGAATGCTTACAATTTTACAGAAAAATGCAGGATATGCACATATTCCATTTGTGTGTCAGGTAGGAGAAAAGAGATGTCCAGAATTACAGACTTACCTGGAGCAGAGCAACCTTAACCTTACACATAAACCAGACCACTCATCCCATCTTGTTTTATTCTTCCTGAAGGACATCTCTCCTGATGTATTACTATAAGACATGGCAGACCACCTCCCAGTATGTGAGAATATTACTTGAACATTTCTTCCTTTTCCTTTTGAAAAGAAAAATTTCCTTTTTTTAAAATAAAAATTTTTACGGACCTCTAACACCTCAAAGTAACAGCACAACTAGAGCTGCTATATTTACATTTCAGTCATCACTTCCTGATTTACCAAGCAGTTAATCTCATATTTCACCAAGTGTGCAGAATTTCTGTTGGGCAGCTCTGGGGATAGCTGGCCACTCTCTGAATGTGAAGAAAAGGCAGTGTGTGATGTCCACAGCACAGCATGAGGGCTGAGCTGGAAGGCGGAAAGCTCCTCCCGAGCTCCTTGCTGCAGTTTTGCTATCAGGTGTCACCGCTCTCACACCCAGCAACCTCGTGCTCTTCAGAGCTTCATTCCTGCTTTTCTATCAGACCAGGGCTCCACTTTGGGATACTCCAAAACTCAGAGTCCTCAATGGAATTAAAACTTTGCCCTGACATTGGCTGCTGCTCTTTGGATGGAGCAAATCCACCGTGGCTCCTGCCCTGGTTTAGGTGTTGGTCTGCCACAGAGCTCGGTGAGCTGCTCACACACACAGGGCACCAGATTTAAACACCATCAGGTGGAAACCCATTCCCTGAGGCTCAGATGCAATCCCCTTGAGCTGTTCAGGAGCTTCGACACTCACCTGTTGAGCAGGTCATCTCTTCAGCAAGCGCTCTCATGAATCTGCACACACTTACCTCATTCTCTTTATCACTAATGAATCATCAAACACCAGCTCATGTGACAGAATGCTGCCTGTGCATTATAAACAGTGAGAAACTATTGGACTACATAGCTTATTTCCTGAAATCTTCTGAAGTGCCAACTCTTGTAACATTCAAAATTGTTTATTTAAGAAATATTTTAAGAAAAATGAGTGGCCAGTTTCTATATTTTTTTTTTTTCCCTCTCCAGCATGAACAGATACTTTAAAAAAGCTTTAGCAGTAATCCTAAATTAATATTTCATTTGAGCTTCCCTGGTAGTTTCAGCTCTTCCCTTCTATTCAACTGTGAAAATTATTTTTTACTCAAAGTAACTATAGATAAGTACTGATACTATACTATTCACTATATACATTTTGTATTTGTACACA
Source organism: Vidua macroura (assembly GCF_024509145.1). Lineage (NCBI taxonomy): Eukaryota > Metazoa > Chordata > Aves > Passeriformes > Viduidae > Vidua > Vidua macroura. The sequence goes on from NC_071577.1 coordinate 35,668,008, forward strand.
TCATGGTATTTTAAAGTTATTTTTTATCAAAAAATGGATCATTAGTAGGCTTAGTAGCAGTAGTGGAGGTCAGCAGTGTCATCATCTTCATTCCATGGAAAATTCATTGAACATCCTTTGAGGGCAGCAGACAATTCCCTCTATACAAGTTCAGCTTTGAACATCACTGTCAGAGGTCATGAGAGGCACAACACGTACCAAGTGACGTGCAGCTGGCACAGGGAAGCAAAAAGATCCTTATGCCTTTTTCTTCCTCTTTGTCACCTTAAAATATGGGCACTGAATGAGAAACCCTTGCCTCCATGAGACCTGTATTTCACATGTGGAGATGGTAAGCACAGTAAATTAGTGACCTAGGATGATAAATTATCCTTCCCTCCATCAGCCATCCTTCTGTCCAGCTAAGACTTGAAAAATTCCAAATGCCTCAGTACCTTTGCAGAGATGCCCAGGGCTGGACAGACAAGATTCATTGTTGGTCTGCTTGTTCCACATGAAAAATGTCTTCACTTTTAAGTCTGACAACCTTGAGGACCTTTTATCATCACTGACATTGCTTCCCTCTATCATCTTCTCATCCTCCAAAAAGGGGATGCATTGATTCTATTCTGATACATAACTTTGGTTATACATAACTGGTTCTATTGTGATGATAACTTTGACACATTTTCTGAAATTTTTACACAAAATTTAGTTAATATATGTGACTACACTGATTCTGACAAAAATAAAACAATTGCTGCTACATTAGGAGTTTCTCAGCAATCTCACTGCCAGGTAATAGACTGAAGTAGGAATTTTAAAGGCATTCCATTACAGAGCTTTCCTTCTGCAAACATCAAACACCATGACTGTCTTAGAAATGAGAAAGAAACAATTAGAATATGCACAGCAAAATAAATAATCTCAAAATAAATATTCTCAAATCTGCTTCCTAGTGTGTTCATTAACAGGACTGCACTGATGTTGCCAATCTCAATTATGTGGAGTGACTAATCAGAGTACCAGGATTATCACCCACCTCAATTTGTCATTTAGAATTTTGTCATCATTCAGAGTTTATGTAAACTCTTGTATAGACCAACAGGCCAATTACAAAGCAGAGACTCCACTGCACTATTATGTAAATAAACTAGAATAACTTCTGTGAGGAAATAAAAAATCCATTAGACAGAACTATAACATTTTCAACACATCCCTCTTTTTTTTTTTTTTTTTCATGTTTTGCATAGAGATTCTCCATTCGGCAAAGAATTTTAGAACCTAGTTTGTGATGGAGCACATCACCTGTCCCCCTTTAAACTTAGACTTATTTCTGTTGTCCATTGAATGAAAACGTGGGTATTCCTTAGCCTAAGAGCACAAAGTCAATGAACAGTTCCATTTCTGTAAATAATTTTAACTCCTGCTATTTGTGGAACCCACAGAGAGCTTCCCATTGCCAAGCAAAATCATTAGTACTGTGGGAGAAAAAAATTATCCCGATGAATTCTGTGGAATAGTACAGAACTGGCATTTCACCTGAATGCCCACTGAATGCTTTCACAGGAAAACAACCAGGAAAAGTCTTGCAACTACGCTCTGAAGAGACAGATGCATCTATCTGTGATGTAGCCAATTTTTTTTTTTTTTTTTTTCACTTCTAAGCTTGTGTCAGCTTACAACACACATGAATCTGTGCTCTAAATAACAGCAAAAAGGCTGCGGGAATGTAAAAAGTTAAACATTTTTCTTGTCCCTTGTAAAATTTTATAGAATTTCCTGCCCAAAACTATTTTACTAAACTTATGAGGATGCACATATAAGTAATTGATCAGATCCTCAATTTTTCACCCTTCAGCTCCTTGTGTGTTCTGCCCACCTACAGAACCTGGGAATTCTGGGGCTGTGGAAGGATTGTGGAAAGAGCTGCTGTGGAGAACCTTGGTAAAGTGAAACAACAAACAAACAAAAACCATTGTGGATTGTTACAACTATGTGCAATTTAAAGATTATTAAGTATGGCAGTGGTAGAGCTCAGTATCTCCATCAAAATTCTGCCTACATATTTATGACCTCATTCTGATCTAATATCGAGTATTTAATAGCTCCACTAACATCAACTGTGTATTCAGAAGGAAATAAATTATTATTTATAAAATAATTAACTCTCAAGCAGGTATAAAGTAAATAAAATATCTCAGTGAAGGGAAACTGAGACATCACAATAGGTAAAATTCCTCAGGCCTGTGTAAGAATTCATAGTTTAAAACTCATGTTACTTTTATACCCACCAGATAAAATTTAGATCTACCCGAGTTTTAAAGATAAGAGATTCTTTGCCAGAAAATTAATGGTAAAGTTTCTGAAATGTCCAACTACTTACGCCTCGTAACGACTGTAATTGTGGGGAAAAAAAAAAATTAAAAGAGGGCCTAATCCATCTCTGATGATGTCAGCAGAACAAAGGCAGAACCTGTGGAATCGTAGCTGTGTGGTATGAAACTATTTAATACAGTATTTTTATAGAAAAAATAATAGCTTTAAAATTCTATTGACATTAATATACAGCTATACACCTAAGTCATCCAAACACGTGCAGAGCTGCAAAAACATTCAAATAGAATTTGTATAAAAAGCAAAAATTTTCATTAAGAAAATGGATTTAGCCATTTGTACAAAGTAATGTTCTTTTGCTTCAATTTGCTCTTTCTTTAGCTTTCATTTTATAAGTTAAATTTAAAAATTAGTCAACACACTGAATTAAGTATGTAGATTTTCATTTAAATAAATCAGTCAACAATTTTTTTATAAAGTATTTAACACTTCATTGTAGAAACATAGGCAAAATGACTATTATAACCAAAATGAAAAATACTGTTCAATTTAAAAAAATGTACTTAAACAAGAACCTGAAAAAGTTTATGATATGCATAACATTGTTCAAGCAAAATTGCACTAGTATTACATAAATCAAGAGTTTTATAAAGGCCCCAATATGGCAAAGTTTAGAAATAGGTAGTATGCATGCACAATAGTACAACAAAAATCTCTTATAAAACAGCAGTTATTTTTGTAATGCTTGTACAAAGGGAATAAAGAGCAACCACAAACATATTTAATCTGTTAGGTTAATATATTATGATAGCTAAAAGTCAGTCATGTCTAGGAGAGGAAGGAAGAGTCCTCCACAGTATATGTGTGAATACGTCTTTTGTGCCTTTAAAGTTATGTATAAAATATTTTGATTCAGTTCAAACCTGAAAGCAATTGTATTCTTTATTTCCATCAAAATTAAAAAAAAAGGTGAGTTGGATTTTGCCTCTTAGCAACAACAGAAAACAGGCCAGGTCAGAGAAGTGCTGGAAACCGATACTGATGCTTTTCACTTTTGATACTCGGAGTTTGATATTGAACCCAGACTACTGAAACTTGGGCTTTGCTAAGGTTTCACTAATATGCAGCTTGGCTCCTTTTACCTCCACAATTCCACAGTTTATCTTAATTTAAAGAAACTGCTGTGTTTTGAATCCTTTAATATCACTAAATGGGTGTGAGGGGTTTAATTTATGATTGTCAAAACCGAATGCTGTGATCATCTGAGTGTGCTTAAGGTTTGGGGTCCGGCTTTTTCCCTACTGCTGGGTGTGAGTTGAGGAGTTATTAATCCATAAGAACTGTGTGTGATTAAGTGAATAAACATGTAAAGCATGTGTAGGCAATGCCCTCTTGTGCTCTAGGGTGGCTACTGTCCTACAGGACAGTTGGAGTTTGTATGCTTTGTCCCACAGCAAGTAAGGTTTCAGCTTCCAAGATATATCATTGCTATGTTCTATAAGGTTTTAATAAATACAAAGCTTGTTTACATGGTATATATGTTTAGTATATCATGTACAGTCACTGAATTTCTGAAACATAATCATTGTGTTCATGCAGATCATTAGATGTTTCACTTCTATAGTCTTGTTTACTTCTTGGCAACCTAAAGCTAATTTAAAAGCAAGTTATGTTTGTTTGTGAAAAGTTATCTAGCTTCATCAGGATCTGAAGAGAAGTTCTAATGGGCACAAAGAAGAGAGTAGACCATTCAATCATTCTTTCACCATTTAAAATAAACAAAATTACACACTGTACTACAGCTTCCAGACTACATAATGAAAAAGTGCAGATACCATCTTCATCGATTAAGTAGAACCAAAAAAGTTCATAGAAAATAGATTGCTCATTTTCACGCTACAAACGAATAAGTTGTTTGCCATTTTAACAAATTTAAAGATGTGTTTTTTCAGCAGCATTGTTGTAAATTGTACCGTAGTGCAGTTTCTTTTTCATAAAAATACCTTACAAATGGTCAGTCAAAAGTCATCAGCAAAAGAAAAACCCAGAAAACAATCAACCAAACAAAAAACAGAGGTAATGCTGATGCCAAAACAATTATAATACTGTTGGTACATAGAAAAGTAATCCTTATATTTTATACATTTATACAGAGTATAAAAGGTAACAGCAGATTATGCCACAGTCTCCCTTATCCCAATATCTATTTTCTTTGGAAGAAGTTCTCTTCTTTCATCAACACTTGCTAAGGAGTTTCGACAGTTTTGTCCATCCACGTATAACTTTGCATATACTGGATTGGCGTAATTTGTTGGCTGTAGAGAAATTAAACAAACATTAGACCAGTCAGATTGAATCAAAATTAGCATTTATGGAAATGGAAATGGCTTGTTAAAGCAAGAACAAGTACACATAAAATACAACAGGACATATTTAATAGATACCTGGACATCTGCAAACCTGATGATGAGTTAATTATTTAGTTGAAAATTAAATTCATGATGAGACATGCTATTAAAGCAACCAATGACATGACATGCAGCATATTATGATATTAAAACCACAAAAACATTGACAAATATGAAATTAAAAACCTTGAAAAAATGTCTCTGAGGTTGACTTGTCCACCTTATTACACTGGAAGATTTCAGAATAGGTATGAAGGAGTTTATAGGGAAGGTGCACTGTGAGACCATGTGACAAGTTTAACAGTAGAAAACTGCAGCCAACAGTTTCCATATATTACCTGTTCTAAGACATCAGCATCCCATCAATAGCTGACCATGTTTTCGAATTCTGTGGCCCAAATACACAACATGATTTGACCAAAAATATTCAAGACTTTTGTCATGTAAATTAAACTTTAATAATAAACCAGCATAACTGCTAATATATCATAGTAGTTACAAATTGAGAAGTCATTTCTCAGCAATTTTGGTGGTTTGGATTGTAATAAAAAACATCTGTTGAAATGAGTGGCACTTCAGCATAGGACGAGTCCATTTTTAATGCTGCAAAGCCCTTCATTGTGTGAGAAATCCCCTGAGTCTCCACTACTTCCTTCATACTTTGTGCCTTTATTGTCTCTAGAAGAACTTTGCTATCCAATAAGTGTTCAGCTTTTACCCACGAAAACAGGAAAGGCACCTTGTGTCAAAATCCTCCTCTTTTCATAACTAATTTATCAGCACTGCTCTGCTTGCACAGGTACAGAGTGGAACACCAACAAGCTCTAAAAAAGGAAAATAATTTGCTTGGTGTAATATGAAGTGGCTAAACTTTGAATTGGCCAAACCAGAAATGAGTAGGTTTTCCTGACTTGAAAATATCCTGAGTACACCCTGGGAAACAAGAAATGAAAAAATGACTTTAAGTCTTAGTTCTTCCTTTCCTTGTTGCTCAACTCTGTTTTTGAGCCCAGGATTCAGATATTCCTCAGGCTGGATAGCTACAGCAGCTGCTCAGTTAGTGATTAAAAAGCTGCCCATTCCATCTATTACAGATGAAAAAGTGATTGCCTCGTGGTCCAGACTTTCCTGGAATGGAGGCAGAACAAGGTGAGCCACATTTATTTATTAAAAAAAAAAAAATTAAAAAAAGGTACTTTCAGTTCTACCTGTCTGTCCCCATAGATCTTTACTTTTGTGGTCATGATTATAATCAGAAATTTAGTTTTATTTCAATTGTTAGGACTTTTTTACTTCATTGACTCCTATTATTAAGGATGATAAGCACAACAGAACAGAGATCCTTTGCATCTTTGCAGTGCCTTATTGAGTTATTAAAATTATGCAAAATAGTAGGGTCTGCCTCATGATGCCTCTTTGAGTGGTACTGATGGCACAAGGCAGTACAGTGAGGTGCAGAAAGAAGCTGGAGTGACCAGAATTTAAGAGAAAAAGTTAAAGATGGGTGAATATTCTGGCTTTCATCATCCATGGTTCTGTGCTCTATCAGAAAAACCACACCCCATAAAAATTATTACATTTCCAAATACAACATGTTACAATCATGCAAGAACATGAATGGCACAAAAGATGGATATATATTGAGGCACATGAATATGAATGTTGTATTGATGTCTTTTTTGTATCTTAAATCATACTAAGTTGTAGTAAAAAATCCAATGTTTTCGAAGGAGCTCTTTTATGATACAAATCCATTAAAATCTGAACAATTGTAACATGCTTTGCAAATATTGAGGGAAATTGTTAATTTTAATGTGCATCAAATTCCTCTATAATAAAAGCACTTGTTTCCATTATTTGGGACCATTTTTCAGTTTGATAAACTTCACTAAATGCCTGTAATTACATACAGATTTCAAATATATCAGGATACATGGCTGTGAAGACCATGGTAAACTTGTATAATGTTATGGCAAAGCATCACATCGCTTACTGGTTTTATTCCTTTTCAAAGACATTTGCAGTTTTAGATCATGTTACGATGATGGTACAGATGAAATTTTGTATGCAGAGGGGGACCCTTTATTTCAAATAGAAAATGTATTTTTTACTGTCATTCTTCATTCCATTAAAAGAAGAAAAACAAAATTAAAAACAAACAGAAAATGCCTCTACTCAAAAATGACAGACAAACTTTCTTTAGAAAGGGGCTGTGGTGGAATGGAATGGACTTGGATCATCATTTCTCACCCCTGTTGATAGTGGTCCTTTCAAGTCAGAGTTTAGGTAGATTGATGGAGCTGTGTGGGGAAGCTTGAATGCAGTGGACCCTCCCCCTATGTATCTGGCCTGTATAAACAGAAAATTTCAGTTTCTGGGCTAATAGAGCATTTTCCATGTGTACTTATCAACACTGCTAAATAAACAGTGCACCAACTAAAAGCATTATTTTAGAGTGATCTACATTTATTAAAGCCTCCTTCCAGGCAATCCTCAGCACGAAAAATTCTTACATTCAATACAAGAATAAAATCCAGCATTTTCCGACCATTTTCCACTAAAGGATTAGGGCCAGACTTCACAATAAGCATTGGCTCAGCCACTCTGCCTCCAGTGAGTAACTCCATTTCCAGCTTACCTCCTGCACTGAGCACACTGCCTGCGTGATGCAGTGATGACATTCCTAGAGCTATCAGTAATCCCGTTATTGCTTTGTCAGAAATGCCACAGAGTGATGGCTGCCCTTTGGTGTGTGTCTGATTATGGAGCTCCGGGAGAGATATCGCGGCATTACCCCGCTCATCCCGTGTCACATCACTCAGGCACTTCAATCACTGGAGTGGTGCTGCAGGACTGACAGCATCTCTTACAAGGAAATGATAATACTTACTAGCTTTGTGCAAACATTTAATCTATCTGCCCCGTCAGGAATCCCAGTTCCTCGTGCCTTGGCAAGTTTTCACGTGTGAACTAAGTTAGTCTCGTATGTATGCATGCACTCTTTCATGCTTCAGACAGGGCTGGGCAATAATGTGTTTCCAATTCTAAATATTTGCCACTAGGTTGTGGTTTGCCGGCTCACAGACACGTCTGCCTTGACAAAAAAACCCCAATCATTTTGTAGTTAATTTCTAACTCTATTTTGATAAAATACGGGCACCAGGAAAAATGACCATCAGACAGCATCGGACTACAAAACAGCTGTTAATATATATATGACATTTATTCTAATGAAATCTAACTTAGTTTTATATTCATTAACTAAATCTAAATGTCATTGTTCTACATTTCTATTCGTTACATTTAAAGACAAAACCTTTGCAAGACATAAAATGGCTTTGCCACTAGAAAGAGAAATTACCTTTTCTGCATTTAGAGTAAAATCTGAGGCTAAAAGACCACCTTCACTGTGGTCATGGCCCACCTCATACATGTTATATGATGGATTGCCAATTTCTACATTGATTCCTCCATTAATCATGGGCTGTCTTCTGATAGTTTTTGTCCTGCAATGCATAAACATACAAAAAAAAAAAAAAAAAAAAAAAAAAAGATAGTGAACTTTCAAGTAAGCTGTTGGGTATTTTGTTTCTCTTTAATCTCTAACATCAACAGGGTGAAAAAGCATTTCCTGCAGAGACAATCAGAGAAAATCCTTCCATTTTCCAAGCAAAGTAGCAATCTGAGTCTACGTATAGATCTCACAGAAGCTGGAAGCAGAATGTTACTGTTTTTCTCAGTTTAGCTATAGTGGTATGGATCCATACAAAGTGCTAACTTGCTGGATACAACCCTGACTTCCTCCAGTTATTTCCAGATTTCCCTCACTTCCAAGGAAAGCCTTGCAAAGTCATTGCAGATTCCCTGCAGGAATGAAGACAGAGAGAACATGAGTCATGTCCCCTTGCTCATTCATTTCACTTCTATTTCCAACCAGCTGCCCAAAGTCAGCTGTAAGCTGAGGACAAGCAAATGGTTCCATCACGACGCATTAAAAATGTATGAACTTCTCATCATTCCAGTTTGTATTCCCTGCCAGTGGTGATTGGAACGCTGAAGTTCAACTTGAATTTTCTTTCAAGCTTTAAATAAAAGACAGAGCCTTATTTTTAACCTTGAATTAGGTATCAGTAAAGATAAGTGATTGAGTTGAATTGTTTCTGTTGCTGAATTCATTTCTTTAAGCTAAGGAGGTGATTTCAGCCCGAGCAATTGAAATAACCTCAAGAGGGTAATTTTTTCCCAGTGCAATATGTTCTCTAGAATTACAAGGGAATAATAGGGAGGTCACAGTCAGGATGATAACAGTCGAGTCCTCTTGTTGGCTGAGTAAGATGCAGTCAGTGTCTGAAATCCAATATACTAAATGATCCGTATTTTTCAGAAATGTCATTGAAAGAAATATTTCCTAAAATAGGCACTTAACAGTAGCATGCAAGTGTTGAACAGCTACACCTAGTTTAACACTTGACAATCTTCTCTGAAGAGATAAAATAACTCTAAAATACATTTTAAAATATAATTTTAAGAAGAAAGCCCTTTATTGAGGCTAGTTTTTATTTCTCCACTGAACATCTATTATTTAACAAGTGTTTCTCAGTAACCTAAATAATTTACAGAGCAGCAACTGGTTTCAGTATTTGGCTATCACTAAACTTGGCATTTTAGGTGCAGCAGCACATAATGACATCCATGGAGTCTGGCAGGGTCAGCATTACTAACAGTATGGTCAGGAAATGTATTTATCTTATTGGCTTTACAAAAAAAGGTTTTAAAAATTGATGCTCACTAGTTTACACCAGAGTTTGCAGGGGAGAGAGATGCTGCATGTGATGCCAGATCACAGTAACTCAAAAGATTCTTTTAGCCTGGAGCACTGAAATAGCCTTGTAAATGTCCGCGTTTGCAGAAACAGCAGATTCATCACTTATTTCTAAAGGACTTAACAAAGAGACATTATCTTGGTTTCAGATGTGGGGTGACAAGCCCCAGGAGAAAGGAAGCCAGCTGCTCAAGGCCAGCAAGCAGGACAGCTACAGGCCTGAAGTCAGTGGTTTGCTCTCTGATTCCCACTCTGCCTTCCCTAGTGAGCCATGTCCTTTTTACCAGGAATCTTCCCTTGCTAAATCTGCATCACCTTCAACATGATGCTCTTTGAACATGTGAAGGGTAGCAGCTCTCTCAGGTGCCTCGTACAGCAGAAACACTTCTGCCTCCCCTGGCCACCAAACGTGGCCTTGGAAGAAATGCCCAAAGTCAAAAAGCCAAACTCGAGCTCATTATCAGCTCTAAGGCAGCTAAATTCAAGAGAACAAAATATTCCCTGCTCAGTGCTGGATTTTTTCTTCCTGTACAAGATACTAAAGGACCACAGTAATGAGGAAAAGGTTTGGAACTCTACAGTAAATATTCTGAGTATTGTTTACGTCTTCAATATAACTTGAAGATGTAAACAATACTCAAAATTTGAGTATGTGGTTTCCATGAAACACATTCATTCTGTTAAGTTCTCTAAGTCTCTGGATAAAGTTATTGTATTGTACAATAACTTTACACTTATACAGGATTGAGCAAAGTAGGTAAGAACTACAATTTTTTATCTACTGCATGAGGAACTTAAATATCAATAACAGATGTGGTTGTTCCAGCAAGAACCAAAATGTAACTGATTTGCTGCCTCCAGAAACAAGTCTTGGGTCATTTGTTGCATTTTTGTCCCTCACATAAAGTGATTTTTTTTGTATATTGGGAAGATGCAAATGCTTGAGAGATTTTTTCATATTTTCACTTCATAAATCAATATCAAATTACTTACCTTCGTTTTCTTTTGCAAAGAAATAGTCCAATTACAAGAGTAGTGATCAAAGTCACCAGTAGAACAAGAGGAACAATGATTGCTATGCTTCCTAAAACAGAAGGAAATATCATTGAATAATCATGGTTTCACAGCTGTAAAACAGTTAAATTAATTAAAAGAGAATAATTTCCCACACCAACAATGCAATTTCACGTGGTGTGCTTCACTCATCAATTTGAGATTTTAATGCTGATCAATAAAAAAACCCAACTTCATTACAGTTAATAGTGTACACACAAGTACTTTTATGAACAAATCAGGAGTTTCCTCTTTTTGGATACCAATATAATTTGAATTAATTCCCTGCCCTCATTTGCAGCAACAGTCCATGAAAGCCTGGAATTGCTGAACAATTTGGACTGGAGCGGCACAGCCAGGATCTTCAACAGTTTAGGTCATGTAATTATTAATTTAAAATATCCAGTAGGCTTAGCTCTGGTTGAAGAATTAATTAGTATTTATAGGTATCTATTATCTTTATTTGTGGGAAAATAAAAAGCAGCATCTTCATTTCTAGATGGTTGGTGCATTCCTGCATTTTGCTGCATTTTACTGCATTGTAGTCGAGAGCCAACAATTTTGCTTTGTTGATATAGGCAATCACAAAAACTACAATAATGTTTAATGCAGCAGAAAAACAGTGCACAGATCAGACAGCAATGTTAAAGGAAAGGAGGGAACAGGGAAGAACAAAATGGGCTTCACATTATTTTGGCAGATAATTTCACTGAAATGAGACCATCTGCAAAAATAAGGTCAGTAACTGTACCCTCATTTCTGAGCCTTACTTTAAGTGTCTGCTTCTAAAGTAATACATGCAACAAGTAATTTTATGTTATAAATACAGGACTTATGAAAGCAGGAATCCAGGATAAAGCCAGTGTGGAGAGGCATGTATTTTCTTTAACACCACAATCCGTAACTGGTGGAAACCAAAAATATTGCTGGTTGTTTCACTGACAACATTTATTGATTTATTAAAAAAATAAGCTGCTGGCAGTGTCTGCTCTACATTAAGCACAGTCTAAATAAAGAATTGAAAACTGCTTTGAATTCTGCCTGAAGGCTTTCTGCTTGAAAGCCAAGTCAGGTTGTCAGAGACACGAAATGAAGTACTGAATAAAAACTTGAAGCATCCTGAGTTCACTTCAGTTTATGAGGATTCAGCATGTAAAGGATATTACAACAAGACTCTTTTAAGAAAATATTTGATAAATGACTGTGTTAAGTCCTACTTAGGTGCCACAAAAAAAAAAAAAAAAAAAAAAAAAAAAAAGGTTAATTTTGTCTTGGCATGTAAACACTCAGAAAAAAAAAAAGCCCTGAAAAACATCCCACCAGGCATGAGTTACCATTTGGTGGCCACGGTGCAGCCTGGGGTCTAAGAGAAGCCCCTTCCCCAAACTGCAGCTGTTATTCCCTCACAATGAAACAGTGACCCAAGTTCTGCCTGGGAAGGTTTCATCTAAGCACCAAGCTGACCTGAATAGCAGGCAGCTCCTTGTGCTGCTCCACTTGGGCTACGTGTGAGCAGGGCAGGTACAGCAGGGCACCAGCAGCACACTCAGCACTCTGCAGGACAGTTTCAGCTGCCAATCCTGCAGCAATGCCATCCTTTTATGCACTCAGACGTGTTCAAAAACATTCAGCAGGAGCTATTCTTACTTTCAGGGTGATTTTCACACTAGGTAAAACTCACCCCTCTGCAGATGGCCAACACAAAAGTTATGCACTACTTCCAGCTCTATTTTTGATGCTTTCAGTAGGATTTAAATGGTCAGAGGTCTCTCACTAGTTCCCTGCACAGGGCTGATATGGCCAAGTGCTTGTCACTGGATATTCTTTTCTTAGAAAAAGTGCAGCTAGCCCTTGGAGCAGGGAGTGCAAGGCCCAAGAACTGCCTCGTGCAACACCAAATGGCAATCTAAAGTCTAGAAATATCTACATTTTGTTTTTTTTTAAAAGAAAAATATACCAGTAATGAGCATTTTCCATGACATAAACTCCCATTTTAAGATAGCACAAGGCTTAGATTTCTAAAGTGAGCCAAATTTGATGAGTGACAGCAGTGATTGAAGTACTTACTGGTACTGATGTTGTCAGACTTGCTGCTTTTGGGAGCTGGCCTCTCACACTGTGTGCCTGACCAGTTGGCTGAACATCTGAAAGGATCCAATTACGATGGGAAAGTTAATAAATGTCAGCTATTAACACAGCAACCCATGAAAGAGACCACCAGCATCTTCTCAAGAACTACATGAACAACAGCAGTGCATCTAAAAAACCAACAAGAATCCTCATGGAAAGGAGTCAGCAGGACCCTGCCACAGCACTGACAACACTCAGAGTAGGGATTTAGTTTCAACCTGCACCTTTGTGTGTTTGATTCCTGTTATTATCACTGCAAGCTCAATTCTAGAGTTCTTTTCTAATTTCTCAAATAATAAAACAAGTTTAATCAAAAGTATATTAGGATTTTAACTTTTGAAACCTTGAACTTCATAACCAGATATTTATTTGCAGAAATACAGCCACATGTGTGTGTGTGTGTGTAAGCAGGCATGAGAGTCAAAGAATAAAGAGTTGTCCTAAAGGGACAGGAGCATCTCCTGGCCTCAGAAAGCCCTAAATACTATTTATATTCCGAATATGTGTTCGAGGAGCCAGGTGCCTGGATTCTGCTCTTCTGCTGTATTTCAGCTATTCTGCTATAATTTCCTTGTGTGAATATCAATATGCAAATAGTTCTTCAGCTGGGATTCAGAACACTCTCCAAGCATACAAGGAAACACAAGGAGTCCATGGAAGCAGACTCAGTAAATCCATCAAAAGCAGAAACAAATACTTGAATGAAAGTCATTTGCTTATTCAACCTGCTGTAAATATGATTAAGTTTACTACAGACCCTCAAACTCTCCTTGTGGAAACGGCAGGAAGTAGTCACTTTTCATCTGTCTCTGCTGCAAATTGTGAAATGAATCATGTTTTTTCTAAGTCTTTTTGAATTATTTATGAATTTCAACATCAGTTATCTTTAGGGAGGTGCAATAGAGCATTACCCTCATACAGTTCCAAGAATTACTGCTATCTGATGCCTTCCTAAGGATTTAATAAATTGCAAAGTTTAGAGCTGGTTATGCTTAACAACTGGTCTTGTTCTATAATAAAAGAAGTTTTGGAAAGACACCAAATATTCTAGACAAAAACAATGCCATTCTCAGAGAGGAGCCCCAGGCAGCTTTGCTGGTGATACTTTGGGCTCTCTTTTGTCTTTGCAGAACACTGCAGAAGACTGGCTCGTTTCTCTCCTTGATCCTAAGCCTATTCCAGCACAACCTGACATTCAGATAAATCTCTTTACTGGGTTTCATTTTAAGCTAGAACTTCTTTTGGGAAGTTAATTTAATTTTTGGTAGGATACACTATGAAAATGCTTAAGCTCTACAGAGGGTCTTTAGAAGCATTATTGATTTTTTAAAATAAATTGATTATTATTGCTAGTTGATTCATATATTGTCACACACTAGCTAAATTACATTATAATTTAGAAGTACTTCATGTTCATTGAAATAAGTTTGTTTATTTAAATAAATATGGCAAATACACAGTTAGGTTTCCCCACTGCAAAGAACCCCCAATTCTTAATTACACACATGCTACACAATGATATATTTTATAACTGAACCCAACTGACTTTTCCACCTGCTTACCATCACTTCAGCACACTGCAAGTCACAGGGAACACAACTTTAATCTTTCAAAAGATGCATCTGTTCCTTTTTCTTTCCAGATCTCTTTTTTAGCAATTATGTAAGATAAAAATAAGTTTGCACTGACAGCTTACCTTGCTAAGATACTGTTCAAGGAATTTGCTTTTTAAAAATATCAATTTTCAACATACAGCTGCAAAATAAGTGCCTCCATTCTTGTAGAGAAGCACTATATATCTTTATACTTAGAATATTCTACTCAGCTCCGAGCTGTTGGCACATGACAAACATGAACCAGTCTTTCTATTTCTTACTGATATTTTGCATCATTCCTGCTCAGGATTCAGCTCATGTAATTAAAACTTGTGATGACAGGCAATTTGCATTTAATACTATACTACTGAAGGGGGAAAAATAATTTAGTGTTAGACAAATCTAACTTTGCAACTAAATTCTTATATTAAATGTTTCAAATGCTTTCACTGTATATAAAATCATTATGATAAATCTGTCATAAAAACACTTCAGAGAAGATAAGGCAGTGAAACTAGCAAAAGGATCACCATGAAGCATTCAAGTACAAGCTCATGAGAAACTTGTATAATGTACAATTACATTCTTCAAAACCTTTTAGCAGACATGATATTAAAACAGCTGGTGAAGAAAAAAATCCCACAGCTAGATATGCAGTAAACAGAGGAAAATATAAGGCAAACATATTAAAAGTTCTTTACCTATCTTGTCAATCTAATTGCAAAAATCAGCAATATTGAAACACCTGAGGCATTTGCTAGAAGTCTCATAAAAACATTGTCAGTTGCCACTACATTTTAATTTTTTTTCCAAATGCTTGCTTTCTCTAATAAACTTTAAAGAGACTGAAGCTGGAAGAATGACAATCATTTCCTTCTGCACTTGGAGGTGAAATGAGTGCCCTTTGATGGTCCAGCAAGGTACTAAAGGCTTGTCATGGGCAGACAGAGAAGGAAAAGGAATAAAGCCCAGGGGAAAGGGATGTTTCCTGCAGGGGAATTTGACACAGAAAATTAGCCATGAGCAGGCACATGGATAATGATGGGGCTGGGACATGGACAGCTGTTCATGCAGGAACATGGGAAAAGAGCAGATCTTAGACAGTTTTAATTGTCTGCAGAGAGAAATTGCTCTTAATAACAGCATTTTCTGGTGTCAGGACATTTAAATTCAGACTGTTCAGTTCCCAGCATGGGAACTGACTCCTGGTTGAGTTTGATGTGCAGTGGTTTGTCCTTTTCCAAGCTCTTTGGTACCAGGAGCTGTTGTCCTGTGCCATTTTCAGGGGCTGTATGGTCAGACAGGACATTTGCAGAACCACATAAAGCCACTTTGTTTCATCAAAGATGTTCACATCATCACAAACTCAGGAGAAAGAACAGTGGAAATGCCTGATTTGAGTCACTCCCAGACAAATACAGATGGAAACAGGTGGGGAAGCTGACAGTGAAGGACAGGCTGGAGTCAGTTGTGTGGGGCAAGGTGCTGCAGAGAACATCTCAGGTGCAAATCTCCAGTTCCCAGCAGAACCAGAGAAAGATCAAAGAGCAGCAGTACCACAGGGGATGCCCAGATGAAAACTGAGAGTGACTGTAATAAATAAAGGTTGCACACGTTCTGCTGCCAAGGTCATTAATAAAACTGCTACAGCTCTCTCTGTAATAATTCAGTTCCACATTTATAAAGAGATGAGAGCTTGGGAAGTGCCTCCTCAGGTACTGAATGCCTGTGCCATTGCAATTATCTATTTTGAGGAAATAGCATTGGAAAGAGATGTTTTAAAAAACTTTTAGTTGAGGTTATGAAGGTGCAGCACTTGGAGTGAGGAATGTTTAGAATGAAGATATTTACATTTCCAATCATGCTGTTGTTACAGAGTCCATTCATGACAAAATGTCTCTCTCCTTTATTTCTGTATAACCCTTACAGGTCAGTCTGATCAAACTTTCTAAACTCCATTATTCAGGTACTTGACCATTTCACTATGAAATAACTGAATAAATAGGGAAAAAAAAGTAAAAAAAGGGCTAATTTGGTGGCAATATGCAATTAAAAAAATAATTATCCTTTTTTCTCCCTCTTTGTGCCACAGGCATTGTGATAAAAATATAATACAGAAGGCATAACATGCAGTTAAAAGTGCTTTTGTTTTCCAACTCAATACACCAGTGCAGATCCAAAAATGACAACATTGAAAGACTAGTCTAGACATGTAACAGAAACTGTGAAACAGTCCTTACAAAACAAAGGTGGAAGGGAAACTGAAAATGTTTCTTAGCTATAAATGATATTTCTTCATTATACAAAGTAATTTTTTAAACTTTGCTTTTCCTTTTGGTCATTATATAGCAATATATACTAAAACATCCTTATGAAAGTATCTAGCCTCTCTGTTTTAAGAGCACTTAACATTAAAATTTCACTGGAACTTGTCTTATCATTAATATTAAAACTATTTTTAAGACAAGAGAACATCTGGATTACAGTTATTTACTATCTACATTAAATTACATTGAAAGATAAAAATCAAAATTCCCTTTTTACCCAAAACTCTGTAGGATGCCAGAGGATGACAAAAGCCTTGCACTAAACCAATTAATTAAACTATTCCTTATAACAAATTTAGGAATACTTCTGCAGATATGTATTGTTCATACAGGGAGCTGATATAATAGAGTTAAACCCACTGATAAACTCTCTGAAGTTTCTAAACTCACTTTCATAACAAAGACCAAAATCCCAACCCAGGGCTGATCAATAATTCCACATTCTGCAGCTTGCCCTCTATTGTAGGGTTTCATTATTTTCAAGTAATAACTTTTCCATGATCATTTTATACATGAATAAACTTGGAGCTGAGTAGTTTTGACTAATGAGCATCCCTCAACATCATAAAAGGAAAATAATGTAGAAGCTAAGGGATACAAAATTTATACTGGCTACCTGAAAATGAAATACAAATTACCTTGCAGTCCAATACATTCAGAACAGGACAATTACATCATTCAAAAGCAGGTAAAACAACAAAAAATTTCTTTTCAGGAATGCAAAAAAAAAAAAAACCCAGAAATTTAGTCAAAATATACTTGGAAAAAAAAAAGTGACTTGAAAAATGAATTTTAATTTGGGCATGAGATTACTATGTACAAATCATTATTCACAGCTGCATGACGTTCACTGTAAGGAACAACTTCCATGTGCAACTCAGCCTCATTCATCCCAAGGTAAGAAAAAGAAGAAACTGAGAGTCATTAACCACTGTGCAATTAGCAATATGTGTACAGTACAGAGGCTATACAAGTACCAAAAATAATAACAGAAAAATATATAAAAGCATGTCCAGGTGACTACTACTGTAGCTGAAATTACACTGAGCAATAAAACAAAAGGAAAAGAGGTTGAAATGCTAAAACTATAAAGAAAAGATGAGAAAAGACTGGGTAAGTAGGTAGATAAAAACCCAAACATGTTTTTCCCAAGCAGTGATATACAGCAACAAATATTATACAAGTTTTATCTGAACAATTTTAAACTCATGGACAAAGGATATCTGCGTTACAGCCTAGTCAGTAAATGCCCCATGAAAAAGATACATATTCCTCTTTTCCAAGATCTTAAAATTTCCTCCTCTGACAGCCACTCTTCAAACACCTGTTTTCATTTGGTTCTTGAACTACTACTAGTTTGTGGTACAAAGTGGGTAAAAGATCTTTTATCATACAAAGGTATAACCTGTGGATTATATTCAATTTCAAGATATTTATAACAAAGATATTTTTAGTTGAAAAAGAAACCTCTCAAAGGACTGGCAGAATGCTGTGACATTCCTGTTGTAATTGCAATTGGGGAGCTCATTAAATATACCCTAGGAAATCATATGGAAAGCATTTATTGCAGGATACTTGATAAAATTTCCTGGTTTGTGCTGCTTCTCAGGGTCACCAGGGCCTTCTCTTAGGCTTTTCAATCCTGTGACTGTTCTATATCACAGAGGCTTTTTCTACTCAGCCTCCAGAAAATGCCAGTCAGGGTCTGCAGGCTATGCTCCCTTATTTGTCCACAACTGGACCATGGATGTACCTGAACCTTTTTTTGAGCAGAGGTTTGGTTTAGTGATGAGTTTATTTATTATAAACCTGCGTGTAAATGTAGCACTTGTACAGCTGCATGCGCACTTAAATAAAAACTGTTCATATTTGAAGATTTTTCAACAGGAAAGGAATGTCAGGAGGAAGGTACAACATCACAGGCACATGAGCTGCAGGAGAGCGCCTCCATAAAGAGGAATGCACTCTTTTATTCCTGAATTCTGGGACCTAAACACACACAGACACATCTGCACACACAGTGCTCACTCCCAAGCTCTCCCCTCACACACTGTCTCTCTCCAGCCTCCTGGATACAAAGCTGGCAAGAACAACTTGGCAACACTGGGGCAGGTTTCCCAGAAAAGCTGTGCATGCCCCATCCCTGGAAGGTCCAGGCCAGGCTGGGTGGGGCTCCGAACAGCCTGCTCCAGTGGAAGGTGTCCCTGCCCATGGCAGGGGGGCTGGAACAAGAGGAGCTTTAAGGTCCCTTCCAACCAAAAGCATCCTAGGATTCTGTCAGAACAGCTCTCCTGCTTGTTTCACTCCTGCAGGAGCTACTTTTCCTAATTTATGCAAGTCTGAAATTCCAGGTTCAAACTTTGTAATCAGTTTTAAGTAATCCCACAACTTGTTCTCTCCCCAGTTGTTCACGGTAGTTAACCTGTTACTTGACTAAAATTCTCCATTAAGAAATGAAGTTATTTATTCTTTCTCCATCCTTCACTTCTCAGTTTCCTCTGTTACCAAATTCAGGCTTTCTCCAAGCTCCTGCATGGTTTGTGCCTTCTCATTAACTCTCCAGGATGAGTTGTTCTTCACTACAGAGGAACTGATGTTTGTTCTAATACTGAAATACAACACACACTAGAATCCCTCTGAACACTTAGCACATCCAGTCACAGGCAACTAATGTAATGCTGTACTTTGTCTTCTGCTTTTTATATTTCTAGAATGCCTTAGGGGTTGTGTAAGGGAGTTATGATTTGATCACATTTATTTTCAGATAATAATAATAGAACACATCCATGTGCAGGTACAAATACCAATAGTAATAAAAAAAAAAAAAGATGGCATTCTGGCAACATATAGTTATGATGAAGGTATAAAAGAAACAAAGCTGAGAGAGAGCAATATTCTGTGCTAAAGATTCTGTAATGAAAGCTCTGCCCATTCAACAACCAGTGCCACTCTTGAGTTCTTGAAAATTTCAATTCTTTCCAGTTCTCTTCACTGGTATCATACAAGGTGTAATCTCTCTCTAAACCTTGCTTCTCTTGCAGGAATGTATATACAGGTGGGTAGTTAGTGAGAAGGAAACAGAGACATAAATGAAGATATTTATTTAAAGACAGACTGATAGAACAGATGGAATGAACAGTTTGTGAAATACACAGAAAAAACATTTCTTGATTATTTCCCATATGAATCTGATCTCCTGATCATTCTTTTTTTCAACTGATTTGTAAATTTACTGGTGCAATTCAGGCATATCTCACCTGCTTCTTCTGTTATGCACATCACACACAGACCCCACCCATTAGTGAGCAGTACTAAAGAGGTCCTTGAAAACACAGTATGGGAATGACAGTAACTTATCCTACTTTAAGACACCCTAAGTGGAACACTTTTCAGAAAAGGTCATTACCCCAAATTTTAACATTCTGAAATTCTCTCACAACCTTTGTAACTGAGCAAGAACAATAATGTGTGTGTGTGTGGGGGGGGAATAATAATCATCACATACCAAAAATAATGTGAAGAAATAATATTCTAGATTGCATACAAGTCCAAAGAGAAATCACAGCATATTCTGCATATTTAAAACCCTGACAAGATCTTTCACTGAAACTGACAATAGCCTTCATAAAACATTCTTTTTTTTGGTGCCTTATATGAAGTCTCAGTAAGGCCTTAATTCATTCCTAAAATGGTTGGGTGAAAACCACAACTCCTCCTTCCAGAGTGCAACTGATATTTAGGTCATTTAGTGCATTCAACATTAAAAAGACACCTTGAGACAGGAAGATAAAATAAAAATGTGTGCTAGCAGTACAGGCTGTTGAAAGGAGAGTCTGTTCTTACAGGCTTAGAGTTGCTCTATAATTATGGCTTTGGGATTGCCCTTTGGAACAGCTAAATCTTATTCTCTATTGTCTTTACTGAATGATAATAAGGGCATGATTAAGTGTAAAGTTTGCATTCTCAACTGATGCTGACTGTGAGAGAGAGCAGAGCTCCTGCTGAATGACAATAAACCCAGGCATCTCCTATTTCTTCTAAAAATCACCCACTCCCCAGTTAGAGACTGGTTTAGAAAAACATTAACCTGTGGACAAATGGCTCCTAGAGCATTTGAGAGAAAAAGCAGGAAAGGTACATCCAATATGTGACTTTATAGGCAGCAGTATGTTGTTCTTAGGGCTGCATGGTTCTGAAAGCACAGGCATGATACATGGAGATACAAAAAGTTCCAAGCACCCCTGTTCCACACACTGCTGACCACTCCATACTCTTCCAAGTCCAAGAAGTGGTAGTTAGGACATTAATCTTGTTTCCAACTGATTTATGGTACCTCAAGCCAGAGAGTTTCATTGCATGAGAACATTGCCAAAGCAACTGAGATCACGTTTAAAAAAAAAAAAAATTTAGATTATTCACCCTAAGCAGTCACTGTCTTTGGTACCCACCAGACACCCACATTACATCCCCACAGCATTCTGTGTTTTCATAAGCCATTCACTGAGAGAAGTTTAAATCTATGTGAATTTCACATTTTCTCCCAAGTCTAGGTCTTTGGTTCATGATTTCATTACTGACTTTTGCATCACAACCACTGAGTGAAGCTGTGTTCATCTGACAGGTGTTTTGAATCTCTCTGTTCATCTGCAGGATTTTCAAAGACTAAGGTTGTTTTTTTTTCCTGATGAAGCTTAAAATTTTCTCTTTAAGAAATAGACCTAAAATCCTTCAGAGAAGTAGAGAATACAAATGTAATTTTCTTTTTTAACCAAAGAAGTCAATGTTATGATGTAGCTCACATACTTTTGTTTAACAGTTTCTGTTTTACAGCATTATTTCTATAAAATTAACAACAACACTTATAAATAAGTTTCATTCCTGAATTAGCACCTAAATAGCTGTTCTGTTCCTTTCCCTGTTCAGATAAGAAATAGGAAGTCAGACTACAGAACATGTGCAATATCACTGTTCACTAAACTTTATGCAATGTAGGATTAACTTGGTAAAATATCTGAAAACATGAGCAATAGAGGCCGAGCGGCATTTTCAATTTTTTTCCAATTTACTTAGTAAAAATAAAGCCTTTTATTTCTTTCTCTGATGATACACACACTCCAAATGTATTTATAAATATACTCATCAGTGCAACTCTCAAAGGGTAAGTGTGTATTATAGAAATGGTCCCCCAGATTAAGTATATATTGTGAAATGTATGTGAATGTGCATGACTTGAACCAATGAACTGTGGCCTGGAATGATGTCACAGAATGTTCAGCATTAAGTGGAAGGTTAAACCTACTTGCATCTCGGTTCATTAAACGTGGTTAAAGTGCAAATTCCCTCATTCTGACAGTAGTAATCACAAGGGTTCACTTTCTGGTCACAGCGCTGACTTTTAAACCCCACAGAGCATCTGCAGAATTTCAGTAAAATAGACCTACATAAATATTCTGCCTCGTGCTGGAAAGATTTTAAACGCATTATATACAACCACGGCAAGACACGCACACATACACGGGCACACACCCACAGAAGACAAAAATCAATATTTTCTTTTCATGGAAGGTCCATCTGACAACACTGAAAAGTCTGCTCATGACTGATGATCAAATAGTTTTTAAAACAATGGGCCTATACTGCCTGAGGGATCTCAGAGTATTGTCAGATGTACATTTCTATCGATTGATCCAGATTGCAATGGCCTTAAAAATGTTCATTACCATTTTCGTAGCATTGTTAATGGTGTTGGTGTATGCTGCAGCATTTATGTATTGTAAATCCACACACAAATTAAAGCACAAAACCTTTTTTTTTTTTTTTTCCTTGAGATGCTATGGTGCTCCATGTGAATTGAAAAAGAATATGAGAGTTTTATAAGAAAAAAAATTAATGAAAAGTCACAAGCTTCCAAAATAGCCATTCTAGGTGTTTAAGCAAATGAATCACCAGGCTTAGTCAGCATATTTGGGCCTTACATATCATAGCTACAATACTCTCCTTTTGTCAGGATTTATCAGTCTCTGGTTCTCAACTAAAAACATTTAAGGAGGCATAAATAACAGGCAAAATGGTAAAAACAGGAAAAAATAATAATGAAAGAGAAAAATAAGCACCAAAAATATTTCCAAATGAATAAGGGCTACCATGCAAAACTAAATTACATTGTCTTCAGCCCCAAACCTGCAAACATACGTTGACAATTTTTCAGTGGTAGTGCCACTACAATTGTGTGTCCTTTTTCTCTTGCAGAAGTGCTTCATCTCTCACAGGGAGGAACCCTTGGCACATCTCCTCCACTGGTCAGACTAACAAAATCTAGGCATTTATGAAACTCCTTTGAGAGACTGAATAGAACTCTTTCAAGATCACCTGCATCAACAAAATTAAGGAATGGCTGTATCTTTATTCACAAAGTTGTGGTGCCAAATCCCTTTGGGCAACAATTTGCTTATATCACCCAGGAAATGAGACACTTATGTCCAATTCTGTCTTCCAACACGTCTCCCTTCCAGCCTGGAGGATGCTCTGAGCTCCAGGTGGTTTGGAGAACTGGAAGACTATTGTGAAATTAATATTTTAAGGAAACAAATAAAAAAAATGTAAAAAAAATGAAAAGAGTGTGACTACGTAGCTCAGAATAACTGAGAGCAGGAAAGAAATTAATTTCTTGCTACAGTGATTACTTCAGTGTTTTATATTGAGCAGCTGAAAAAGAAGATACACCATAGCTCTCAAGAAAGGAGTAGAATGTAGGCTTTTCTGCTTGCAACAGTACTTCTCTTCTAGGCTACAAAATCAGAATTTCTTTGGCATTTTATGTCTGAGCTTAAGAAAAGCACCCTGAATTACTCTCAACCATGGCATAGGAGAGAGATCACAATCTCACCCCCGAACAGCCACAACACTCCGGGCAGTGGGAAGGTTAGGGCAGAAATGTGAAATACATGAGCATATCTCCATAGGGGAATAACACTGATATGACTTTTCCTATTCTCCAGCCATCAGGAGGAGGGTTTTGCCTCCAAATCTGACCATCTCTGTAGGAAAAAAGACTCAATCCACCTCTGAGAAGCAGGACAGGCAATCTCGAGTTTCCATTCCAGATAAAAATGCCTGAATAGACCTAAAATTACTATAAGTCTCCAAAGATATATCTTTGTATCTATATGCATTCACAATAGAGCCCTTAGTTCTAAATTTCAACACACATTTTGCAAAAAGGTATGCAAGGTATGAGGTTACACAAATAGCTAGAAAACAAATACTGTAAGCTGAAACTGCAACCAGCACATTATTCATCCTAGAGAGACCAAAAATGCAGACACATGCACAATAATTTCAATATTTGTCGTCACACAGACATTTTAATGATACTCACAGACAGACAGGTATATTTGTCTCTGGGTCCAGCTGACAGGTGCCACCATTGTAGCAGTAGCCATCACACAGCTGACAGGTAGAGGCAATCTTTCCATTAGTGCAACTGCCATGGTTTAAAAAAAAAAAAATGCAAAGTGTTTCAGTAAATCTGAGCATTTCACTGTAAAATCAGTATTTTAATATATTATTATAAGATCTACTGATTGAAAGAATTCTAGGTTTCTGGTTTGAAAAGTTAGCACAGACAATGAAATTATTGCACAGTATATATTTAATCTTTCTTTTAATGAAAATAAACTATTATAATACAAAACAATCACTCGGCAACAGAGCAGCACATGTTACCTATGCCTCCAACAGTATTTAGTATGTCTCTATCCTCTATCGCTGTCACAGATAATGCAGAATTTTCAACAGTGAAGAACAATGAAGAAATTTCAATGGTATAGAAGAACTCCATTGTTAACTTGATTAATTTCAACGTTTCCAAGTGAAAACCCTTCAGTTTCCTGCTATATTGTGCTTCCTCCAGTGAGGAGTGCTCCACAAGTTGGTGTTGAAAGCCAGGAGCCAGCTGGTTTTGCACGGGCAGGAGCCACACAGAGGAACTGACGTGACGTGACCGCTCCAGGGACAAGCTGTGGCGCGAGAGATGTAAAGCACAACGCAGCAGAGCTGCTGCAAAATGTAGGGCTTGGAACAAGACCTCTCCCCCAGACACACTCACTTGCACACCACGTCGCTGCTGTCCTTGTTTGTGATGCAGTGTCCCCCGTGGCAGCGGCTGCACTTGTCCACCTCGCACTTGGGGCCCTCAAACCGCGCGGGGCAGACGCATTCCACGCGGCCGTCGTCGGAAATCGTGCACGACTCGGAGTTCACGCAGTAGTGGTGGCAAACATCTGAAACAACACCAGGCCCAATTACTAAAAGGCATTAAGGAGGATTATAGAAATAAATAATGCATTGCTTTCATGTTTTAAAGGATACTGTAACAAAAACAAAATGGAAACTGAAGGCGGTGACTCACTGGCATCCACAGGAATCGAGAATACCCCATAAACAGATATATAATATATTAACAATGTAATCTTAGGAAGTTAAATGGAAGTATAAACTCATAAGAGGGTTTTTTTTTTTCCCTTTCTAATTGTCTAACCATTTATGGCATCATTCCACATAATATAAAGACTCCTGATGAGAAAAGCAGAGCAATCTTAATGTATTTAATGGGACGTTGGCTGAATAAAAATCTTCTGATACATTCACATTACCATTAACAGCATTATGCTAAACTGAAATTGAAACAATATTTTGAAATAATTAAGTTTTATTTTCATTTATCCACATATTAAAATTTCATGGAGTTCTAATAATAATGTATAAAGACATAATCCATAAGTTCTACCAAGTACCACATACATGCATAAGCTTCACAGACTGTGCAAGACCCTATTATCATATTTAACTTTTTAAATGCCAGTAGGACTGAGATTTCAAGTAGCAAAATCTTTAACTCTTCAGAACCACCAGTAAGTGTCTCGGTTTTCATCCCTTTTAAAAAATCAAATTGCCTAACTGAAGAAGCTTCCAAGGGCTACAAAATACTGGTAATCTTAACATTTGGGTTAATTTTTATTTATGTGGTAGTGACAAGTTTATTTTGTGGTTTGTTTTTATCTTTAAAGTCATCATTTAAGCTCCTTAATGGGCAGGGACACCTTCCACTATCCCAGGTTGCTCCAAGCCTCATCCTGGCCTTGAACACTTCCAGGGATGGGGCAGCCACAACTTCTCTGGGCAGCACTTATGGGGGTATCTCAAAGTCAGAAACACATTTAGCTAATGCTGCTCTCTGTGCTGCTTTTCCTCCTCTCCAAGGAGTGAGAACTGCTGGAAGAGTTTTGCTGGGGGGCAGAGCATGGCTGTTGGAGGAGTTATTTCTGTTTGAATATTCATTTTATGTCTCCATTGTCTGTGCAGGCTGTAGGCTCAGCTGCTTAAGGAATCAGCAACCAAGCAGCTTAAAAGATGCTAAATGAAGTTCTTAGTTGTTTCTTGTTCCCCAGTTCCAGGTATGGAATGGCATTTTGCAGCAGGGGGGCTGTTTTTGGAACAAAAACTACTGCAGTTTGAAAGCTAATACTGGAAGTGATTTTATGTAAGAACAGTGCAAGGGGCATATGTTTGCATGGACATTACAATAAAAAAAAAAAACCACAAATATGTAGGAATAGGAAGGTCACATGTCAAAACAATTATTAGTTTTTAGGCTTGATTGCAGTCACAAGCACCTAGAGTCATCTGCAGTATCTAAAATGTTTATGCTACATTTGGGCTGAAATGACACAAAATTATTTCTTTTTCCTCCTAAAAAAGGGATTTCAGTTTCAAAGTCACAGCTTGTGGGATCACCATATCCACTTTGAATGATTGTAACTGCATGAAAATATTTCTTATTTTTTAGGTAGTTTGGGCCTTAAATGATACAAGAAATGAACTTTAGCTACTCTGTGTGTCTTTTTTCTGGAATTTAAAACAGGGAGCTACATTCAAATACATCAGATTTATGTGTATTTAATAACATGCACAGTGTTAGTAGAATTCTATGTAAATTCAGTCACTTAAATTTATTTCAGCCATGCCAGTGCCTTGACACGGAACACTCATTTAGGTTATTAGCCCTTATGTGAACTAATCACAGGAGAAACTCTGCATTGGGTAATTGGAGACAATAAGTGTGGGGGAAATGAGGTCTTTGCAAGCTGGTAATACTGCAAGCAAATGTCTTCTCCCTGCCATAAAACCCTACTAATAATATTTTAAGCTTGGGAGCAGGAGTAAAATACCTACACACATTCATGTGCCATCCTTTGCATATGAACTACCTTCAATCACAGCAAAGACAGACTGAAAAAGATATCTGGGAGGCAACCAATCTTTGCAATAATGCCATTTAATGTATTCCAACTGGCATAAAAAGTGAGGGTAATTAATAAAGCAAAATATAATGCACATGTGTGAATAAAGCAAAAAAATTACAGATATGGCTTTATATACACATTATTAACTGTAGATTGGTATAATATAACAAAACTTATTGGCCAGCAAAAAATACTCTAAAAGATTGCAAGATTTTCTTTTTCCCCCAAAAGACTTAAGTTTTAGATCAGCAAAATCTTAATTTTATTTTGTATTTCATAATGTCTTCGAGTCTCTGTGTTGTGGTAATTTCCCAGACAATCCAAATCTGATAATAAGCACTGTTTAAAAAGTACCCCTAAATTCCCAAATTTACATTTAAATTAATTCTCTTAAATAAATAAAAAAAAGAGGATGTTTGCAGAAGCATTCAACTAGAAACAATTTGTTTGGTTTTGGGTAAGCCTCAAGTAAATATTTTTCCTTAATCTGTGTGTCTGTCTCTGCATGATTTATGTGCTATACTATTTTCAAATACCCAATTGTGTTTGCAGATACTTATTTGTGGATTCATGCAGTTTGTTTAATACCAAGGGGGAGAGAATCACAATTACTGCTGGTTTTCCATTCAAAGGTTTCAATTTATTTCATAGTCTCCCAACTGGAAATATATTCAGTTTACTTCAGTACAAAGATACACACTATCCCTTTCCTTGTCTGACAGACCTTTCTCTAAAACTAAATACCTTTTTATATTGCAGAGTATTCTAAGCCAGACCTTTATAGCAGCTAATTTCCCATCCCTTTTTTTTTCTTAAATCAAGCCTTCTTCAGCAAATTCACTGAAGGTATATAAGAGATGATGGCTTTCACATTTAATGTTCTATGACAAGCACTACGACAGTCTAACAAGGCTATGACAGTCCTTGCCTTTGGAATGTTACAATCAAAGAAAAGCAGGAGATGATTAAAAAACATAATTCAGATCTCATTAAAATAATTTGTTCTGACTTAAGGAAGGTTGCTTGTTAGTCATCATTTTTGAAAAGACATGGGGAAGACAAACTGCCATTTGTAACTGAGTGACCAAAAGAAGAAATTCAAGATTATGTTCAAATGTCTTGAGTTACTGAAAAGAGATAATGGTGAAAAAAAACACAAAAGCATAGCAAGAAAATAAATATAAATGAAATAAGAGCAAAATGTCTATTGGTTGATAGTCTACTTTTCTTACTCCTCTGTTAAATAAATGAAAAATTAGAGGATGTTGTAGAAAGTGAGAAGAGCCTTTCTAAGGGCATGGAAACCTTCAGAAAACAGTCTCAATGAGAAGAGACTGATGGTCAGTGGAATGAAAAAAATGGGAGAAAATCAGATACAAAAGACAGAAGCTAAGTCCTGAGAATTAAACAAGAGTAACATTCAGAAATCCTTTACAATTCCAACACCACGATGGGGCAGAAACCATACTCAGGGTGATCACTGAGCAAGCTGAGGGAATATAGCATTGTGAAACTCAAAGCTATCCTCAAAGTGCTGCTTGCTGGGGGAAGAAATCGAAAACAAAGGTAAAAGAGCAGTTTAAAAGACTTTTTTGTCTGCAAAGATTAGGGACACCAGAAGGTTCTTTAACCAAGTATGTCAATTCATTACCAGCATAACAAAACACATGACAAGTTGTAGTAGAAGATTTTTACACAATTATCTCACGGCTACTGACAAAGTCATCTGTCTTGTACTGCTCCACTCTATGGCTTATTCATGAAAATAACAATAAATCATTCTTAAAAAAGCTCTTTCTTCAGCCATGTAGAAGGGGAGAAATATGCTCAAAGATCACCTGAATACACCAGATGACATTGCCTCAGCAGCACAAATAATCTGGGGCTAAATTTAACTACGCCATAAAAGAAAAATACCCACGTGGGCTTTAAACTTCCATTGCGTGGAGCTTTTCCTACAAACCCAGATGGAATAATTTGTGGAGATCACTTACAGTACTGGCACCTGTCTCCTGTGTACTCGGGCAGGCAGGCACAGAAGGGCTGGTTGCCAGCAGTGACACTGCAGGTGCCCCCGTTCTGGCAGAAGCGCTCGCACACGGTCTGGTTGCAGCGCGGCCCCGTAAAACCCAGAGCGCAGCTGCAGGTCGGCCGGCCTGTCCAAAGCAGAGAAAGCTATTTTATGATAAAAATAAATACAAAGTAATCAGCACTTCACACAGATTTATTGTAAGAGTAGGAAGTTTCAATGTTCTAGCCCAACTGTGTTTCCCTGGACGCTGAGGGAGTGTGCCTTTGCAAACATTTCTTGAATGCAGAACTTTTGAAAAACAAAAGAGTCTCTGGGAGATATGGGCACTCAAAAACTGCATCTCTGCATTTTTACACTTGTGCATGTGCAGTCATTGACTCTTTTATGAGAAAAAAGTCATTATTTAAAATGTGAAATCATTTCAAAGGTGGTCCTAAGCAGGAATTTAAGATATGACTGAACTCTTCAAGTCATCCTGCCATGCTGGGTTCCTTCTGTTGCAAAGGATAACTGTGTGATCACCATTGCTGTCTCTTCAGGGTGCACTACGTTATTCTGAAATCTACAAACCTTGATATATAATCACATGTAAAACAAATATTTACTAATGCACTAATAGCTACACTTTACAGAACAGTTTTTAATAAACCACAAGTATCTGTGCCTGTTTTGTTGTGCCACCCCTCTCAGATAACGAAGACTGTTACACAAAAATTGCTGTCTGGCATCAGACCAAAGATACCTGTTACATCAGTATTCAATGTCTGAAAAGCAGTTAACACTTGGGGATGAACATTTGCACACAATGAACTCCTAGTCTACAACTTCTTTTCAAAGGATTTTAAAATAGTCTTTAAAACCCAATGCATTTTTCTCCTATGATCATTCTCTGTTGTAGTTTTCCCATTTTTTTTCCTTATCTAAATCTCATGTCTAAAGGATTTATAGCTTTGTTACTATTCCACTGTTTTATTAAACCCTTCCACTTTCCTGTCTTATTTTCTTAAGGCTTATCTTTAAAACAAACTTCTAGATCCCATTAATGTTTTTCCATCTCCTGACTTTGCTTTTTTATCTCCTTTATAATCGTCAGGTAAATGACCTGATGTGTCCAACCAGCCATCTCCCTTCTCACTTCTTAATAAACCATTCTCATTCTTGATTATCTCTTGCAATACATTATTTTTTCCCCCACCCTCCTCTTTGCTTTCATTCAGCTTCAAGGATTTTCCTAAATTTGTGGAGAACAAAGTTTAACACTTTTATTTTTCCTGGCTTCCCAGGAAGGAAAGAGATGAAGATTAAGCAGGACCTGAGGACCCTTCTGAAATAAAAGGGCAGACAGGATGGGTTGGAATAAGATGAGCATTAAGGTTCCCTCCAACCCAAAACATTTCATGGTTTGGTGTTTATCAAGTTAACTGTGTCATGTACTGCATGTCTGATGCAGAATCACTGGACTGGAATTACAGGCATAAACAGGAGAAATAACCTCTCAGGTTTTACCACTGACCACCCAATGTATCCACACTTGCTTTCCCACTTGCCTCCTGATGTTCACCACAGCTGCATCTGAAACTCTGAGGTGTGCAACCCTGCTTACCTTGCTGGTCTTTCTTCTCCACTTAGCTGGCTGTATTATTGAGTAATTAAGATTAAACTGTGTATTCCACAAACCCCACAATCTGATTTTTCTTCTGGTCTGCCTTTCTTTTAATCCTGTGCAATCATTTAGTATCAAATTCTTTGGAGAATTTTTCAATGCAAGCGAACCGCCCTCATTTTGTCTCCTCTCTCTGACTCATGCAGAATGATTTATTCAATCATTTTCCTTCACTTCTTACCCTTCTAACACGACACACTTCATGTAATTCTTTTCTGTATTTTCTATTTTAAGCTATGCTAATTTAAAGTGTTTTGCAAATCATCCTAAGGGCCATGAGATCAGTTAGTCTCTTTCTCTAATGAGTACAGCAGGAACAAAACCATTGACCTAAAAATAGCTCCAACTCCTTTAATATGCATCAGCCTGGTTATTCATATCTGTCCCCTGTGATCTAAACATTAAATCAAAGATGTTGAACTCAGATGTTAGCACAGATTCCACTTGTTTTTCCCCATGTATACAGTTGTATTTAAATTTCTGCCCCCAAGACAGGAGGTTTCACATAATCCTTCATTTGAAGCAGTGTTTCAGTAAAAAAACCCCATAAAATAGTGACAGAACATAGATCTGGAGGTCTGAAATCAGTTTTCATTATAAATAGTCCTCTATCTGTTAAAAAGATGAGACAATGATATTTTTCTAGTTTGTAGAAAAGATTATTCTATTCTTTACTAAAGTAGACTTATAAATATGCCAAACTGCTGACAGCTAAATGAAAATTTAATACAGTATAGCCTAAAACCCATTTTTGTCACTCAATTTAACATGATTTTCAGTAATGCTAACAGTCCATTGCCTATTTATACACTGAGTGTTGACACCAGAAATAATACTAATAATGACATTTTCATTTGCCTTATTCCCATAAATTATTTCTGATACAAAAAAAAAAAAAAAAAAGTTCCAGGGACAGTTTAACAGAACTGCAGCATTAAACAATACCAAACAATGGCATAAGGTTTTGTATCATAGAATCAGAACATAGATTTATGTTTGCAAAGGAAACAGTCATGTAACCAAGATGTCACATAACCCAGATGGCAGAAACTGCAGGATGAGCTCATGCACAGAGAGCTCCAGCACCTTCTCTGGTCATGAAATCTCAGGATTAGAACTCCACAGACACAGAATTAAAACTCTCTCTGAATTCTTGACCCTCACCACCACAGAAAGATTCACAACACATTAGCATGTAGAAAAATATTCACATGGGAAGTGGTTCATGGAATAAATGCAGAACAGAATTTAGTAGAATAAAGGAGAATATATTCTGGTGACTCTAAGTTATTTTCGGCAGTAGGATATGAAAAAACAGATGAAATTTTTGACATAGAAATGAAATGTAGTTTTGCCCTTTCTCACAAAAAATAAATCATTCAAAAAGAAAAAAAAAAAAGATAGCAGGGATTAAAATCTTTCAATGTTCAATTAGGTTTGGATACAGAGGATGTAGTTACTCCTGGTTTGTCAACTTAATTTGGTATATAATAACTATTGTCTATATAATAACTTTTCAAATAAACTTCAAAAATTGCCAATAAATATCTTGGTTTACTTTCTCTGTAATATGTGGGTGACTTCTTTTGGGAATTCATTCATTATCTTAAGCTTATATTTATATATATTTTTCAAGGACTAGAATTCTAAGGAGATAAATTTTCACACATGATATTGCCTAAGCAACAGAGAAACACTGCATTTTCAATAACCAAATAAAGTTAAAAAAAATTTAAAAATAATTAAAACCTAGGTCAATAGCATTATTTTTGTAAGCTTTCTGCAAGTTTTGAAAATGAGATCATCCAGACGAATGTCTTCACCAAAACCTACATTATTTATTTCTTCCAGTCACTGGTAAATTCACTATTAGCAATGTGTGTTTTGAAGTCATTATGTATGAATATGCACAATTAATTTCAATATTTAAGTTGCTGTCATTATTAAAGAAAAGGAGGTGATTCTACATGAGCTTTCTGTAAGCAATATTTTGTCCTTTGGAGTTGTTATCAGCAGTCTGTGGGAATCACAATAATTCATTTCTGTGTGGTTGATGAACCATAATTAGCTTTACTGAAACAATAGGAGTGGAGAGAAGCTGCATTATTGAAGATAATTAGTAGGTGAGCTGATTGGGATCTATCCCAACAGATAGAGAGTCTCTCTGTGTTATTGGAAAGGAGAAAAGAACAATTTCTAAATATCTCTGAGTAGTTTCAGGGACTGCTCTTTCCAAAGCTGGTGGTGGTGGTTCTGCTGGGACCTGGGATCAGCTCCAGGGAAACACCACCCTCGTGCTGCCCACAGTGCCTGTCCTGCTGACAGCACCAGGGAAACTCCTGGGACTGATGTGGCATCAGCAAAACAGGCTCTTCACTGACAGTGTTTTCAGTGGGCACCAAATCACCTTGTTTTGCTCATAAAATAGAATGCAAAATAACATCTGCTTCATACACAATGATTCTTTCAGATTATTTCATATATTTCCATTTAGAGGAAAGACAATTTTTTTCACTCATTTTGATACAAACATCACAATTCTGTATGATTAGACACACCTTTTGTATAGTACAAAGTGATTTCTCTAATTCTGTGAATGAGATAAAATAATGTGTTTGAGACAATCAGCAAACTATTGCTGCAATATTTTTGCTTTAAATTACATGGAGAAACAAAGTGTGTTTTTATGGTAACAGTGACTTTTTTCACCGAAATTCCCATTAATTTGGCTTACTGGAAAGTGTTCATTATTACACCCAAACTTTTAATTACATGTCTCAGATGTGTACTTTTAATTAACTGATGACATTTTCTTTGTTCAATTATTGTAGTTCAATACAACTGTCGTAAACTTATAAATTTTAATTAAAGCTGCTCCAATCTCTGGCTATATAACATTCACACAGGAATTTGCCAAAAGGCTTAGCAGTAAGTAAGCCAACAGTGAATAATCCCTGAATTGCCAGTGGGATTTGTTTAACAAATTAACATTTGTGTGCAGATAATGAGGTTCTACAACTTAACACATCCAGCAAAGATTTAGCACAATCATGTTTTAAAAAATTAGCAATACTCTGCAATTTACTTAATTAGTTATCACATTACTATTCTGTATTAGGTGGGGAAAGAGGATTTACACATCCACTAGAACACACACATTCACCAGAAGATTATTTTGTATGCTGCATCATTTTATTTGGATCAGAATATGATCCGTTCATTCCCAGGAAATCTCATTTTTTTTGAGCCAGAAATTATCAGTAAGGAAATTCCCTGACTCCTGAGGAAGCTTCCAGCTGTGGGGACCCTTTGGAAGCATCATCTCATGAGGCTGAAATTGCTGGCAGCTCCTAAGCTCTCCAGAGGCCACGTGTACAAAATGACACTTGTGAGATTGACTGCATCAAAGCTGTTAGAATAACATGTCAGAATTGACAAGGGCAATTCAAGCCTCCAAGGAAGAGAGGGTCAAGCAAGCTGAAATGATCACAGGTCATTTGTATCTTGCAGATGGGTTTAGATTGGCACTGGCACATGTATGGCTTCTGCAACTTCCAGAGGAAAACTTGTCATCATTTTGAACAAAAATACACTTTAAGAAAAGGCAAGGTTGGGAAAACATGTAGAACTTGATTGCATGAGTTTAGCAGGTCAGTTTGATGAGTCAGATGTATAATGGATGAGAAGGATGACTGCTGCTTGTTGAGGAGGTGTTTGTGAGCACAGACAGCAACAGCACAGCAGATCAAAGTCAAACGATATGAGCTGACTTAATTTTAAAATAGTAATCTTACACTTCACAGAGATTGAGGCAGTTTACCAAAACCAGTTTGCAATATGCCTATTGGAACATGGGGATTTAAAGGATGTGTCACTTGTAGGCCTGGTTTAGTGGGGCACCTGGCAGAGCTGGGTTAAGCTGGACTCAACCTCAGAGGTCTTTTCCAGTCTTAAAGATTCTATGATTCTATTGCTGTCAGACAGACCAACCTGGTAGGACAAGCTACAGATCTAGACAAAATATAATGCTGAAGTTCTAAAACCATTAATGAGAAACTGAGCAGTTCCTGGTAATAAAAAAAGTTTTCATTCCTATGTGTAGAAATGTACAAGAATAAAATAATGACAAACTAACAACTCTCACGTGAGCCTGGCACAGCAGATCAGCTCTGGCTGGGAGG
Source organism: Vidua macroura (assembly GCF_024509145.1). Lineage (NCBI taxonomy): Eukaryota > Metazoa > Chordata > Aves > Passeriformes > Viduidae > Vidua > Vidua macroura. Next base: position 35,702,839 of record NC_071577.1, read on the forward strand.
CTGAGACGAGGAGAAGGCTGGTCTGGATTTTACACCCTCAGTCCAACTGCAAAGGGCTTGTCCATCCCCTGCAGCTAAAAGTGCCCTGCCCTATTCAAGGGCTGTGTATCCGACTGTAAAGATGAAATGGTTGCTGCAAAAATACTGGAGGAATTAAGCTATCTTGGTTTAATTGCATTTTTCAATGCTTTTGGGGAGTCCAGTGTAACTCCTCTCTGTAAAACATGGAACACACTTAGCACATCATGGGCTGGATTAAGCTGTGATAAGGGGCATCTCAATGGCATGCTAGTTTGTTTCAGTAACACACGATTTATGGACTGATAGAGATAAGAAATGCAGCCTGATAAGAAATAGAGATTTCCTCTTAATAGAATATTTACCAGGTCCAGGGGCCAGGCATGCAAGGAAGATGAGATGCACATGAACTTGAACATTTTTTCTGGAATATTGGATGGAGTAACTGTGATTTAGAAAGATACAAGGTCTTTCTTCCACATTTCCAGCACATGAAAGTTATGGTGTGGGCTTCAAGGCATGACTACCCTCATGAATTGGAAATGGCAGGTAGGACATCTGGTTAACTTGAAATATGGCTGTTAAAAATTTGATGAAACTAAATGGAGACAGCACAGCAGAAGAATAGTCCTATCAGTGGGTGTGCAGAGGTACAGCCATCAGACCCAACTCTGTGCTGGTGTCAGCTCTTAAAGGCTACAATGTGTGCTACAATAAACTTCAGCTGCTGTTAAAGATTCAGATTCCCCCAAATGAGGCAGCTGAACAATGAAATGTGGACTGTGGTGACACCCATGCTGGCTCTCCTGATGCATTTTAGTACAGACATGTCATTCCATTTGGGACCAAGCATCAGGCTGATTCCTGCCCTCCTTAAGCCGATTCCTTCATCCCCAGGCTGATTCCTGCCTCCTCTGACTGATTTCTGCCCTCCCCAGGCTGATTCCTGCCCTCCCCAGGCCCATGTTAAGAATTCAACAAAGTGTATTGTAGACCCTGCTTATATCTTGCCTAAACCCACTGGTGGCAAAACCACTAATTGTTTTAGCAAGGCTGAGAGATTTCAGAGGCTGGATTTAGCAGGAAAATGAAAATTAAAAATATCCATGCAGTAGCATAGCTGTGTGAGCACAGCAAGTGTGATCTGCCTGGGAAAGGGAAAACAAACTGCTGGAGGTGAGTGAGCCCTGTGGCTACTGCCAAAAAAAAAAGGATTAAATAAATCCCTGGGGTCTCTGCAGGACTCACAACAGAGCTGAGTTCCAGGAGCCAAGTTATTAATTTTATTAAGCCTTTTAACCCCACAAAAGAATCAATTAGATGCCAGACATGTAAAAATGTGGGAATAAACATCCTCTCTTCAGATGATGAGGAAGCTCTTCACACCATTTAAACCATCACTTCCACTCACTTCCATGTCCTTACTTAGCATTTATTGATCTCAACACATTGATAAAAATCTCTGCTTATCACTTGTGCCAGTAGTTCCATCAGCTGTTAGGAGCAGTTTAAAGTCTAATTAATCAACTTCCAGTACAAGTAATTCTCATTTTCTGATATTTAGTCATTATTATGAACAACATTATTAACCCTCAACGACTCAGAACTGAAATAATAAATTACTAGACTTGCATTCCCTGGGAATTTTGCCACCACACCTCAGTCAATGGGAGGAGGCTCCAGAGAAGCCAGCAAGTGGGGCTAAATTAGCAAATTACATAGGCTAACGTTAATTAGTAAGGAGCATCATGAAAATCTTTACAATCTAAGCCCTCTCTGCCATGGAAACTCAGATGCAGAATTCTGCATTACAAGGAGGAAACTCTGATGAGCAGTCACAAACTTCTCAATGTCAGGTGCCTGGACTTTTTTCAGAGGGTGGTGGCCACTTCATCACACAGGAGAAAATGATTCACAGCATCTTAAGCGGATGAAAGTTTCTGAGAAGGAGGTAGCAAACTCTTCTCCAGCTCTTGTATTTTGAATCAAATATTTAAATATTCATTGAAGCAGAAAATAGAGTTCTACTTCTCCTTTCTCACAGAATTGCTACATTTTAGAGTACTTCTTTTTACACTTTTCCTCTCTAGCCCAAACATTACACAAGATACAAAAGCTTATGTGTTAGGAACAAAGATCAATTGTCAAATGCCTGCTTTTTAACAGGATAAACCCCCTGAACCCAGGAGATGGAATTTCAAATTCCTTCAGGAAAATGAAGGATCTGAGTTCTCATCAACAAAGTCTTCCTGAGAATTAGGTGAGTAAAATTCCTATTTGGTGAACTCCAGTAAGACAAAGGTAAAAGATTGAGGTCAGGTATTTAAGCAAATATCTCTGTGTATGCACATATAAATTTAGGGGGTGAATTGATATAAATTTAGAGAAGAAGAAATCTGAACTTGCTGTAGATGTAGCTTGACTGGACATTTTGCTTTACAATTCCACTGCTACACCACAACACATGAGTCTTTACACTGAATATTTACTTATATTCTCCTTTTTCTGGTATACAGTTTAATTGTGCTGAAACTCCCAGATAAGTGAATGAAAAGCCCTATTGATTACAAACAATATGTGTGGAATATGCTGCTATTTTTTTGCATATTGTTTAAGTACAGACAAAGCAAATAAAGAGAAAAAGAAAAAAAAATTAAAGGAACAAATTCAAGCATTTAATGCAGGTATAACAGCAAGATAGAACTCTTCAGAAATACTTACCAAGGAGAGAGGCCCCACAGGTTCCCCCATTCTGGCAGTAGTTGTAGCAGTGATTGGTTTCACACCTTTCACCAGAGTAGCTTGGCCAGCAGTGGCATCGGGCATCCCCCTTCTCATTTATAATGCACTTCCCTCCGTTCTCACAGGTTAATTTACAGCTGTCATCTGCAGCAAGAGCACACACAGCTTCAAAAACCCCAGCCCCATGAAATGGCAAAACGGAACCTTGCCTCAAACACAGCCACGGATCTCTGTCAGCAAGGGGCAGAATATCACTTTTCACAATGGAGAAAGAAACTATGCCTTCTGTTTGCACAGTGACAGAAAAATCCCCACAACTGGGGACCATAAACCCTGGAAAGGCTCCCAGGAGCTGTAGAGCTGGTGGGAGCTCTTGCATGTCACAGGGAAGTTGGCCTCCCTAGGATCTAAGTGAGTAATGATAGTATGAATTCTTATTTGAAATTATAATTCCAAGTTTGAGAATTGGAAAATTGAATGCTGGCTTCATCTGGGAGACCTTGGAAAACTTCTCAGTCATTTTCTTGTGACTTCAGCCCTTTTTAATTAGCCTTTTTTGGATTTCTCTTCCACACTCTCTGCTAACTAACAGCCTTCTTAACTAAGCCCTGTCCAAAATATTTAAAAGGAAATTATTTAGCCTTTAAATCCTCTTCCAAAATTGGTATTTGCATACAAACCTGTTTCTCATAAGTCACATTTTCTGCTAATTTATTTTTTTTCTGTTCAGACTGTAAAATCCCTGAGAAGGGAAGCTGCCTGCTGCTCTGCAATCACATTTCTTATGGCAGTGCCACCCTCTTAGTGATGCAGTATAAGGGGACACAAACTCTGATCAGGCCAGACTCAATCCTCATGTAAAGCTCTTGTGTAATTAGAGTTGTGCCTCTCTTCAAAACACTGTGAACAGTAAACCTCTATTAATTTCAATGAACAAGGTACAAAATCACTCAATGATAACAACAGCAAATTAATTCTAGATGAGCACACATATAATGCTCAAACACACAAACAACTGTAATCCTAAAGAAGCAGAAAAGCACCTTTCCAGCCCAAATCATACTTTCAGCAACGGGACTTCATTTGTCACGTAGCAAAACAATTCTGTGAAGCCAGACTGCTTCCTAACTAATCCAGGAATTTAGCCAACATGGCTTTAAACAAAAGAGATGCCACAAGAACTTTTCAATAATGCATCCACCAGCTGCAGGAGTGTTGCTGAATTCATCTGCTTTAGTCAAACAATTCATGAAAAAGAGTCCAAGTTCCTATTTGTCCCTTTGTGGTTGAGGTCTAACCCTGGTGTGGCACAGGCACAGCACCTCCTTTGAGGTTTAATGAAACACATTGTGTTGCAAGTGCAGAGCTTAGCAGTGTTGGATGTTCTCTACCTAGCCAGTTCTCTCCAGAAAGAACTCTGTAAAACCCAGGAACACAACTGTGCTTGTGCAGAGCCCTTTCTTTGATGCTGCCAAGTCTCTCTCTCCTGCCTGTGAGCACCCCTCCTCAGCAGGGTCTAAGCCTCCTTTCACAGCCAGTGCTGAGATGGTGCAGACACAAAACCTGGGATCAAACCTATTTAAACAAAACTTCTGGAAACTGTCATCTTTCAGATAATTGTAACTTTCCAAAATTAAGCTGCAACTAAATTTCCCATGATGGACTGACCAGCGCCTCATTATTTCCCGAGTTTTACAATAAAAATATGAAATCCTGTTTTCACTTGATTTTTTGGTATCCACCCTGTATAAATACAATTGCTGTAAGAAAGCTACTTTGTATTTGGGAGTTTGAGGATGCTTCAGTGTTTTATTAATTTGGGTGGTTCATTAAATCCTTTGATGTTCCATGAACCATTCTTTGGTTACTCATTATAGAAGTTGTTTGAATGGATAATGTAGCATATCTTATTGGAGAGAAGGCCTATTTTTGTTTTGCTTAGCTTATCTGTTTTACTTATCATTACTCATGAGTTTATGGAGCAGAACTTGGCAAAAACAGAATAAATAACAGTGAAGTACAGACAACTGCTCATTTTTATGAACCTTTCTGATAGTGCATTAAAAGTATGTTCTATTTCTTTTTTTGAGCAATTCCACAAAATTAAGATATAAAATTTGGGGGGGGGAAATGGAAACTACGACTGATTTTGTTCTCTATGAAACATCTTGAATTCAAGACTTTCAGTACAACTCTAATATGAAAAGAAAAAAATCTAATACAGCAATTTTGGACTTTCAATAAGCTGAGAAAGAAGATTGAAAGATGCAATGGAAAAGGCAGTTTTAAAATAGTGTATTAGACTTGAACAATATATGGGGTGTAATGCTGCTGCTTTGGTGTCTGGAGGTAAATACAAGAAACAAATTACACGGATTCACATCAGCTGAGCACAAAAGGGGATGACATGCCTGCCTTTGTGTGGGAGACACGAGCAGAACAGTTCCATAGGAGAAGACAGGAAGAAAAGGAATACAGGAGAAAAATACAGAAGAATTAGTAGAAAAAGTTGAATACAGTTAATTGGAATTACTGAATAAATACCTCAGAAAGAAGAAGTGGGAACAGGTCTAGCAAGTGCCCACCCTTGGAACAAACTTGTTAAAAAGACAAAATCAGAAAAGTTTCTAACTCCAGTTTCAATGCTGCTCTGAGCTTACTAAACTCAGACTTAAAAGACCTCTCAGCTGCTCCTTTCACTTCTGAAATGACAGAGGTATATAATTTCAATTGTTATCCTACCTCTAGTCTAGCTACTGAATCTCTCTAACATGAAAGAAAGAAAGGATTACAGATCATGTAATTTTATATATTCTCCCCTAATCTGGATATTTAGACTTCTACTGCCTTGTTTTTCCTATTTCAATCTTAACATGTTTAATACACAATACAAAGAATTTTGATTCACCATTTCTCTTATGATTTTCTTCCCAGTAAAACTGACAGAAACATTAGTAGACTTTGTCTTATCAGCTTCATCTTTGACTCTTCCCTTTTACTGGAAGCAAAAGGAAAATCTTACAAAGAATAAACACTGATAAAACACCAAACCAAAGCTTTGTGAACTCTACTGGTATTTTTTTCTTTCACTTGTTCAATTTTTTTGATATTCCATTCCTCTCCCCCATTTACACAAGACACACCTTTTATTGGCATTTCTATAACAACCCTATTCTTTCTTAGAGAAAAATGCATCTTTTTGCTATTTTCTCCTTTTTGAAGTATTCCCCATTTTCTGGACAAAACAAGTTAAATGGGGAGATGATGTTACAGAGCACAAGGCTCGGGACCTACGTCCTTTGGGACAAGAACAGTTTCCCCCACAGTGGGAAATACTCATCCCATGGGGCAGAAAGTTATTTGCTCTTGGCTCTCCCTTGGACAAAGATGTAGCTCATCCTTTACTGAGCAGAATGCACCTCATAAAGACAGAGAGCAGAGTTTTAATGTTGAGGTAAGGTTCTATAAATCTTCCTTCAGATGAGAGTCGTACTACACCTGCCAATTCGCCATATGCTGAAAAGTATCAGAACAAGTTGTTCTCCCCAAATTTTGTCTGAAGGCTGCAAGACAGATGCTCCTCTTTGTTTTCCCTTCACATTTTTTTTTCCTCTTAAGACATCTGTTTTCTTTACAATTTTAAAAGGAAAAGAATGGCTAAGAAAACAATGCAGAGTGAGAAAATCTAGCTGGCACCCATTTTCTTCTGAACTAGGAAACAATAACCCCTTTGTAAATACAGAAGAAATGCTGTAAACAGAAGATTTCTTTTCAAACCAGGAGCAGATTTCTTTGTGACCACTGTTTTTTTTTTGTGGTTTTTTTTTTTTTTTTTGTTTTTTTGTTTTTTTTTTTTTGGTTTTTTTTTTTTTTTTTTTTTTTTTTTTTTTTAAATCTAAGAAGTTTGGAAAACAGAAGAACCCCCAAGAAGATATCATGGACCAAACTGCAGTAGCTCCTCCTCCCTAAGGCAGACTTTGGGGTTGAAAAAGAAGGCACACAGGGATGAACCTCTCCAACCCCAGCCAAAGCACCTCCTCTGCCTGCAATCTCTGTATGCACTGGGCAAGTCCCCGCAGAGACGTGCTGAGGGAAGCAACATGATAAATTAATTGTTTCATCTCTCTTCAGAAGCAACACCAGTTCTGAGTCTTTGGAATTTTTTCCTCAGGCTTTCCATTCAACCAAAAGAACAGAAATGCTCCCCTCTTAAGAGGAAAGTGATGAATGTGAGGCTCCAGAACAGGGAACTCTTGGAAGTTTTCATTACTCTTGCTCCTTCAGCTGTGTGACTCAATGTCTTCCTCCAATGCAAGTCTCTCTGTTTTCATCCTCTGGGTACATTTTTAGTTTCATTGTGCTACAGACAATTAGATACAAGAAACCCAATATATGCAAATCCAGGGGTCTCTCTTAGGAAAACGAGGTGGTACGCTGCTCTTTCCTCTGCTCTAACTAAAGTGTACTTTCTAAACTGAAAAAGTCCTGCCTGTTTCAGTCAATAAATAAACCCCAAAAGAACTCTGGTCTATCAGTCACTCACAATGATCCAGGGAGAAATGAGATGGAAGCTCATCTCAGAAAACACTGGAACTTGTACTCACTTGGTTATAAAAAAACCTTCCCAGTGATGCAACACACCCATATGTTGCAATGACTCCAGCTTGAAAACTCCAAATCAAACCCAGAAGTTGTTTCTCCTCAGTTGCTTGAGGTGTCTGAGGAAATCTGGATTCAGTCCTACAGAAAGCCACTGAGGATTCAATATTTAAAATTCCTCATGTATGGCCGATGAGAAAAAAAAACAAAACAATGGACCAAGCCAGGAGTAGCAGTATGCAGAATTTTAGGACTTAGCTAATTTTCTTCTGATTAAAAAAAAAAAAAAAGGAAGAAACTGAACAATCTAAAGAACAAAAATCTGAGCCAGTTTTTGGGATGTAGCACAAGGAACAGAACAAGACTGAGATTACCTTGCAGTCACCAACCATTATGGTAGACAGACTAAGAGACATTGAATTGAAATGGAGAAGGCTGTCCCATTTTGGCTCTGCCAAGTCATGGAAATCTATCAGTAGTTTCCTTACTGCATTTAAAAAGACTTAAAAACCACTCAAAGACATTTAAAATATTATGAATAGTCAAGATCCTACTATTTTCTATTGTAACTTGAATTATATATTATTCAAAAAGTACAGTTCAACCCTACAAGTTCTTGATATCCACAATTGCTAGTAATTTCTAAGAGTAAAAGACTTCTTACATGACCTAAAATAGCTGTGTGCAAGCACAATAAAACCAGAACACCTCAAAAACCAGAAGGCCACCAAAATCAACAAGAATATTTTGACTGACTTTGAATCAGGATTTGATTGCACAATAACAGAAAAAAAAAAAAAAAAAGTCTGTATAAGCTCCCTTTGGATTGTCAGGTCACCCTTAAACAGTACACAGTCAATTGAGGCAGGATTTTCTGTTTGGGTTTATTGACGTCCTTAACTGTGCCAAAAATGCTCTGAAGAGCTTTAAACAAACTGAATGTGTGGGGTCTGGAATATTCACATACATTTTCTAGATCTTCATCAGAAAGGGAAAACTGCAGCTCCTAGTTTTTATTCCATATTTTATAACCTCCTAAAGGAAAAGAACCTGATTTATAAATTGATTTTTCGTTGGTTTGCAGGCTATTGGTGACCTAAGAATGGCAAGTGACTGTCAGTCAGCAGTTAATTATACATCTGTATCAGTTCAAGATGCTGATCTTGGGGTCAACACTGATATTTTCAGAAATCTCTGCTGGTCCTTGGAAGCTGAAGTGGAGTTTCAGCAAGAGACAAACATTTAACATCCACTTCCACTTAAAAAAAAAATCAAAATAGTGCAGAAAAAATAGAGTATGCTGTAATACAGAAGTGTCAATTCATAATTTGTAATCTGTGATATTACAAAACTTGATGCCTACTATTACAAAAATAAAATAGATGAAAAAAAGTAAGAAAAAGCCTACATTAGGCATTACTTGAAACATAATTGTAAACAAAAAACTAAGGAAACACTTATTCAGCAGCCCTTTAAAAAGTCATAACAGATATTGCAGCCATGGGAAGGTACTGAAAATTATCAATATATTAAAAATGCTTCTCTAGGCATTTTCTGTCTACCCATAAAAATTTATAACAAGTCATTTAAAAACCTCTTCAGATCTCTCTTTAATAAAAACACACATTCCTGAAAACATTACCACAGCACAATCCTTTGCCCACGAGTGAAAATGGAGCATTACTGAAATTATGAGTTCAAACTGGTACAAGTCAGCAGTGAAAACAAATTTATTTTATTTGTCCATTCTTCAGCACCTAAGTAACTATAGGTAATTTGAAATAATTTTTAGGCAGTGCTGTAACAGCAGAAATTCTTGACACGTGTCCACCTGAGATGGAGAAAGAGCTGACCCTTGGGCAGGGAGGGTGTTCAGACTGATTTGTGCCCAGAGTTGGACAGTTTTATTCATACCACGTCATGAACCACTAAAACACAGTCTTGTTAATTCAATATTTAAAGCCTAGGCAGTATAGATCAATGAGATTTTCTTCAGAGAATTATGACATTTCAGGTAAATTAATTTAATGGCTAAATTGAGCACTTTAAGCACAGAGGATCTCACCAAAATATCCATCACTTGCACTTCTGAGCCTGGAATTAAACATCAGAAAAACATCCTAATACACATAATACACACAAGAAATGCTATTCTGTGATTTCTGGAACATTTACAAATTCAAGCTGGCTAAGAAATCATTCAAGTAGTGTGACCAAGCTAGGTTTGGCCTAAATTAAAGACATTTTAAAGTACTTAATAATCTTCTATGGAAAAGATTCCCTCCCCATTACTAAAACACAGCAAGAACTTAATGGCTCTTTTCTCATGAATTCTGGTTTCCAGTGTCTCAGTATTAGTCATTACAGAGGTTCCCAGAATATATAAGTTTAGATAAAAATGCTGCAGGGTTTTTTTCTTTTTTTGACTGTTACTTCAAAGTCATTATTATTTGCTATGCTGCTCTTGCTGTCTTTTCACCATTGCTGCAGTGTTTTTTTTTCTCCTGAATGACTCACATTTAATTTGGGATCCAAAACACCTCAGTGCTTTTCAAACTTCTCTTGGTCAGTATTTATACCCACTCACTTTTAAGTATCATCTTATATCACTTAAGCTGAAAGCTCATTTTTCATTTTGATGAATATTAGCAGGGGAGATATTTTTTTGAATCAGGGGTTTTGTTTCTTCACCTTTCAGTTTCAGCTAATTAATGTGTGTATTGAACAACATCACAAAACTCTGCACTCACAGCCAGCCTGGCTTTTTGCAATGACCAAAACTGACCAGCTGTTTATTTTCTGGTTTTCCTGTAGTGTTCAGTACCTACCTAGGAGGCTCTGATCAATGCATGTTCCATTCATCAATGCCTTTCCTTCTGGACAAGCACATGTTGCACCAGAAGGGTTGAGTAAACAAATGAATTCACACGTCAGGTCCAAGCAGGGGTTGGGCACTGTTTAAAAAGACAAAATATTAGAAATATTGATTTTTAAAATTATTTAATAAATTCAGAGGTATGTTCTAAAGCTAAGAAAAGATAAATAATCAGATACAAAAATTCTGATACACTTCCACTTCCCAGGACATCAACAGCCTCAAGTCTGTGAACCCACTCCCCCAAAAAGCAATGCAAGACCCACAGAAGGACAGAATTCATTCCATTACCAAGAAATGTATTGGTAACATGGAGTAAGAAATTTCACCTGCTTCTGGCTAGAGGGATTGTTATTCATCTCTCCTCTAATTTTTTTATATCTCAGTTACTGTGCAGGTACCAAGGGCATTTCTGTACAAATTTGTCCAGCATCCTTTCAAATGGGTGCAAACGCATCAAAATGATATAAAGAAATATGACTAAATCTATTTTCAGTGTGTACAATCAGGCTCTGGTTTATGTTTACACAACTTGGTTACTTTTTTTCCCCCCTGAGGTGATAAATTTAAAGTAATTATGCTTACTCACAGTCCGTTTGTTTGTAGCGGTGAAAAATCAAGGCACTTTTTGCTTTATCAACATCCACACTGAGATATTCCACAAGGCTCTTGCCAAATTTGTGCACTCTAAATGCACCATTTTTAGGGCCTGCTCCATATATGTAATCCTCAAAAATGTCAATTCTATGTGGATGCAGTAAACCTTGAGTAAAAATGGATAGCGAATACAAATATATATTCATATTCAAATAAACAACTATTTAAAATAAAAACGTCAATTAATTACTGTGATTAACACCTAAGGACATTATCTTTCAGACAGCTTGTTTGGTCCTCACAAAAATTACCTTTAAAAAAGCAATCTTCCTCAAAGGAACTCTTCCCCTTTTGCAGGCAACTTAAATGTTAAGATTTTTATCAGTTTTCCACAAAATTGAGCCTCAGAAACTGGCTGATCATTGAAAAAAAAAATAAAAGAACTCCATAGTAACAGCTCACCAATTAGAACAGACTTGTTCTACTTGCTGTACCTGAAGTACAACACTTTAACTAGATGTATGTGACAAGGAAGAAAGAGGTCATTTTGCTTCACATCAAAGAAATTATTCTGACAAAACATTTCTTCAGCTCCTTCCTAACATATTTGAAATGCTAGGTTTTCTCCTACACTTGTTTTAATTCATAATTATAGTAAATTAATGCAAAAGAAATTGTTAACTCTACCAACTCCTCATTTTTTAAGAGCTCTGTGGGCCTATTAGGCCATCAGTTGGATTTCCTGTTTTATTTCCCTTGTATTTACTTAATTTCATCAATCAGCCTTTATTTCTTCCTATTGTTCTTTCATGCTCTCAGTGTTTGGTACTCAGTATTTAATTTTCAAAAAAATATGTATAAATTCTTATTAATACCTTAAGGTTTATTTAATTCAATGGGTTGAAGGTTTTAGTCTCATTGCAAAGCAATTTCTAAACTCCCCCAATTTTCCTTTGGTAAGAGGAGTTTGTGGTCAGACCCCTACCCTCAAAGTGATCTCTCTTCAGATGATTATATTCATGGATATTGATACAAATTGTGGAATAAAATGCTTTTAAACCAAAATAAAAGTATTTCAAACTTGTCCTGCCCAATTAGGATTATGGGAGATTCCTCCTAGTATATTCCAGAATATCTTAGGGAATTCTGGGTTAAAACACTCAGGACCACCAGGTATAACAACACCCTGACAATTCTCCAGAACCAGCTGCCCACTAAGCAATCCTCTCAAAAAGACTGCTTTCAAATATTTTTTTTAATGTGTCCCTTTTATTTTCTACTCAAATTTCATAAATTTCTTACTTAACAAATTGTTAAAAAGCCATTGTGCAACTGAAAACAGTTTGCTTCACCAGAATCTCCTTTTTTATCAAAAGGAACTTTCTTCATTCACATTCTGTTAGCAGAATTCTGTGATTAGTCCCTGACCTGAAAGCCAAGCCCATTATTCTCCCAGAACTGATTCAGATCAACTGTTCTACAACCCCTGAAACTCCAATTCAATGCAGGCAGCTCTAATATAAGTCCAAATGAAATCAAGCCTAAATATTAATCACAATGTTACTCAATAGTACCTAAACTTGGAGAACTGCACACAGATCTTTGAATCTTTGTTCCCCTAAGGTAATTTTATTAGATTATCCTAAAGCTGAAATTTTCTTTATCTTATCTAAAACACTTGCTTAGATAAGGTTTGAAGCATTGTCTAACAAAAGCACAAAATATTACTCAATAAGCACTGCTTTTTGCTTACATAGTTCCTCTGAATAGTGAAACTTCAGTCATATAAAATAAAGTAAAATAGGAATCATGTTATACCAAGGCTCTCCATACCTTGTTTTGTGCTCACAGACACAACTGAGTCGGACCCATCAAAAAGAACACTGCCAATAACAGACAACTCAAAATCAGCCCAGAACAAGCGCTGGCTGAACTGATCAACTACGAGACCTACAAAGGAGATAAAGTTCAAATAGGAACATAAAACCTGAAAAAAATTAATATTTTTCTATAATTCTACATGTTTATGTCATTCATATTGTTATGTACACAAAATATTGCAGCAATGAAAAGATTTGACTGGAAAACAAAGCAAATAAAATATTACATCTCTCACTTAAACCTTCCCCTTGGGGCAACCATGGTTTTTTACTTTCTTTACCTTACTCTGGCCAAGGTCAGCACCTTTTCTAGCCCATTCTTCTCAGGGATAGAAATACCAGGTGGGAATTAAATATAGACTCAAATCCTCTAACCTGTTCTCCCAACCAAAATCTAATATGCCAATTGCACCAGTGTGATCCCATGTTAAAAACAAGGTATTCAGAATTCATGGAGTCTTTGCACCCTGCTTCCACACATATTTAATTCTGTTCTCATTTTTATCACCAATACTTCCCATGCAGTCTTGCAGAATTAAAAATCAGATTATTTTAACTACATTACTGCTGCAAAACTTAAACAGCAATATTGGCAGATATATAGCTATATATATATATTTATCTGTATATGAAAAGAAAACAAAAGAGAATAAAAGATCAATGACATTATAAATGCCCAGTCTCTAAGCAACAATTAAATGGCTAAATCAAGTAGTCCATGCTTCACAGAGGAAGATTAAATTGTTAATATGCCATTTTAGGTCATGTTAAAAACTTCAGCCTGAAGAAAATATTGAAACCATAAAATAATTTAATTCTGAGCTTTTGAAGTTGCAGTGCATCTTTAATAAGAATGGGAAAAGGTATTTTTTCTTCCTATTTATGTAAGTAGGTAAGTCAGAAAAAAATGCATCAAAAGAAATTATACATAACAGTGAAAATACTCCTCTCAAGGTCATAAATTAATCAGCTACAGATAGATGAGACGAAGTGGAGAAATTCTGACTCACAGACCAGTGAAATATATTTACATTTAAAACTCCACTAAAAAAAAAAAAACAAAAAAAACCAAAAACAAACAAACAAAAAAAAACCTCTTGTAAAGAAACACTGGTATTCAGGGATATGGCTAAAGAGAATAATTTCTGGCAAAAGGCAATCATCATGTGTCAGTTCTGTGTGATACATGGGACCTGTAAGGGGAATGCTTTAGAAGCAGTCCCCACTCTCCAGATTTAATTTAATCTTTGCATTTTAATGAGAAGATTTAAATACAAATTAATACATAACTAGCATTCTCAAGGTATCTTTCATGGTATCAGAGATAAAAGAAGTACTTCTATTTGTTTTATACATGTAACACTCCTGTGATAGTAATTTCTGTGTGAATCCTATGAAGTCAGGCCCAAATGCTCAAATTCTCACTCCCTCTTATTTGAAATAGGAAAGCCATATGTGGTAATAAATTTAAAAACATTGTAAACAAAATTAGTAAAATCCCATTTGGGAGGAAATACTAAAGGCTTGAACTCTTTCTTTGCATTCCCTCTATATTGGCCTGTGTTAAATATCTGACAAAAAATTTAAAAACTCCATGAACATCTATTTCCTACCATGTGGTAAAGGAAGAAAACACAGTAAATTATTTCCAGTCAGAAAATATAGGAAAATGCCCATTCCTTGGGTGTTTTTTCAGGTTCTTTTGGTTGTTGTTGTTTTTGTTTGGTTTTTTTAACTGAGAGACTGAAATCCTCCTGATTTAGTGAGTACCAGATATTTGGGAAAAATAAGGTGTTTACCTGTAGGTCTTTGCAGGTTCTTTTGAACCAGTATCCTTCTCAGAGTACCATCCATAGATGATTCCTCTATGTGAGACCGATCCCCAATAACTGTCCAGTACATCATCCTGAAAGTATTAAACACAAAAATTAACCTAAATGCTGGCACAGAGCCTCAAAACACTTCACTGATGCTCAATTGTTGAGAGCCTTTCAGCATTCCTGCAGAGTGGAGGTCTTGGTTTACATTTAGGTAAGCTGAGCAAGAAATTAAGTAAACAACTTGAAATTTTATTTGAATTACCAAATCAGAGAGGTGTTGACGGATACATACCCCTTTTTAGGATTTACAGCAATTGCATATGGCTCTCCTGCAATGCTGGTGAGGAGCCTGGTGCAGTTGGGTCCCTTCAGCTGTCCCACATTGATGGAGTACCTGAGGCTGGTCCAGTGAGTCGTGTAGTAGCTGAACCAATGCATTCGGGAATGATCAGTCCAGTAAATATTCCCAGCCACCCAGTCCACAGCAATGCCCCTGGGCCTTTTGAACTCTGGACACTAAAAGGAACAGATGTTGCAGTCAGATTTGTGGAAATGGCCTTCCACAGCAGCTGCACAGCCACAGATTCCTGTCATTTTTTCAGAAACACTGCACTGGAAAGATTTAAACTGCACCTGCAGGAGTTCAGCTCTGAGGGATCTGCTGATCCTCTATTCCACGCAGAGGAACAAGCCAATGCTTCAAATCTGTTCTCTCAAGTTTAAGGCTACCCACATTAGGGAAAAGTCACTTTGACATCCACTACTTGAACTATTGATACTGAAGCAAATAAGTGTTTTGGACTGTAATTTGAAAGTGAAGGAAAAGGAAGATTTAAGATTATGCAGCTATTTTATTCCATGGTGTTCCATGCCAAAGCCCTCAGTGAAAACAGCATGAGCCCATCCTGAGGAGAGGGTAGAGAAAATCTGCATTAGAAAACTGCATAAAATTCCCTCTGTATTCATGAATATTCATCTTCACACATAAAAGATGCTTGACTGATTATAACATTAAATTTATCAACTGCAGGATCTCTATCATTTTTTTTTTCATCATGATTAAGGCTTAGCTCTGAAAGATGCTCCTAAGGACAGGAGTTCATATTGCAAATAGGAGATCTATATGAACAACTCTAAAGTTTACTGGAATTCCTGCAGAAATGAGGATTACCCAACTCTTTCTAACATGAATGCAGTGTATCATAAAAACCTCAAGACCAGCATAAGCTATAAATACACATACAGTTGTTTGCCTATTTACTTATAACTATATCAAATTAAATTATGAAAAAAAACCCCAGATATTCTTTAAAAAATGAAGGAATGAAATGCTACTAAGACACATAACTGAAAACCAGGAAAGAAAATCCTAAAATAACTTCTTTTCCCTTAAGTGCCAGAGTTCCCTAATACCACAAGACTTTTTTAGACTATTTTCATCATAAAATAAAGGTACTTTCATTCTCTAGGTGAAATAATAGGACCACAAGGGTGAATTTAGAGAGTTCGTTGCTCATAAACTTTTAATTCTGCAAAAAGTTCATAGAAGGTATGCTTTATAGATATGTAGAACCTTGATTTTCTATTTAGAGGAATAGTAAAGCAGCAAAATCAATCACTGCATTTACAAAACAGTATTTCATTAAAAACAGGGTCACAGTTTATTTTTAAAGTGAAATAAAATATTGTACCATAATTCTTTGGTATGAGATGATGACAGTGGTGGAATATGCTTCCACAAATAACAGAATTCTTTTTTTAAGTGTAGTATTTGCATACAACAAACTTTTTTCTTCTTTACTATCCAAGCAACATTCACAGAAAGGACCAGATACCAAAAAAAGAGGTATTTCCAGGTAAGACTAATTGTATTTTTAGTCCAAACTCCTTTTAGTTCTGGGCAATATTCAGGCACCTGAGTCAAGAAACTTCTCATACCTGGAGATCTGTTTGGATACTACAAGGATGAATGGCTTACAATGATGGAACAAAATATCGTTTTAAAAGGAAGGCATCTGCCATGGCCAGAAAAAAAAAAAGCCTCTCAATTTTTTTTTTTTTTTTTTTTTTTTTTTTTTTTTTTTTTACTGTTCAAACCCACAGTTTACGATAAGACTCTTTTTTGAGAGCCTGGAAAGACCCAGATGGGAGTTGCCAAGCAGACTGAGAGATGGTTCCCAAAAAAGGTGGTTCTAGAAGCAGATGAGACATCCTACAAAAACTGGAGAATGGGGATGGGGTTGTTGAGGAATACTGACCCTGTCTCCTCAACCAGACAGGAAAAGTAAAGCTCCAGTAATGCTGGGGGAATATTAAAGATCAAATGAAGAGGGAGACGAACAGAAGAAATGTCAAGGAGCCATGTGGTGTAAGAGATTTTAAAAAAAGAGGAAAAAACCCACTAGCTGATGCTGTGGCTGTGCAATTTCCAGTTGTGTTCATTAAGTTGCAGCTACATCATATTTGTGAGGTCTTCAGCATCTTCTCACACTGTCTAGCAAAATTGCTAACTGGAAATGAGCTCTTACCTAATAGCTTATTTGGATTATGTTAATTTTGATGAATAATTCTGCATACAAAATAAGGATGAAAATACAGGAAGAAAATCACATTAATGTTTTCTGCAGTGATTTTAGCCCACTTTGATGCTAATTATAATGTGCTACAACTTATTAGAAAAACTGTGGTTTGAAAGCTAATTGCCTTTCACAGTTTGGAAGTCTCTGCACAGCTACAGACCACGGCAGCTCAATGACTTTTGATCGGAACTGCTGTCTTTTGTAAATTCTGTTTTCAAGGTAAAGAATTAATAACAAAAACCAAAAACCAAAAAAAAACCCAAAAAACCCCCAAAAAACAACCAACCAAACAAAAAAACCCCAAAAACAAACCCAACAAATGAACAAACACACACAAAAAAAAGAAGCTGCAGTAATAACTTGGATCTGAAAACCTTTATCATATAATGGCAGATTACAGATGTTCAGCCCCCAAAGCTGAGTTTGACTGAAAAAAATATGTTGCACATGAAGTAGGAATGCATCCCTTTGCAATGTTTAACAGGAACAATAAATCTAATTTGTATTATAAGCACATATGAAGCAGTATTTTATCTTATTTATTTTGCAGATATTTTGGGTATGGAATTGCTGTGGAACAAAGTAAAGGAATATTTTATTTTGCCTAAAATACCTTCATTAAAAATAATACATTATCTAATGTTATATTACTAGAACAGTAAAAAGAAATTAAAAACAACAAAATGTTTAGATTTTTGCCCACTGAAACACAACATTTTTGTTGATAGATGAGCATCCCAGTGGGTGCAGTAATTCACCAAACCACCACTTGTATTACATAAAGTAGGATCACTTATAAACCCAAACCAGCTGATTCCAGAAAGAGTCTTCTAAGTATATAAACTTCATCCAGACAGAGCTGTAGCTCTAAATAAACTCCTGCTGTTCAGAGAAAATGGGCTGGAAGCAGTTTGCATTCACAGGGGTGCACTGGGCCCAGGGGCAAGGGTTGGGAAACATCCCGAGGGTGGTTAAGGGTTCTTGAGGGTTCTTGTGAACCCTTGTCCCAAGGGTTGGGACTCATCCCGAGGGTGGTTAAGGGTTCTTGTGAAGCTCTCAGAACTCTGGGGCTGGAGCAGGCTGCCCATAAACTGACTGGATACACTACAAAACCTGTGCTTTTCTTCCTGTTAGATGGTATCATCATTTTCATGTTTTTTGTCCTCTTCCATAAAATAAAGCACTTGAACTGAAGTGTGGGGTGGCTCCGTGTTCATTGTTCACCTCAGATAACTTCTGCAGCTCTCTCCAAGGATTAGGCAGCAAAAAGCTGCTCCAGTTATCACCAACTCACTCTGACTGCCTGCACTCGGCTGGGATGAAATCCTCTTCTGCATCTGTCAATAAACTCTGAAGAGCTGATATTTACTATTTCCTTTAATGCTTGAATTTGTACCAGTCTTAAACCCCTTTTCACAGAAAATCAGGAGAGCTACTTAAAGCTATTCTCTGAGGAAGGCTCTTGATATGCTAATTCTGTGGAGCAATTTCAGTTGAGATGGATTTTTGCATTAATGTAATTACCTGAAAATGCAGGTGACTTTGTTCAAGTTTACTGTCCTGATTTACATATCAAAGTCTAGATATAAAAGTTATAATTTAACCTTTGAAAATTTATCCATTAAAAAAAAAAAACAAAAAAACCTTGGGTTAAAATTAAGGAATTCTCAAGCTTTTTAAAGCCAAATTTCAGTGACAATATTAAAGCAACACTATAAAACCAATTAACCTATTGATCAGCTGCAAATAAGGCAACAATATTAGAATATTAATGAGATAACACTGGGAAAATAACTGAATAGTTAAGCACAATGAGAAGCAAATATTTCACAAATATAAATGAGAAGTGTCCAAGATCTATTCAAAGACAGTCTGCGCATTTTCCACATTCAGATTTGTAATCTGAATTCTTATGTTGGATCAAACATTGTCACAAGGACCTACGTGCACTGAAGAGACAGGGGAACATGGGGTATAAAGAAAACCATCATTTTTTCAATATCTTTGAATCAAAAAGGAAGTGACTAAAAGATCTTTTTAGATAACAGTGAAAAGGGATACAAAAAGTGAAAACTATTTCAGTATATTAGGGAAATACTAATTCTAACAATATTTTTTCTCTATTAGTTTAAACAGGGGGGCAGTGACAAATGAGCTGTGAAAATTTCAGTCCCTGGACTATGAAGATGTCTGAAGGAAGCTTATGCTCCATTTTATGGATCTCTAAGAAAGTGTTAGATCTTTTAGAGAGGCTGCAGGTCAGCAAGCTGCTCTTGCTGCAGAATGCACCTGCAGATTGCCCCCAAAAAGAAAAAAAAAAAAAAAAAATAACACCACCACCTTCTCAACACTAACTTTACAAGGCTTCACACTTTCATTATTTTCTAATGAATAACTCGATACACAGATCTGCTAATCAGGAGTTTTCAAACAGAAATGTACACCACATTTAAATGAGAAAACTCAATGGCAGAATTACTCCACATCTTCAATACAGGTATACTTCTGCAAAATCAAATGATAGAGCTGACCTGTTAGGGTTCCTAGGCATTATTTTGTACTTCAGATCTACATTCCATACACGTTCTCTGAACGAAATCTAGACACTTCTGCTGGGCAGGTGGGAGTGTTGGTTTGAAACCACTCTTATAAAGATGCAACAACAGATTCCAGATATCTTCAGGGCCCATTGGTGCCTACATCAGGAGGCTTTTTGCCCTGCTGGTGTCAAAGGTCAGGAATGTCATTCCTTTGGAGAGGAAATATCCTTGGGTGGAATGTACTCAGAAGTGGTTTCAGAAGTGTATGAATTATAGATGAAAGATTGGGCTACTGTTGCTACTCCTGTTTATTCTGGGTGCATAAAAGCAGGCATGTGATGGGAGGTCATCACTGTTACCTCTCCTAAGTTTAAGGAAACGTGAAACAGCCAGAGAGGTGTTTTTTCTAACTGGCCAAAAAAACACCATTAAAAACTCTACTCTGCTATCAAATTCAATGAAGACTAAAAAACCCCAAATCTAAATTTACAGCATTATAGAAACAGCAATGCAAAGACCACATTGCTATCTTCAGTTCAGCAATATCACTTCCTAGAGAATTTTGTAGAAACATTTTAGGCAAAATGAGTAACAACCTGCATTTATTTTATTTTCAAGTAAAGACCACTTAAAATTACCCAAGCTTATGAAAATATACATTTCTGTTGCAAAGCCTAAACCTACATTTATGCTTATCCAAAATAAGATACTATGAAGTTCAACAAAAACAGGAGTAAATACCAATTGTTCTAACGTTTAAATGTATGTCATAACTTTGCCAATATTATTGTCTATATGATCTCTGTAGAAATTAAATTAAATTGTGTTTAATATTCATTTTCTGTCTTCCAAAGATTTGAAATTCATGGCTTTCTTCTTCTATATATTATATTCTTCCCTTTTCCCTGTTGAAATAAAAAATCTCAATGGTATACAGCCTTCTCAATGTTCTAATATAGTGATTACTTCTCTGCAGGAAAGTTTTTCAAATCCTACAATTTCGTTGTCTTGGAGACTTTACCAAATCTGTCAGAGTCTTGAACAGAAAAGCTTTAGTAGCCATATATATCACTGAAATAAAATCATTCTCAGAGAGACATTTTAATTTACTGAATCAGCCCATGCTATTATAGAAGAGTCAGAATAAAAAAAATAAATTGTATTAAATTTGTGTGATTTAATCTTTGATTTTGATCACTTACTATCAAGCCACTGTTACTCTGCCTTCTCTCTCTGTCGTGAAGTTTTCTGTAGAAAATCCCTCCTGGATTAAATTGAGTGCTCCAAACAATCATATCCCCTTGAAAATATGCATCCATTCCAGTTATCCTTGAATTGTGTTCAATATGTGATATTTGCTGATGAGCATCACTGTAGTTGAATGGATATGCAAAACCCAGGATGTCAGTGTCATTAGCAACATAGAGAACTTGATCTTCAGAGCCTAGGGATTATTATAGTGAAACAAAAATAAGGTAAATGTCAACTAATGCAAAATCAGTGTGTTTTACTCAAGTAGCTTTTCGGTGCTCAGCTGATATAATTTCTGAGGTTAAAATTATTTTCTGGTTGTTGAAGACTGCAGAAGCACCTACACTCTGGGAAATAAATGCAACTCTTGATATTCTGATATCAACATATCAACTTCAGTGCTCACCAAGTACACAGTGAGACACCCAGGACTACATTTTAAGGTGTATGTAATATTAGAATTTGAATATTTTAAAGCAGTATACAAAAATACACAATATTATGCATTCAGCCCATATGAACCCCATATGAATCCCATATCCCATATATGCATGCTGTCTTAGAGGGTCCTAAATGTATACATTAAAGGAACAGAGAACTGTCAATAAACATGGCTTTAAATTGCTCAATGGGAAATTAGGAGTGGAATGATTTTATCTTTAGTGAAGGCTGTTGACTGCAACAGAACCTGTGTCTTACATCTCCTCATTTCAGATAGCCAGATACCATCTTGATCCAGATGTTGTAAAGTATATTATTCATAAGAAAATGTTCTCTAATATCAATTAATTGTGTTTTGAGAAAGTGAAAATCTGATTGATAATTTAGAATGTATTTGGATTATTTTTATATCCCCATTAATATTGCATTTATCCATAGAGAATCAATTTTAAATGTCTGTCCAACACACTTCCTCCTTATGAGTATGAAATATCAAGCATCATTTGTTCCCTTCCTCCTGATAAATGCAAGAACAAAGAGGAGGTTGGTTAAAGCAAATATCAGGGAGGAAAGAAGGAAGCATGAACTGCATTACAATGGAAATTAAGCTGGTGGACAATTCAGATTTAGGATAATGATTCCCAGATTTTTAAATTATAAGCCCCCAGAATTATGTCTGTGTTCCTATAATAACAAACCATTATCTTCAGTTAGTAATCCTATTTGTTCCCATGTCATAATCTGATTTCTTTAGTAACAGGCAGTGATGCCAAACCCTGAGAGAGTCCATGTTATGTGTGAAATACTAATGACTCATTAATATGATCTTCCCATGGCAAATTTGCTTCAAAAAATATGGACAAGCTATATAACAAATGACAGCACTGTCGCTTTTGATTTTTACAGCCTTACCCTTTGCTATGCAACTGTTGTTCCTCTCCTTGTAATTTTTCTCACACGCACATCTGTAAGAGCCCTTTAAATTATGGCAGTGTTGGGAGCAGGTACCAAATACCATACATTCATTGATATCTATGAAGAAAAAATTGTAATTTATATACCTGTAGTTCAGTACACTACTATTTAACATGCTCATACAGCCATGGAACAAAGCAGATGAGCAAAGATGAACAAACAAACTCAAACATTTTCCTGCTCACCAGTGTGGCACCATACATATTAAGATTACATTTTTTAAGGAAATTCACTTTCTATCTGTTTACCTTGATTTCGGTTTTGTATTATGCATCTTCATTCTTTTAAGCATCTCAAAATATTCTCATATGCCAACCTTAATACCAATGTTAAATAATCTACTAGACCATAAAAAAATCCATTTAGTCCTTAAATTATTTAATAGCCTGACTTGAACCTCTTGACATTCTAACAACTTATGTTAAATCAGTTGTTCTTAACAACTAATGCTAAATCTTTGATAACCTCTCCAGGTAAAATGCATGAATCTACATTTTGTAAATACTTTCTGGTGGCTTTTTTGGTTTTGTTGTGGTTTTTTTTTTTTTTTTTTTTTCTTTTCTTTTCTTTTCTTTTCTTAATCCCATAGCTATCGAACAGCTTTTACTCTGTGGAAAAAGAAAAACCCCAAACATGATATGTATCTTCTTCTCCAGCACAGAAAATTGACTACAGAATTTTAATACTTCACAACAAGGGAAGATGGAAAATATCTGTACCTTCACATTGTCTGTTCCTCCTGTTTCTCTGAAATCCAGGTTTACACTGACACAATAGGGATGATTTTGTTTGATTACAGAACGCATCATCTCCACAAGGATTCACATTATCTTCACATGTATATTCAGCGATGCCTAAACATAAACAAAATGTCTAAAAAAATCCCTGATTTTAACACTTTGTTCAAAGTGTTAAAAATTACATCTAATTTAACAACAACAACTATCAAATTCATCTTTCTGTTTAAAGAGCATCAGGTAAATTTTTAACAAATAAATGACATTATAGTGTTTATCTACAGCTGCATGATTTAATGTATTATATTTTATGCAATGACTGTATTTAGCTGAGATACATTTCCCATCAAGAATTTAATACTTAATTTTTTCTTGTTGCAAATATGAAACAATACAATCAACTTGTACTTAAATTTTGTAAAGAACTCGTAACTACACCAAAAAAGCTCTACAACTTGAATTGCTATCAAATTTGCCTTGCTCCTGTGCTACAGGATTTCATTAAATTTTAACTAAAAAAAGGAACTACATTAAACTGAGTTCTGTATTGTTTAATAGGTCTTGCACAGATGAATGTCTTGGCTAATTGTTTATTTTCTGCTACAATCAAGAGAACAGATCTTGCCAGCCCAACTCACTTATTTTGCAGTCTTGCTCATCTGAGCCATCTCCACAGTCATCAAACCAGTCACACTGCAGCTCCATGGGAATGCACTTCTTGTCATTGCAAGCAAACTCATCTTTTTTACACGGTCTGGCTTTATACGTGATTTTATCTACATAATTACAGGTCGATAAGAGAAAAAATAAATCAGTATTTAGGATTCTCAGGTTATTTTAGACACATACAAATGGGAATCACCGCCAAGCATTAGGCGACTGGAAATTAAATTCTTTTGGTTTCAAATCCTGATCTGCTAACCTGCAGTTCAGCTTTACTGAAGGACAAGCAGATCTGGGTAACAAAGTTTGCCTTCAAGGTGTTTTCTCTGCTCAGAATGCCTAGAAAGGCAATATCACCTACCACAGTGATCTTCATCTGAGTTATCTCCGCAGTCATCGACCTCGTTGCAAATCTGCTCAGGCCGCAGACAAACCCTGTTGTTTCTACATCTGTAGGGCCTCGTTGGAGGGCAGGGAAACTTTACTGCACAGCAAAGAAAAGAAGCAGCTGTTACCCAGCTGTTAATCCTTTTTTATGACACCTCAAAGCCAGATGTGTGTTGGCATTTTAAGTACTTCTTTTAGAGGTTTTGTGTGATAAGGGTGATTTATACCTTTTTTTTGAGAACTAGTAAATATGGCAGAAAAATAGCAAAAGAAAGATGAAGTATAATGATGGTCAATATTACATCATACAAGTAACTTTTTGCTCCCTCTGTGGGTTTCCTACAGAAAAGTTTCATTTCTCAAAACCAGAAAATATCAAATATCTGAAATTACATGAAAAGCAATAACAAAAGAAAGTTATATCCCCATATTTCAAGCTTATCTTCTAAAAGCAAAACAAAATTTAAGGCACATGTGCCTTTATATATTTGTGTGTCTTAAATGCTATTCTTGCTTTGTTATACACAAAACTCTGAAAAATATAATGCCATACCACACATTTCAGCAACTTCATCAGAGTTATCTCCACAGTCGTCCTCACCATCACAAACCCAAAAATGTAGTTTGCAGAGGGAATTGTTGCACAAAAATTCATCAGCTCTACATATATTTCCCCCTGGGAAGATGAAAAGACAACAGAAAAAAAAGGCAGGAAAACAAAAAGACGAAAGAATGTCAGTTTTTGATAAAACCACTACAACCACTTACCACACACTATTTGCAGAGAGTAACAGAAGTAACATAACTAAATTTACAGATCCCAAAGGAACAGGCTGGAGAGGCAGAGGAATACTCATTCAAAAATCTCTTCCTTGACCAAACAGTCCCTGTCTCTGACTGCCAGCTGGGAATTACCAAACCAGTGACCAGCTGGGCATGTCCCATTTGCATTTAGCCAGGAGATGTTCAAACTCCCTGTCTGCAACTCTCCTTGGTGCTGCAGCCTCTCAGCAAAGGCCTGGCTGGTACATCAGGAATTTGGGCCATCAGAGAATGAAATAAACAGAAATAGGGCCAAATATGTGAAAAGCCACTTCAGTCCTGGTTTATTTCACACCAGTGTCTGATCCTTCACCTATTCCTACTCCACTCTCTGAGTCACACGTTGGAGACAAAGTGATTGCAGCCCATCAGCCATGAGGCAGCACCTTCTTCTTCTCCTGAGGAGCAACAGGCTTGGCCAGCTTTGTAAAACCCCCACCACCTCCAAATGCTGTATCTAGGAAAGGTCCAGCCATGTGGGCACAGAACAGATAAAATTAAAGTGACCTCTGCCAGATCTTCCTTTCTGTAACTTCTGAAATGCCTCATTGGGACAGTTATTGAACACAGAAAGCAGCAAGAATAAAATCTTCCATGCGTTCTGACTCATCTAACAAAAGGGAACCTAGGGTAAGGGAAAATGGTTTAGGGCAGAGTGCTCTCAGGCTTTAAAAATTAGTTCAAGGTGGATTCAGTTCTAATGTATGTTGTGATATGAAAGAATTTGTTTCCCAATTGTGACTAAATTTTATCACTACCAATCAACAAAGTTATGGAAAGTTCTTGCAATTAATTTCCTATAAAACACTTTTTTTTGGTAAATGGATTTTCAGTTTCCTGAGAGGAGTGGATTATAAAATAAATAAAGCTGTGTACCTGCAGAGAAGGAAACAATGAAATTTTATATGATAATGCCAAAACTCTTACTGTGGCTTACCTCAATGCATTACACCCACTCTAAGAGCTAGATCAGGCTTCAGTGGCTTTTTACTCACTCATTCAATGCCCTGTTCACACCTCATTAAAATCAACAGAAGGCTTTCTCTTGCTATAAAGGTTCAGAATGGCTGAACTTTTTCCCCCCAAAAAACTAATTTCCATGAAATGCCCATTGCATAAAAGGATATTCGAACTCTCACTCTGCTACCAGGTATTATTCATTCCCATGGCAAATATAACTTATGAACATTAACAGAAATATCCTGTATAATTATCCAAGGAAAATATATAAAATTCAAGTACTCTTCATGATGAAAGGCATGAATCCAAATAATAGTGTGTGCAATCACAATATAACCATCATTCTAGTTGTTTAATAAGATTGAAGAGAGTTATTTTTGTAAACATGCACAGTGGGCCACAGATAAATATTATGGATATTATTTTAGAATGCTGTAGAATAAAACTCCATTTGTGTTTGTTGTATTTCCAAAGATGAAAAAATTAGTTATCTGTGAGATAAACTGGAATTTCTTTCATGTGATTGCTCTGCCTGTCATAATTCCTTTATAAAATAGATTTCTGCAACAGAATTATAATTGTGACATAAATACAAAGTATGATAGCAATAACCAACTAGGAATAGGTTTCTTATTGTATTGTAAGCAATTTGCAGTTCACAGAAGCTCCATTACGCTACCCAAAGAATAACGTGGACATCAGATAAAATAAGTGTGTTACTATTTACTTCCACTTCATTGGGTTTTAAAGAGATATAGTTGAGATATTTTAAAAGCACTTTTAAAATGGACTAGATGGCTGTTATTTATTTATTTATTTGACTTTGTTATCTGTCTTCTTGCACCTAAACACCTCTGGAATATTCTGCACATTCTCTGGATTTCCTGGTCTCTCTTTCAAACCTAACCATCCACACACAATGTCTTTTTTTCCCCCCTTTAGTCTTAAGTACTGTGTAAAAAACTTAAAACAAGGAAAGGACAATTGATTATGTTTGCTTTGTATCTGATTATTATCACATACAACTGTACTCCATTATGCTTTGAATTTATGCACAGAACATGTGACTGTAGGTGGCTAACCCACAGAACTATCCACTTTAAAGAAAAAGAAAGAAGAAAATCCAGGAAAAAAACCCAAAAGGATGACAAAATGCCAATTAAAATTATTCTTTAGGAAAAAAGTCCTTTAATTTGATTAAGAGGCTGGTGAGGAATGTGCGGGTCAAGGGCAGCCTGGGCTGCAGTGGTCATGGAATGGGGGAGTTCAAAACCCTTCAGGCTGCAAGGAGGGTGCAGAGCAAGATCCCTACACTGCTGGGCTCCAGGACAGCACACTTGGGCTTCTCCAGGATGTGCTTGGGAAAGCCCTGGAGGGAAGAGGGGCCCAGGAGAGCCTGGCTGGTATCCAAGCATCACCTCTTCCAAGCCCAGGAGTGATGTGTCTCAACAAAGAGTAAGTCAGAGTGTGCCAGAAGGACTCTGGATGAACAAGCTGCTCATGGACAAACACAAAAAAGAAGGTGAACCACTGGCACAGGTTGCTCAGAGAAGCTCTGGATGCCCATCCCTGGAAGTGTCCAAGGCCAGGTTGGATGGGGCTTGGATCAGCCTGGGACAGTGGAAGGTGTCCCTGCCCATGGCAGAGGGCTGGAACTGGATGAATTTTAAGGTCTCTTCCAATCCAAAGTGTTCTGTAATTTTCTGAAATTAAACAGAAACCTGGGTTCTTAAGATGACTTATTTAGCAAATGTTCATTATATTGCACAGCTGTGTGATTTATTGTGCATGGCTTTGTAATTTACTGTGTCCTATAAAAGCTTAAATTAACCAGATTTACTGCTGATTTCCTTGATGAAAAAGAATGTGCTTCCAGTAACAACATGACCTTTTCATCACTGGGGAGGGAAACAGAAAGGAAGAACAAGTCATAAACAACCTAAGTTTTGCTTATTCCTATAGATCACTTGTTAAGCTGCTGTACTGTCTTCATCAGAAGAGGTTGCAGAACTTTCCTTTCTCCACTCATAATGGCCAGGGTACCACTAACTTGCAATATGTGTGTTCATAAAAAAGCCCAATGAACATTTTTGGAGAAGTGTCTCTTGCCTTGGTCACAGTTTTCTTCATCACTGCCATCCACACAGTCATGGATCCCATCACAAAGCCATCGCACAGGGATACAGTACGCCTTGTTTCTGCACCGAAACTGATCTTCTTTACATTCTGTTACACAATCCATCTGTGGGAACACAGACATCAGCTATGGATTAATGACTGAGAGCAGCAACAACTTGTCCACGCTGCCAGGATGGAGCAGACCCTGATGGAAACCGCCCCAGAACCACGCTTGGGGGTTGACTTTGAGAAAACACATTTCTGCACTTGTCAAATGCACAGGCTGTCAAAACCTGTCCACAGAGCACAGAAACATACAATCATGGGGCTAAATTATCTCACAGCACTCAGAGGATGCAGGAAAACCCTATTTGCCCTTTCAATTATTTTGAGACCTAAAAAATTTATAAAACAAAAAATCAGGAAAAAGAAATAAATCACCAGAAATGTGTCAGGTACCTCATCAGAGCCATCAGCACAGTCCAACTCCCCGTTGCATTTCAAGGATGCTGAAATGCAGCCTCCACTTGCACACACGTACTCACTTGAAGAGCAGGTTGGAGATGCTGGTTACAAACACATATTTTGGCATTAAGAAAAATATAATTTATGAATAAATTGATTTTTAATTTGAAGTTTCCTTCTGGTTAATAGCAAGCCAACTTGTGTCTAAGCACTTTCCTAAAATACAATAAAATATTTGACAAATCTGAATTGTGGCATCCCAAATAAATTGTATAAGTATAGTGAAAAGGTATTTGTGTTTTTCATTTAGAAATTTAATTTTATTATTTCCTTATGCTTGGTAACAAAGGCAACTACACAAATGCATATCTTCATAGAATGAGTATATTCAAAAAATTGCATTCCTTAAAATGGGCTTAGAGTTTAGCTAAATGTAGCTAATTTATAATTGAATAAACTAAATTTTTAGGAAATCATCTCATTGGAAAGTATACCTTATTACAATCAAAAACATAAATATTAAGCAGGATATTTTAATATAAAGGTGGATATTTTTTGTTGCACTGTAAATCAGGAGAGTTTTGTCATAGGCTTTTATCACTGACACCTAGCTTACAAAAAAATTTAGGAAAGTTCCTGCTAAAATAAACAACTGTATTTTCCAAGAAAGCAAACCTAAAATAAAATAAAAATAACAATAATTTAGTAGACAAAAATCTTTGCATAAAGACTATTAAACTTTGAATGAAGACCACAAAGCAAAACATCTCAGGACACACCAAGATTTACTGACATTTTCAGAGCAGAATTTTATATGTTGAGTATTTATTAACAAATTACAATTCAAAAAAATTGAATTAAATACCTATGCCCCAACAAGCTTCACACTGCAGAGTTGTACATACGTGGGATTTTCAAAACACCAGTAAGAATACACAATGATGCAAAGTCAAAAGGTGAAGTATTTCAGATTTTTTTTGCACTTTCTTGCTGCTACTAGTGCCCAAGAAATCATGATTTGATGATTTATATTCTTCCTTCACTCTGATTCATTCCTGGCTTCATTTTATAATTCAGAATTATTTAAAACAATACCTGGTTCACAATTTTTCTCATCATCCCCAAGTTTGCAGTCCTCGTGGCCGTCACATTTCCATTTTGCCGAGATGCACTGGCCATTGGAGCACTGGAACTGATCCCTAGAACAGCCTGTTTCACAATACCTCTGGTACCAGAAACAACCAATAAACAAGATCAAGAATTTAATATAAACATTGGTAAATATGCAGCTGGTGACAGAAGCTACAGCCAATAATCCCACATGTTATGAAATATGTAGTAATTAAAGTCTTGTGAAAAGAAATATATTTGTGGAGATGATTCAAAATGGTGGCACACACCCTCTAAATAGCTGGGAAACACCTGAGGTCAGCATTGACAGGAAAAGACAAGGGAAAAAAGGGAAAAAAAAAAACCAGAAAGCCAGCAAAGTATTATTCAGTGAGCTTCTGATGCACAGCAAACAGTCTTCATTGTTATTTCAAAAAAATTCTCTCAAACCAAGCCAATGCTGTGTGTAAAGAGAATGGTTTCCCAAGCAGGACACAAAGTCTTTATGTGATGGGAAGAGTTTCAGATCACTACTGAGACAAGAAAATGTAGAATACTCTTCAACTTTACTTGATTTATTTATGTGTTCTCTTTTTAGAATAATTACATCAGGAGGTTTGGTTTTAATTTAGTAATTATATTTGCATACAGGGATTTATGTGTGGAGTTACCACTGTTGCTTTTCAGAAAATTTCTATGCAGGAATCCATTCTCCAACAATTTAAAGCTACTAATTCTCTAAAGAAATGTTTTATTCTGGAAGATCCCTACCTCATCTGAGCCATCTGCACAGTCATAGTCGCCATCACACCAGAATCTTGCGGAAACACAGTCTCCATTTGCACAAGGAAAATCTTTCAAAGTGCACGTTTGAGGCTCTGAAGAAAGAAAAGAAACAACCCTAGGTTTATTATAATTTCCTTTAAATATTTTACAAATAAACCCTCCCAATCAATCAATGAATAAATATGAAAAACTCAAAACAATTAGCTTGCAAATGATAAGAAGTGGTTTTCTGTGGGATTTTATTCCACATCTTTTAACTAAATTTCACTTACGTATAGTAAGACAGTAATGAAAATACTTTCATTACTTTCATACATTTGGGTTCTACCAAATTTCTTTGCAAAATAACATGATATTGAGTGTACATATTTTATTAATTTCCACACATGCAGGTCATTAGAGGGTTTGTGAGATATGCACCACAGAGCAGAAATACATTTTGCATGTCAATATCCAGTGAAATTAGAACTAAGCAGATTTCTGACTTTCCATCACTCACTAGCACATCATTTATCACATATCTTTTAGAGGGTGTGTGCCAAGAGTCAGCTTCCCCCGTGCTCAGCATTCAGGGGAATGGCAAATGGAACACAAAATTTGGTGTTTCAAATAAAATAAATTTTTTCACTACTGCTGACACAGAAACATTGGCAAGGGGGACCTCTGGGGGAGAGTCCCACAGGAGAACATCATGTGCTTTCCTCCTGAGAATGAGGACCACTCCAAATGACATTTTTTGCATTCTGGAGCATTAGACTAAACAAAGGTAGAAGGTATTGGGGATTTAGGAGAAGTTAAACAAGTCTCTATGTGCAATTTAGATCTGCCAGTCAGAGGGCTTGGGGAAAAAAAGGACTTAAAAAGCAAAACAGGATTATTTGCGGGATTATTTCCACCACAGAAAACAAGGCATTGTGTAAATGACGTAAAATCAAAAATAAGGATTAATTAGTAAAATCTTTTCAGCAGAGAGATGGGAAACAACAAATGACAGTGACTGAATGAAAGGAAGAAGGATAAAAAAAAGAGAAGAGACAGAGCAGACAGCAGGAATGGACATCAGGAATGGATAGCAATAAATTGAGAAATGCTGAAGGGTCCTTTAGTGAGTTATGGAAGGTGCAAGCATGAATGCTTTTGGAAAATGTACCACAGTGATAAAGAAAAGCAAACACAATAGTAGAGGACTCAAACTGAGAAAAATTTGGTAAATACCAGCATGAGAATACACCACACACAAGTTACATGGATGTAACAAACTTGACTTCATGTGTTTTGGGGTCTGTTTTCTTTTTGGTTGGTTGGTTGGTTGGTTGGTTTTTTCCCCCCAAGGATTTATAAAAATCAAAAACTGTTCCAGGAAAGGAACAGTTTTAATCAACTTTTCCACTGCCTTTTTCCACTCTTTACTTCATAAAAAGATTCAAAATAACGCTTTTTGAAATTTTTTAAGAGAAACTTCACTTTTTGGGTAGGAACAAGTTTTGAAGTTGTAGGAAAGTAATTTTAAAAGCTCATCTACAACAATTACATCAATTCTTCAGAAATGTTATATTTCAACAAATTAAAGGCTGGCATTGATGTGGACATAGATTATATGCACACTACCTCAAATTTTCTTTCAAAGTGTAAGCTTTAGTAAATCCCTGACATTTAATTCTTTTTGTTTTCATCAATCCAAGAAAGAGAATTTCATGATATGATAAAATATATACAGGAAATAATTTGTGGGAAAAGTAATTCGCAAGCAAACAAAACATTTGACATATTTCTATATTGATTGGAAAATACAAGCAAATACTTTTGCTATACTGCTAATAAATTATTTATAAGCAGAGATTTGATACTGGAAAAAATGTACACAAAGAGCTAAGTACTCAAATCTCCATTTGCAAGAAATATTTCTTCTGCTGCTGGGTTCCAGCTCTGTGATTTACATATGAACACAGAAAAGTACTTTTCCATCAGTGCTCAGATTGTTAGAAAGGAATGAGTATTAATACAAAACAATATTAAAGGAACAAGCTTTAATGGACTTCTGTATAACCCATGAAGGACAACATTGGTAAAGCTGCTTTACCAAAACACTGAAACACCTTCCCAAGAAAAGCATTTGGGATATAAACTTATCCCAGGACAAAATTAACTCATTTGTTTTCTTGGCAACTTGTAGAAGCAACAAAAGAGCATTAGGAAGAACTTGTAGCAGCACAAATATTTTTACACTGATTGAATTCATGTCTTGCCACAACATTATTGTGTTAGCTTTGCTTCAATGGTTACAGTACCTTACATTTTCTTTAATCACATTAAATAAAAAAAAAAAAAAAATACTGGTGCCTCCTTTTTAGGTTAGATAGAATAAGATTAATTCCTATTGAATTTTCCTTTATTGGAGTTTCCTGATAGAGGAAACTTCATTTTTGTGGTAATTTGTTTTTAAAAATCCAAATAAATGCTGAAAGCAAATTCTCCCTCCAGATAGATATTACCTCAGAAGAATTAAAAATGTATCCTACATTTCTTATTGTGGACCCATTACATACCAATATCCAAGCCAATAAGTCTTATTTCAAACCGTCCAAATATAGTTAAAAAACCAATAGACTGTAAGACAAATAATGACAAAAACTCTTATAAAGAGCTATGAAAAAATGCCTGACCTCCAATTGCTCAATAATCTGGTGAATTAAAAATAAATATTACAATTAGTTTACCTTTATCAGTTAGTTACGCATAGGATTTCTTACCTCTCAAAAAGAATCATAATCACTGTTCAGAACTAAAGTGCATTTGTTAACAAGGAATTTTGATCAAATACTACCTGCTCATTACATGTTAAAAAAAAAAAAAAACTGAATGGGTGTGAAAAATTATTAGTGCTATATTATTGTGCCCATTGAGACTTTGTTATGATATGATCAGAAGAGTAAAGTTCTTGCATGTGAAGAAACTCTAGAGAAAAGTGTAAATGCTTGAGCTGAATTTCTATAATTCAGTGAATTCATTCCTCATTCCTGAAAAACAACTCATTTTCTGATATACTTCCCTGATAGCCTTTTGTATATTATATTCATGGATGTCATGAACAATTTATCTCACTGTGCAATGGAACTTATTTTGTCAAATGCTTTTAAAGTTCTAATTTCATATGTATTTGTTTCATTGCACTTTATTCTGTAAGTGGCTTGATGGTCTATAAAAATTTTATACAACTATTTCAAAGAGCTGAACAGTATTAAGTAGTGCCCCAGTGCTTCCAAGATTTTGGATTTTAAAACTATGCAAGCCTGCTGTGTTTAATTTAAACAGTAGAATCCATAGCTAGAATTTAAGTATGCATTTGACAAGCAAAAGTAAACTTTAAAAAACCCTAACACCTTTTTTACCTGGGTACTGTCAACTCACTAATTCCATCCATTACAATTAATTACAATTTTTTTTTTTTATCTTCAAGTCTAGAGAACAACCAAGAATTGAATGTATAACTTAGCTATTAATATGGACACAAAGTTGGCTAACAGCATAATCTTTTTTTTTCTTAGAAACTTCAGATTATTTCTCTATTTGAATTTTCTCTATATTCTCTATTTGAATTTTTTGATAGCACTTTGTAGTATGATGATCTGAACTTTAAGGAAGAGAATTATTACTGCTGGGTCATACACATGGCTAATTCCAAATATGATACTCAGATACTCAACACTTATTTTGCCAACAGCAACAACATTTTGTGGAAGTTTTTGTTTTTTCCTTTTTTTTCCCAAATTTTCAAACTGCCCAGTCCTATAGATTAACACCATCACAGCAAAACTATCACTCTCTATTTGACTTCTACATGAGAATAAAAACATAAAATGATTTCTTGCTACTTGTAGTACAGAAAACTGACACTAATAATCAATCCCCAAGTAAAATGTCCCACAAAGCTAAGAAAGCTTTTGTGTGCCAACCCCCCTGGGGCACAACAACAAAAGGCTCTGCGTGATTACTGAGCCACATTTTCCTTTTTTTTTTGTAACACTTCCATATGAAAACCACAGCACTACTGCTTGCAGTAATAAAACTCACAATATTTTCAAGTGCAGGGAGTAATTACCAGGCAGACAAATCCACTTTAACCTCCCAAGCTGAATGAGACACTCTGTACCTAGGGACACCACATCCTGGACTGCAGAAAGGGGCAGCAGCATTCACTCTGCATTAGAATGTCGAATTTATTAATCTTTCTAGATCATCACCTTGAAGATACTAAATACACTCTCATGGTATACAATCAGGAATGAGTATTCATGATTATGTGCAAGAAAAAGATATTAACTTTGTGCATTTCTGAGTAAAAAGGAAAAAAAAAAACCACAGCAATTGTCAAGAGAAGGGGCTTCAGAACTATATAGGGAATGTCCCTCTTGAAATATTTTATAAAGACAGTAATTATTAGATAAAAGCATTACAAATTTTTCATTTCTTCCTGAGATCCAGATGGAAATTAACTCCCTGAAAGTGGTATTACAGAGATTTATTAGGCCTTCAGGTTCCTCATGGGTAGGAGAGAACTGGGTAACTGAGTTACTTTGAATAACCACATCTATTTCTCAATGCAATTAAATACTAAAGAAATTGACTTCTCAATATGAAACAAGGCAAATCATCTCAAGAATACAATGAATATAATGAGCAGGTAATGTTTGATCAAAATTCCTTGTTAACAAATGCTTATCACTTCACTTTTGAACAGTATTTATGATTCTTTTTTAAATATAATAAATTTGAAATGTAACTAACTGATAAACGAATTGTAAACCAATATTTATTTTTAATTCACCAGATTATTAAGCAGTTGGAGGTCAGGCATTTTTTCATAGCTGATACAGCTCTTTATAAGAATAAACAGAATTTGAGAATTACAGGAAGGGACATTTTCAATTGCGGTCAGCAGAGCAGAGGGTGTTGAATGAAAGTTCACGTGTGTTTTATAAAAATCCCAAGGTTTTCTCTTGCACGTTGCCAACCTGACTCTGTTCTAACATGGACCAAGGGAAAAGTTACTTACTACAGTTTTCTTCATCAGAATTATCTCCACAATCATTCTGGCTGTCACATCTCCAGTGATCTGGAATGCAGTTGTTGTTTTTGCACTGGAACTCATGAGGTCCACAAGTTTTTTTATCTGTAATTAGGGTAAGTAATATTTACAGCATTGCAAACAAAGAGTCAAAATGAGAAAGACTCCCACTAAATGCATTATAACGTTACTGGATCCATAAAATAATGAGCAACCATAATACTTGAAGTTTTACTTTCAGGAATAATTTATCTCTCATAACATTCTTTAAACTTCTATTTATACTTTTACACCTTAATCTGAAATTTGATGAAATTAAAATATGCAGTGCATAAACTATCATATAAAGTTAAAAAAATATGTAATTCAGAAGGGGTCACAAAAGAGGGTATTAGTACACTGAATCTCAAGAACTGAATTCACTTTTCCTTGAATTTATCTGTAGGACTGCCCTAAAAAAGATCAGGTCACTATAAACCACTAAAATATTGATTTGAAAAATGTACAAAATATGTATTTCTCAAAAGTTACTTTGACATATAATAATTTAGGACAGGAAATTTTGCACTTTGATTTAAATTTTTACCTACTGATGGATTGGATGTTACTCATATAAGGTAAAACATTACAAGGCCTATAGTGCTGAACTGAGGGAAATTTCCTTCAGGTTCTGTATTTTCAATGAACTTTTCTATTTACAGAGGAGCATTGGAAGCCTCTTAGAGATACATGAACACCCTGAACTCCTCCAGCAGGGAGGAGCTGCCTTTGTGTTTTCTGTGAGCAACTCTTGAATAATTTGTTCAGCTTCTAAGGACTGAGATGAAATGAAGTAAATTAAAAAGTTATCAGTGACATTTTCACTGGGGGAGGAAAAAAAAAAAAAAGCTTGCTTTGTAAAAGCCTCAATGACATATTTAAAATTACATGTCACTGTGATATTGCACTAGAAAATGTTTAAATTTCTGTTAGGAAAAGTCAAAACATGTCAGAGCAGCTTCACTCTGCTCTCATGGCAACCCAGGGCTGCTAATGACTGACAAACAGCAGCTCCAATCAACTGATTCCTCTGCTGCTGAACCACAAATTAGAGGTGTTAATTTGATGCTAGGGGCCAAATGTTGCATTTTGTCTGTTGTTTTAGATGTGGCTCTGGAACCAGATTGATAAAACTACATTTGAGTACCAAGATTGGTGTTGCAGCTCAGTTGTGTGCACTGAAAAATATGATCATTGCAATTCTGTCTTTTGGCAGAGAACAAGGAACAAACACAATATCACAATTGCAAGCAGTTTTCTCCCAAAGTATGTTTTTCCCTATGATATTTTTTAATATTACAGTCTATGATACTTGCATCATAATATTTCAAATACTTGCACTGGCAAACAATTAAAAAGAATTAATATTACAAAATGTAAAAATATTCCTCCCAAACGTATCACACTCTTGTATTTTCATTCCGTAGCTCAGCAAAGGATAAAGTTTCAAACCTGAAATCCATCCTATGTTTATTAAAACACTTCCAGTAAAGTCTGCAATCTTCCACTAGAGTATTTGCCCACAAAATTAATTGTAGCACTAATGACAGATAACATCACAGCAACATATAAATATTCTATTTATCCCTCCACATTCAGTAGAAATACCAAGATCTAATCAGTAATACACAGAGCCAGAGATGACACCCATTCATTTCACTTACCTGAATATGAAATATATCTTTTCTTACTCTTCATAAATAATTATTTAGTTCTGAAGCATACTAAATCCATTTTGTAGCATTTCCTTTCCTATACATTTGAAGAAAATCTAGATTTTTTAATTTATCCAACCTTAACCTCTGATTGCTACTTGAATGTTAATCTTTCTCTTCATACTTTACTCCTAGCAAACATAAAGGAATACAGTTTTTTAAAACAAAATATTTTGCATGTTTGTAAGGCTCTCCTTTCTTCACAAATCTGAAAACTTTATTTTTCCTCAGGGTTGAATGATCTCGTGTAGCAGCTTACAGCTGACAATGTCTTACAAACCAGATTTGCTTGTCTTGTATTTCTTTCTTCACATAAATGAGAACTGAGGGAAACACTGGGATACCAGTGATAGGATATAACAAAGAAGAAAATTTGGGAAAGTTTTGTAACAATTATCTGATCTTTGAGAATGATGGATTCATTCACCTCAAAGGAAACAGTGCCAGACCTTCTTTATTGGGAATTGTGGAACCATGAAAAGCACACAGGGGCCCACACACATTTTGCCATCTCTGCCTTCCACACTAAATTGTTTTCTCATTTTTCTTAAAATGAGACCCCCTTAAAGTGTGAAAGTTCAGATAGAAATGGTGCAAAGGCAAAGGAGCAAGCACTGATAACTCCATTTTCATATTGCTCTCTTCAAATTGTTATTAAGAGATTCACTGACCTGCTGTAACTGGCACAGCCCTTCCTTAGAAATTTGTGTGATCAGAGGGAGCTGCGGATGCTGCTGAACTGAACTAGGATTTTATTTTAGAAATATTTCTAAATGAGCATGAGGAAACCAGGATGAAGGCTTAAATGGAGAAACAAAACCAAAACAAGGCAAAAAAGCCCATCTGCACCCTAAACACATTTTGATTCAAATATCAATCCCTGTGAATGAAACCACTAATTGTATGCATTGCTCTTCTTTGGGGATTTTAAATCCATACATTTTCACGTGTGTGCATTTGTGTGTGTGTGTGTGTCTGGGTGGGATAAAATCCAAAACTAAAAGGAATTTGCTTTTGATCCAGGATCAGCTGGCTGTCCTAGAGCTTGGCAGGCTGTCACCCATGCTGGGTACAGGAAATTATAAACCTGTTGAAGGAACTTTAAGATTATGTAATGCATCCTTCAAGTGCCTCAAAGAAAATATTCTTTATCATCAGGAAAAAAGCCTACTTTTTTACTTTCACAGCTAAAAATAAAAATCAATATTTAAAAAACTAAGAAGGAAGAAAGCAGTCATGCCAATGTTGACACATCAGGAAAATAAAGACCTGAAACACACAAAACCTTTAAAGACTATTATAAAATCACTTTCCAAGACCACATACAGCTTTCTTCAGATTCTAACTCAAACTAGTCCATTTTAATGTAAAGTATCAAAGTTGTGAGCAAGGACTAGCATCATCTAATGGCTTTCTTTAATTGCCTGGACCGTT
Organism: Vidua macroura; assembly: GCF_024509145.1. Taxonomy (NCBI): domain Eukaryota; kingdom Metazoa; phylum Chordata; class Aves; order Passeriformes; family Viduidae; genus Vidua; species Vidua macroura. The sequence goes on from NC_071577.1 coordinate 35,741,457, forward strand.
AGCACCAATGAACTCTATCTCTTGTTCTCCAAGAAACACCAGACACTCCTAAAGAAACCTACATTTCCTGATTCTACCTCGACTGTCTGAGTTGGAAAGCAACCACAGAAGAATAAATACATTTACACTGCTTCTAGAAATGTACTCAGTGTGACATCTCCAATAACACACAGCAGCAGAAGTTGACTAAGCAAAGTACATATGGCCATGCAGCACTCAAGCAAAAACAGATTCTTTTACACAAGTTTTGAATTGCAGACATTTTAGAAATGAACTCCAAACAATAACAAATTAGTGTTACATCAACATATGTAGATCCTTTTTATACTCATTCATATACTTCATAGAATTTAATTCTATCAAACTTTGTACATAAAAATAACAATCTTTAACTTGAAAAAGAAAATGCAGAGGACCAAACTGTGTTGAAACTACTGCCATTGTAAGGTCATTTAACCATATTTCAAATGCTAAAAATATGGAAAACTTCAAAATATGATTAAACACACCCTGTTCTTGTCAAGGCTTAGCTGTTCCATGTGTACTCAACCGTGTTTGGCACAGAGATTGTGACTATGGATAAATTATTCTGTCTCCTCCAACACAAAAAACAAGAGCAGTGTACGCAGCCAGGAGATTAAAAATAAAGATGTGGGTGTTTTATCAGGGAAGTGTGTGGTTAAGCTGTGGGACACCTCGCTGCAGCATGTTGTGAAAACTTTACAAAGGCAAAAAGAGACTGAAATCTATGATGAATTATTGTTCACAGAGACCTATTTGACTGACAATATCTCTGATTCTCCAGTTGTTAGAGGATGGAAGGGTATCCCAGGGAAGTCTCAGTGTGGGCCAGGTTTGCTCACATTTTCCTGCCTAGAGAAAGGACAAAAGTCAAGCTGAGTCTCAGATATGAACCAACACCTCCAGCTGGATATGTTGTGATTTGAAGGACTTTTTGAGCTTGGGACTGCACACATTGCTTCTCTATATTTTTTAACCATTTGAGTAATTTTTATTCTATCTCTTGTAAAATAATGGCTCAGAGTGAAGTACTTATCCTAAACACAATTTTTCCGATTTACTGTCAGTGTTATTTCTTTTTCTCTTTTTTAAAAAAATAAATTGTGACTTGAGCGTATTACTAGAGGAAATATTTTACGACCATTTGTGCCACATCAGTTGGGTGTGCACAGGTTGGCCAAAATGTGAATCCATGGTTTGGAAGTTTGGAATGCTGTCCCAGTTGGAAAGCCACAGCATGTTGGACATCCAGGTGATGTGGAATAGTGGAGGAGAAAGTAGCTGTGACATAGATCAGAAAGTGAGCAGGGCAGGGCAGGAGTGGAGATGGAGCTTCATCTCCTTTGCATTCACTGTTTCTTCAAGATAAATGATTCCTTGGACTGTAAACTTCTCACCACTCGACAGGAATAATTATTTTCCCCATCCTGGCAATTCAAACGATGGTCTTGGATTTTCAGTGCTGAGAAAGTTCATTTTCCCAGGCATATTTGCCACCTTCAGCATTTTCTTTATATGCTCATGTGTCAATTATTTGAAACACATCCATGGAAAAGCAGCTCAGTGCTTTGTCCTTGACTGTAGCCTGTAGTTTTGTTACTCTGTTGTCCCAGAGATAAACCTGTCCAGACACAGGTGTTTCATCAAACCATTCACTGATGTGTGGATGAATAATGGTGAGAGCTTTAAATGTTCCATATTTGTCTTGTTCTCCTCCACCTCAGACCATTTTTCTGTGTTTTCCTTTATAGACCAGTCTTGGAACTTTCACAAGTGTTTCTGCACATGGTTAGTGTGTGTCTTGCATTGACATCCATACTCATAACTCCCTGGAGCTCACAGAGAGAAGTTGGCCATGTCAAGTTAAAAACTGCTCTGAACCTTTCTATACCATCAGTCTTAACTACCAGGATTTGCAAATTATTGTATTTTCACTATTTATGAACTTCAGCAGCAATTAATTGCAGACTGAACTATAACTATATTTAAAAATAAAGAATATCACCTAATCCTATGACAGCCACTACATTCTGTGCCACTTCCATGACTCTAAATGCCAAATGAGAGCCTCATTTGCAGCTCCTGCCAATAAAGAAGTTGCACAATAGGAATTGATCAACTACTCATACAAAGATTGCCATTCAGTAAGAACTGGATGAGCCAGAGAAGTTCCAGATAGGTATTATCAAACACTGAAAGAGGATATAAAAAGTGGGAAGATGATTTCCTTTTGCTAAAAAAATGTCAAGCCACAGCAATAGGTACAGGACCATTGGCATACTCACCACAGTTTGCTTCATCTGACCCATCTGCACAGTCTGGGTCTTCATCACACACCCACAGCTTGGAAATGCAGTGTTTGGTTGTTTTACACTGGAAGTGGTCTGGAGAACAACTGTTTTCAGCTTTAAATAAAAGAATTCCAGATCAAAATTAGAAATTTCTGCTAATACTTAAAATATGTGTTTTAAAGAAAAAGAAACCATTAAGGATTCAAGAATCAGAAACTGGATATCTCTAGCATAATTTATATAATATCTGTAAGAAAAAAACCATTCAGGTTTATACTGTTTATAGTTTTGTCATTTTCTTATATATTATTTTTTATAAACATTAAGGTAAAAGAAATATAATGAGACAATATGAATATCACAATGAATATATTGTGATAGTCTTTTAACAGCAAATAGACTTACCATGGATAGAATGAAACCACTTTAGCAAAAATCATTCAAGCTTTTTACCTTACCTTTCTAAAATGCCAGTTATAAATTCTGAGAGTCAGTTTATAAGACTAAGGCAGCTCTGGATGCTTTGATCAAAAACAGAATTACAATTATGCATGATTTTTGTGAAAGTCTGTGTTCTGTTAAACTGGGCAAATGTTAAGAAAAGTTTGACAAATATTTCACTTAATCAGTTTAGAACAACAATTTTTGAATGAATCTTGCAGCAAGAAAAAGATGCAAAGATGCAGCTGAGCTTTCAGCCTATTCTTTAAGTATGGTCTAAGTTAGAGTTTAACTGCATTAACCTTAGAACAGGTATTTAAAAACAAAACAGATCCTCAGTGCACACGTGATTCTAGATGTTCTTTAGAGATGAGTATATGTACCCCAAATAATTTTAAACTGAACTGACCATAGGAGAAAAACAGGAAATGTTTGATAAGGTTTTCCCACATGAATTTATGTCCCACCTTTGACTAAGGAATTCTGTAGTGCCTTTAAAAACTTTCCTGCTCCTGTTGTTTCCTCCCTGATATTACCATTCTTGTCTCAGGTTTGGCAAGATGAAAAATTTTAGGTTTGCTAAAAGTTGGTGTATTATTGCTTTCAGTGTCACATTTCCATAGACTTGGGTATGTTCCTAACTGTACCACAACAAATAATTCTGATCCTCAGCTAGGACACATCACCAGGGATTTCAGAGTGCTTTACAAGAAACACCAGCACAATGACCTTCACTGTACATTTGGAAAGCCTTCAGTATGAAATGTGACTTTGAAAAAATCACCTGGTAAGCAAAACAGAACAGTGGCAGACCTAAAAAAAAAAAAGAAAAAGGATTTTATGGATGCCAGACTGGTGACATTAGAGTGAGAGAGAATCTCACCTGTTACCTGTCTTGTGCCAGGAGCCCAAGTCAATATGAACTCACAGTCCCTGAGCTGTAGATTCTGCTGCTCTGATTTAACTTCTGCCAGCTACACCTCAAGGTTTTTGGGAGCCTTCCATGTACCATGTGCAGTTCTTTCCAGGGGAAAAAGTAATCTCCCTTATCTTTCACAAGAGCTTTCCTGATCCCTCTTAATCAGCTTTTAAAGAAACCCAACATGCAAACCAACACAAAATGCTTTCTGCAAAACTTGTATTTACATCTCTCACGAGCAGTTTGGAAGGCAGCCATCAAACATGACCATCCACAAAGCCTTTGTATCCTTAGCCTCCCCTTGCAGAAGGATTTGTTCTTTGCAGAAATGCAACACATGCAAACCTCGAGAAAGCTGATCCAGAGCAAGCAGCTCAGATCAGCAGCAGATCTGAGCAGTGAAATCAGTAAAACACAGAGCTACATTTCAAGGCAGCCCCATGATCTTTGTTACAAAATGATCAGACACAAATTTATTCAACAAATTTCCATTATAAATTAAAAATATTTTCTCCACTTATATCTAAGAAATGTAAAGTGAAAATAAATGTGTGAAAAGTAAATTGCACTAAAAGCTGAGCTGCACTAAATGGAAATCCAGTTACATAGATAAATGAATGAAATACCCAGAGAAAGGGGAACAGAAAAGGTAAAAATAATCAATGAAACAACAAGAATGTAAAGGAGCTTGAATCCACAGCTTTTCCAACAAAAGATTCTGAAAAACATCTTTTTCCATTGAAACATACTGCTGCAAGGCATAGCAGATGAAAGCTCAGGAATATGAGTCATTTGTGAGTTGGTTCAGAGTCAAATACATGTTTCAACCTCAGTCAAAAACCCAATTAAATGCCTGAAATTGTTTATACCCCTCTCTTCTTTGCAATGACTTGAAATTTGGAGTTAATAAATTACATTTTAGTTTGCTCTTTTGTATATGAAGCATTGCACACCAGTCCTGTGAATTAACTGTTTGCACGTTCTCAAATTGTTTTATATAGAGGACATTGAGAGTGTTTTACTCCAGTTCCCTGTTTAAAACCAGCTACAGAGGAAAATTCTCTAAGCATAACTTACGACAGTCTCTTTCATCTTCTTCATCACCACAGTCATCCTGGCCATTGCATCTCAGGTTTATTGGGATACACTTCTGGTTCTTTGTGCACTTGAATTGCCCCGACAGACACACGTGTGTGTCTGTAAATTAAAAGAAAATTAAAAGAGCAAGTTAAAATGATTAAAAGTTGAAAAGATTCAAAACTTCAAAGGTAGATGAAGAAAAATGCTGTTTGTTGACAGTGTGTGAAACATGACATTTAAAGCAGTTTGGCCTGTTTCTGAAGCCTGCAGTGCATACAAGCACCTACCACAGTTCAGTTCATCAGAATTGTCCCCACAGTCGTTCTCTCCATCACAGATAAAGGCTGGAAGAGCACAAAGCCCAGTTCCACACTGGAAACGTCCTGGCTGACATCTGAATTCAGCTGGGAAAAGACAAAACCTCTTATGAATACACCAGAGCAATGGTTAAAGTCTCACTCTTGCTGTTCTTACCCCATGGACTAATCCAATACACCTATAAACTTGTATTTCCTTTATAATCTCAATCTCAGTATATATTAGTAATTAAATGATTGCAAGACTAATTTCAAAGTCTGATATCTTTAATTTGTATGGCTCTAGTTACAGTGCTAATGACACAGAGTGAAAACCCCCTGCAGGTTGAAGCTTACCAAAGGTTCAACAGAGACCTGCAATTTCAGATCAATACACTTGAGTTCAAGTCTGCTTTTAAGAAACTCCCTATCCCACTGTAATTTTATTTCCCAAGGAAGGAATTGTTCCTTCTCCAGCCACTGTCATTAGAAATAATGAGCAATTACATACCTCTATAGTAATATTATATGTAAGTATAGAATAGCTTAAAATAAAAACTTATGTGGAATGATTGCACATGGTAAAATTTGCTTCAGAGGCCTCTGTAGCAGGAGAAGAGAACTAATTATAAAATGGTTAAAATAGGGGTCAGGGATTTAAATTTAAAAAAAATCAAATTATCTGTTAATTAACCAGAAAATTGTGGAACACACCGAGCATTTTTTTCAAATATAAGCTTAAGGAAGGGAAGCAAGGATCACAGGGAGAACATTTTTGTTGCTCAGAAAACAGCAGTGAAGAATAATGTGTATCTAAATGTCTACAATTGCAACAAAACACAAGGAAATGAGATTAGAATCCCACATTTTTATTACACTGAAAAAAAAAAAAAACCAAATAAACCTGTCAGAAGTTTGTATCCATGCAAAGAATTCCACAACCTCAAAGCAACAGTTTCAAAATTAAAATCTTTAGTGAAAATGTAACCGAGACGAAGAAAAGGTTTGAAAGATGAAAAATATGCATGATTTTCCAAACACCTTAATAGACTCAGAGACCAAGGAGCATAAAGTTGTGCTGCAAACAGAAATGTCCACAAAAATCCTCTTCCTAAACTTATTTATGAAGTGTTCTATTTGGTCTGGGCCCTGCTGACAGAGGCAGAGCCCAGAGCCGGCGCGCACTCACGGCACTCGGCGGGCTCGTCGGAGCCGTCCCCGCAGTCATCCACCGTGTCACACTTCCACCAGAACGGGATGCACTTGTCGGTTTTGCAGCGGAACTGCAAAGAGGAAAGGCCAGCAGGAATAAAAGATTTCATATTGACATTTTTCATTCATTTATTTATTTCTTTATAAGCAGGAATAGTGCAGTTTATGAACATCAGCTCTGCTGTGAGACAGGGGCTTCGAAATTTAACTCAAGGTAGAAACCAATTTTGGATTGAGCAGGAGTCTGCTGTTTAAACTTGTTTAGTCTATTAACTCCTTGTGCTTGCAAAAGAGAAACAAAGACCTTCTCTGCAAGGAAAACAAAGGTGATTCAAAGCTATTTAGAAAAGAATACAAGCACCCAAGCTGAAGAGAGATTAAGAGGGGCCCCACCGACCTTGGGGCTAAAGCAGACAGAAAATCTGAATCTGGGTTACAAGCACCACATTACAGCTGCGTGACTGAAGAACTGTGCAAGCTCATAAAAATTGATAAGACAGTTTAATGTCTTTTATGCATGTCTTTTATGCATATGCAACAGGTTAGAGGGATAAAATAAACTCAGGAATTTTCGGAGATACACGTGTCCTTTAAAGGAAGCTATCCCACATGCGCCCAATGCTAAAATAAATCATACTGACTTTACAATTTCTACAAGTTGTGGAGTAGTTTTTTCAGCAAATCAGCTGCTTGAGGCATTGACGTATCAATAATTTTCTGGCTGTTAATTTTACAAAACTTGTGTTTTAAATTTTGGGGCTTTTTTATTTAGATATGTTTGGCACTGGGTTTGCCAAAGTGATAAAAATCACTGTAGTTTCAATGACTGTGTTATGCTGGCGTACAATGCCCCAACACAAACTGCTCATTAAATTTTGCTGCCTTCTGTGATTTCATTCTTGAAGGTCTTATTCAAAGCAAACACTTCAATTCTCACTTTTTGCAGACTGTTGAAACAGACAACATCATTTTTCCAGATAAATACAAACACTCACAGTTGAAAAGAGCCTTAATGTGTGGTGTTGTGTACAGTGTTGCTTACATTGTTTGAATTAAATGAAAAAATCAAATGTAAAGCCTTCCAGACTTTCAAAAAGATAAAACATCTGTAGAAAAAAATGAAAAATCTTCTGTAGGAAGGCTGTGCATTTACTCTCTACTCAGGTGAGCAGAGTACTTTGTTCTGACTGAAAGGGGAATGCAAACAAAAACGGTACAAACTGATGTCATTTTCTAGGGCTGTACCTAAAAACTGAGTACATTATGAGGATCATTTCAGGGACAAAAATCTGGGTAGATTATCAGTCAGCTTTTAAGAAATGCTGGTTTTCCTACCTTCTGTCTCTTTGAACACAGAAAGGAAGGAAACCAGAAGATTTAGAAAGGCAAGATATTTCATTTTCTGTCTCTGGGCAGCTTATTTTCACATTTTAAAAATCAATGATTATTCAATAAAACTGTATTTAAATGATATATGATATATTTGGTGCCTTAGCTCAGTTTCTTTTTTCTGCCAAGAAAAATTAGGATTTCAATGGCATTTATGATATAGAACCTATAGTTGGAGCTACATCATTCCTGTAGCACTGTGAGGGACCTGCTGTGTAACAGGCTGGGCTGAGGGGCAGCTGTTACTGCCCCACACAGATCTGCAGCTCAGAGGGGTCAGCAGGAGTCAAACAGAAACTCAGACAATTGCCATCCTTTGTCCTCTTCACTTGCTCTGCTCACCACAAGGGACTTCAGGCTGCCAAAATGGCATCAGAAAGTTATTTCCAGGAAATAAGCACTAACTCTGAGATGTTGTTATGAAAATACTTGCATTCCTTTCCAAACTGAGGAGACAAAACCCTGCAAAATCAGGGATCAGGGTCTCATATGGGTCTTAAATGGATGGATTTTTGGTGTTCAAGAGTCTAATGGGATTTGTATTAAAAAACTTCTCATGCCAAATGGGCCATCACAGGATGGTCTGGAGAGGCAAGGTCAGTTTATGGACCATCCAACTCCTTCCCATCAGAAACAGCCAAAGGTGGCTGTGCTGTCAAAAATGATGACATTGCAGGAGCAACTCTGATCTGACAGCATCATCTGAAAGTCTTAAGGAGAGACAAAATTTTGCCACTGATATCTGCATCTGATGCCATCAGACTGATGAGTTATCAAAGAGTAATCAGATTGCAAACCTGGAAAAAAATTATGAATAATCAATGCCAAGCTCTAACTTCCTGTCTGAAGCTGCCTCTTTCACATAATTCTGCTCTCCACTGTGGATTCCACAAGTGATAAAATATTGCTCCTCAAGTGTCCAAGATGTGATGCTATTTCTTCAATTCATACTACCACTGAATTAATTAGACTGGAATGGAGCCATTCAGTCAACTGTTAGTATATAAATTCACTGTGGTATAAGCTTCTAGTGTCACTAGAAATTTTAAGTGTCTATTTTTTTTAAAGCTAAATTTGAGGAACTAAATATGGGGCAAAATTGTTATGAAATTCCCAATTTTAGAAGTGATTTACATCTTAAGCAAACAGAGAAAGTCAAGTCTCTTAAATAAGATTATTATTTGAGTGAAACTGTACCTCTTTTATTAAGATGGACACTGCTCCCTAAAAATTAGGAGTAAAACGATTTTCCTTAATGCTGGAAATCATTATCATGCATCATGATATAGAACATTGTAAGAAGTCATTAGCACACCTCTATTAAAAAGGAACTATTAGAAAATCAGACTACTAAAAATACTTTAAAAGCCATATGTACTATAAAAATCAACCATTTAATTGTCTGGTTAGAACAATCCAAAGGCTTTTATCAAAGTGGTTCTCTTATATGAAATCAGTATGTTCTACTTACTTACCTTACATTTTAAGAAAAAAAAGTAATAAATGTTTCTTTTAAGTAATAGGGAATACAGTTTAGTGTTTTAATTGATGAATTTTTTTTCCATTTTACATATTTATTTTTAACACAAGTCTATCATTTTCCAATCTTTCTAACTAGACTGAGCTTGTCTTTTTTTAATGCAAAATTCATTCATGCATCCCAAATCACTGTTACACACACTCTGTATTTGATATTTCAGACAAATGTTTTTTCAAGGCTATTTTTACAAGTTTAGCAGCTGTATTTGTTCTGGTGACTGGCAGGAACACCAACATTTGAAAGTGAACAAGTCCTGTATTCTCTGGAGAAAAAGCCATTTGCAAGTGTTTCCCTCTAACAGCCTTGGAGACGAAATACTCTGTGGAATCTCGTCCAACTGGGATTCCTGCTTCATCTAATTTATCATTTAGATGCATTTGCAGAGGGCTTTGGCCACAAACCATGGCAGGCAGGGCACTGAGGGGAGGGGACACCTGACCAGGCCACGATGGGAATTAGTAGTATGCTAATAGAACCATCCTATGTTTGGTCAAGTTTCCAGTTCTCCTTCTCCCTTGGTTCAGGACTTTTTTCTTATAAGGTCGTGTTCTGAGCTCACCCTCCTGACTGGACCTTGTCCCCCAATACCTGGCTGCATTTGCCCTGCCTAAGGGGTTTTTGGAATCTAACTCTGTTCCCTGCACCCCGTTTGTTATTTTCCTTATTAAACTTTTTATTTTCCAGGCTAGATCCATCGCTCCCGTTCCTCTTCCATTAGCCAGCTCTTCCCGGCTTAGCCAGGCAGGGAGATCACTGTGAGCTCTCAAGCTCACAACGCTCCAAGTGCCCCTCTGAGTGTTGAGCTCCTTTTGATGGTCCCCCATGCTGGGTGAAGCCAGCATTCCTGGTTGCACAGCAGGGGCAGGGCAGTCAATCCCCAGGCAGGTACCTGGCTGGCGGTGCAGTTGGACAGGCACGTCCTGTTGTCCGCGGCCAGGTAGAAGTTGGTGGGGCAGGCACACGAGTGCAGCTTGTCAGGGGCCAGCAGGCACAGGTGGCTGCAGCCGCCGTTGTTCAGCGTGCACACGTGTCTGGACACTGTGGAGAGAAGAGGGGAGGTAGATCAGAGCCTCTTATCTTAGCACGCTTTGGGGTATCTGCTTTACGGAGGAAGAAAATTGTGTGCCATGTTCTGTCTTTGCAGTGCAATGTCTCGGATCAAAAACACACAGAGGCAAACTCTTCCTGCTGCCTTTAAGCTATTCTCTGTTGTATACAAAAATGAATTATTGCCATGGTTGTAAGTTCAATACTGAAAGAATGAGAGGAATAAAAAATCTCTTTTTTTTATAATGTGATAAAAATTAGCTTATCTATGTCAATTGCCAAATAGCATTCAGTTATAGTGATATCAGCAGATAAGACAGAATCATACCACTCACATTCTCTGACATTCCCTCAGTCTAGCAGTATTCTTCTGCAATATTAACACTTTTCAAAGAACTGGGTTAAAAGTTTTCATAACACACTGTTCCTCACTTAAAAAATGGTAACTTGTACTGTAATGCAACTTAACAGTTCTTTACTTTCAGTCAGCATTTCGGTTAATTTTTAAGCACATAAATTATATCTCTACTGAGCAAGTTTTGTTAGATGAAAAATGATCATGTGAAAACTTCCACAATCTGAAGCAGAACAGAAACAATCATTGCAGATAAACGAGCATGCAGTACTTCAGCACATGGCTACTCAGTCAAATACCTCCATGTGCTGCCTGGAAAGCAGAGACAGGATAATTACCATCAGGCTGCCTGTAAGAATGATACACCTGGATGTCTGTGATGGTGTGCCACGAGTTAATCAGGGAGAGCCTGTCCGAGCCAGAGGTTTTGTGGGCACGGCTGAGGGATTTGGTTTTCCCATCTGTCCAGTAGATGTAGTCTTCAAACAATGTCAGTGCAATCACCCCTGGGATGTCTTGATTAGGGACTGGAAGGAGAGATGCTCAGATTAATGTTCACTCTTGGGAAAGTGCCAGTTAAAATATTCCCCACTGCACAGGCTGGCAGAACAACTGCTATGGAATGTCCTGAGGATAATTATGGTGACAACACACCAGCACCAGAGGGTCCCTTATTACCAGTTACAATGAAGGTGGATGGAGGACAAGCTCTACCTGCTTGGAATTTGTTGGTCCAGTCAGTGTTAAGGAAATGAAACAATTTCAGTTCAAAAAACAACCTCCAGATTTTAAACTAAAGGCACATCAAACTTTAAAATAGTAAGTAACAAACATAACTTTCTCCACTCTTTGCATAAGCAATATAAATTGGCTCTTTTACTGGAATAAAAGTTATTAGAAAACATTCAGAACATAACATATACATCTCCTGATGCTCTCTGTTTAATACTCTTTCTTACAATTAATAGCATTTTATTTCATCAAAATATACTGACAAGAAAGACAGAAAAAAAAATGGTATTAAAAAAAACCATTGCAGTAAGAGGGAATATTGATAATTTCTAGCATCACCAACCACACAATATAAAAAAATAAGTCCATAGCTACAGTATCACAAAATTATGAGCCAACATTATTTGGAAAAGGATGGAAGGACAAAAGGGAGAAAAAGCTTTGGAGCATTCTTTATCCTTCAATATACTCCTTAACCTGAAGTATTTGTTCTTGGTAAGCAGTAACTGAATGCCACCTTTCCTTTTTCCTCCTTTAAACATCAATAGTAGTAATCATAGATGTCACAGGAGAATATCTGACCACAATAATTATTTGTAAATGATAATCTTTTGTTGCTGAATCACCTAATTACTGTTAGAGGTGAAAAGGCAGAGCACAGCACAGCAGATGACTGTCATGTTTAACCAGCACATCTTTAACACCTTTACCCTGTTTTCTGCATCTTTTTACCTGAAAACTGTTGACATAGAGTAGGCAAATCTCAAATTCCCGTTGGAACATTTTATAGCTCATTGAGATCTGATGACTGGTACTTGGAACAACAACTGAGAAAATTCAATTTTCTATCCAGTATTCCTCCCTCTACTGAACATGCAGGGCATGTTGCCCTCTGGTCAAGGAGACCTTGCTGCTTAGGCCTGAAATTATTTTCCCTTCTTATATGTCTCCATGAACCACATCAATCACACTGAAATGAGAATATAATATTTTTGAAAGAGCTTCAGAGCATTTCCGAGAAATCAGTCAAAGTCCAAAGAAATCTTGGCAATTTTAATCTTAATCCTCTTTACAGAGGCAACTTTGCCACAGTTCCATACAGGGTACAGTACAAGAAGAGCTCTTATAACTTCTGTGATTTGTAGACTCCCACTGTGTAACGTTTCCAATGAGAAATACAAGCCAGGCTGACAGGAGAAGCAGGATGGGACATCAGAAGCTGCTCCCCTGAATGAGGCCCCAAAACTTTCCATAACTCTAATTATTTTATTTTTGCTTCAGTTCTGAGACAGTATTGGTTCATATAAATTATGACCCTTGCTTCTACTTTTAGCACCAAATTAAAGATGTCAAAAGTCCCACTCCAGTCTCTCTAAAGACAAAAAATGTCCTATTTTATCTGTCAGTTTTCTCTTTTTCTGATCAAAGTTAAGATTAAAATCAGAATAAGAGGGCATATAAAAGCATTAACATACATGAAGAGATTTACATAGAAAAAATTATTTTGATTTCATCACCTTTATTATTCCCCACCAATGAAAAATACACCTAATAGTCATCCTTATTTTGGATATCCAGGAATCAAACCCCATAGCCTAAGCATAGCTATATGAATAAACGCTTATTCTTTTGTTTTGTGGATGTTTGTGGATGTCCAGACAATTTATCCTGCCTTCATTGGATTAGACATACATCAAAATCCAGATGAAACTTTATATTCATGAGCTAAAGAAGATTCAGGAGATTTCCATACACTGCCTGAACTGGCCCATCACACTGCATTAACAGGAAGCCAAGTGAAGTGTGTGGCACAAAATATTAAATACTACAGTTAGAACACTGCACAGAAGAAAATTGTTCATTGACTCAAGTACAATTTTCTTTTATTTAAAAGAAAAATAAATTCTGCAAGTACCAGGTTTAAAAGCTTAACTCTTTCAAACGTCTTAAAAATAAACACACCTTATCAGGAACAATGCAGCAAATATTAAAGTCTCTTCTTTTTATGTTCTTTAAAAAAAGAAAGACAAAATATATTTGTTTCTAAAAACTGGGTTTCCTATTATTACTATTTATAGGTATAAAGTTGGAACTGTCAATGGCAGAACACTCACAGATTCAGGTTGCAATTTGTCCTGTCCCTGTTTTTATTTCTGAGCAACTCTGTAATTTTAATGGGCTTCTGCATTAACTTTTCATTAGGTCACAATCAACACAAACTTGCACCATTAAAAGCTGTAAAAGCTAAATGTATTCTGTTGTGAAACATAGGGAAAGTTATTAAAAAATCAATTAAGAAAGCAATGAATAGTACACATATATGCAAATGAAAATCCATTTGAAGTAAAACAGAATATAGCTACAGAATGACTGGAAAATATTTTTTACAAAAATTCTACACTGACCATAAAAAGATAAAATGCTTATAAAAGAAGAATTAATAATTACATAACAGAAAAACTTATATTTCTTTTAAGCTGCCCATAAAACTCATTGTATTTTCTTGTAGAAAATAAACCTGTAAAGCCTGAGAGAGTTTTCTGAAAACAGGCATTGAGTGGCTACCAATTCTGATTACTTTTTTTTTTTTTTTTTTTTTTTTTTTTTTTTTGCCTTTTACTATGTTATAAGCATGGAAACATCAGAACTGTTGACATGTAAGAGGTTCTAGAATTTATAGTTCCCACCAACCAAACAAAAATGAACAGAAAACTGAGGTCATTTTTGCATCTGATTATCTGATGGAGCAGTAAAATGCTCCATAATGCTCTTTATTCTTTGTCTTTGAGGATATCAGTGTTTCACACTTTCCAAAACTTCAGGCAGTGAATATTGATTTTTCTAGAAATGTATGGAGTAGTAGAAACACCCACTTCCTTTTTTCACTCTTTCCTGTAACTCCAAAAAACATTTTATCACATTGCAAACCCATTAGTAAGAACGGAATATATTCTGTTAAAGCTAAAATTCCTTTCTCCACCACAACCTCCTCCTCTCAGAGCTGGGCAAGTTCCTTGCAATTCCTCCTCTTCTTATGAACCTGCTGCCAACTCTGATTCTCTGCTGGTGTTTCATTTTACCCATAAATCATGGATTTTCTGACACTGAATGCTAATCCCAAACAGTGCTTGACCAACCAGGTAGATGAGAAAAGGGACGAGAAAGAGGAGGCAGAAAGGAGAAGGAATGCACAGGCCTTTCAGAAAGCTGCAGAAAATAGGAAGAAAAAACTCAGGCGGGTAATAAAGGGAAAAACAAGGAGGCTTGTAACAGATCAGAAGTGGTGGGAAATAAAAATTATTAGATACTTGAAGACAAAAATGACAATATATAACATAAGGAAGAGAAAGTGCTGCATGAACTTATGAGAAGAGCCACAGGAGTTTATGTGACTTATGTGATTATGTTGACACATGAGAACCACGACAGACTTAAAATATATGTGTCTCTCTCTCCCCTACTTAGAAATTTTGTATGAATTTTGATCCAAGAATATAAATTCATAGGCTGTAAGTCATATTTGTGATACAAATGTTTACTTTTCTCTGAGAAGTGAACTCTGCATCCCTTATATTTTCTGAGCACATTTACTTAAGCATAAAAAAATGCTCATTTATTTCAGGAATGAAAATCATTCCATCTAGGATTCCTGAGCTACAAAACCTGAAGGCATACAGAAGTGAAGCCCAGTTCCCTTGGCTCTTATTGAAACACAAGTTTTTCCAAAAGTAAAAACAAATACAATAACTCAAATAATAATAAAATAGGTCTCATTGGCAGGTGGTAAAATCGATGTACCAAGAAAAAGTGTCCTTTAAAGGACAAATGTTGACCCCCTTCTAAGAGAAAAACAAAAGCAAAATTATCAGTGCCCTATCATGTCCAGAAGATGGTTGATCACTTCCAAGACAGAAAGGGATGTGTCCCTTCCCTTTCCAAAAACAAGGGACTGCAACCTTGCCCTGCCCTTGTGCAAAATCTACAGAAACAGAAGAGGTGAAAAATCCCTGTTAGGCTCCTGTTAGAATGCCAGTTCTGGGAAGCAATTGCTAAAAGTAATTAATTGTTGTTAAGCAACAATTTAAATTACTTTCTAGCTCCCTGGGCATTACAGGAGTTTGTTTTAGAATTTTGGCATCCAAACACAGAAAATTTACATGGGTGACCAAACCTGAAAAAACAGGCTACGCTATTTTGAATTCCACTCCCTGAAAATCAAGTTCAGAAACTTGATTTTCTGAACTGCAATAAAAGAGAAATAAAAAGCCTACTGACATCTCGATCTAAATGGAAGCAGTGGTAATCTCCTAGGAAGGGTTACAAACCCTCCAAAGACAAATTGCATCAAGGAAGAACAACACTTAATAAGAAAATAGCAATTAAACCTACAAAACCAAATAAACTTGGAGATTGCTGATCTCTTCTGCAGCAATTCCTGGCCCCCACTGTCCTCTTGCCACATGAACTCCCTTGTAGCTGTTTCTGTCTCATTTTACATTCAACTTGGAGCCTCCCTGAGACACAGTCAATATTTTTTTATTTCCTATACTACTTATTCCTGATACTTGCTTCCTTTGATAAAGAATTTGAACTGCTTAGTCCATAAAATTAATAATGAATAATGACAATAAGATTATATCTATTAAGCTTGTGACAAAGTGCGTAGTTCTGACAGATATAATTAAATTTAAGTATATTACATCACATTATATATTGCATTAAAATACTGTATTTTAAAGATATATTATAATCATTATTACATTTATGAAATTGACACTTGGTTTAGAAACCTAAACCTGTCAAACTCAATGAACAGAAAAAAGAAATATTAATGTAATATATAGATTAACTCTATATAAAAACTATATATATATAAAATATATATATAGTTTTTTATATATATAGTTATGCATATATATAGTTTTAGGATGTTATTACTCATATCTTTAATAACATGTGCATGCATAAATATTTATTTCTGCAAAATTAATATATTACCTCAAACATCCAGATTGGGTTAAGGATGGAAGATAAAAGTTCAGTGGTGGGATATTTTGCCAGTATAAAAATGTAACTGAAACAATGAAAACTGAGAATATTTCAGTACAACAAACTCACACAAAACTTGTTATACATCCCCAAACTGCTATCACTAAAGAAGCAGGAAATTTAGCCTTAAATCTAAACATCTTAAAGTACTAATGTGTTTGAGATATTAAAGTTCATGATTAGATATAACAATACCATGAGTATAGATGCATAAATTTTTCAAAACCTGCCTACAAAACCAATTGATAAAAACGAGGAATGAAATATTTTATTGTCCCACTTTAAAATGTTTTATTACCTTTTTTAATTCACTGTGAGCAGTTGTTTATATGCCAGTTACCCCACGGCAGTACAAAGCAGTAATAAATTACTCTCAAATATACACAAGTCACTATTTGAGTAGAACAACTGTGTGTGCTAGTGAATTTTAAAGGTTTTTTAATTATTTTTCAGATTTACAGAGACCCATTGCCTGCCTGCCAGCCCCTCACCTTAGACTCCTGTCTTGCTGCTGGTTTTCATATCCATTCCCAGTGACCCCTAAGTTATTCCTTCTTTTATCTTTCCCTCTCCTGCCACCATCCAACTGTGAGGACATAAACCACTGAGCCACTTTGGTTTATCTCATTTGTCTTCTACTGAAACCATGGGAGCTGATCAACATTGCAACTCCCTTCATCAAAATCCTCCCCTTTTCCATTGTGTTGATTGGAACAGGGAGAAAACAGAAAATCTGTGGTTTATGTTCTTTGTCCTGATTACCCTCTGACAGGAACAGCTGCATGGGAAGTAATGCCCATCCCTTAAAATTTGTGATAGCACAAGTCCAGCACATGGAGAAGTTTCAAGTATAGTGAACTATTTTCAGAAGTTTATAGTCTAATTTGGGCGTATTTCACAAAGCCAGCAGAATATACAGAAACCAAACTGTTGGCAACCTTTGATGCCTCAGGTTTTAGCTTTTATATTTTTCAGGTTCTGTGCTACTGTAGCGTGTGGGTCTGGGCTCCATATTAGAGGACAATAAGCTCTCTTCACAGAGTAGGGAGACAAAACAATTCCTTCTCTAGCTGGGATCCAAGGACAAATGATCCAAATCTCAGGCCCAAGAGCACAAACAACATGAAGAGAGAAAAACAAGAAGGATGAGACTTCATAACCTAAAGCTGTATGTGGAGAATTAACTCCAATATGCAAATGGACCAAAATATATAAAAATGAGAGACCCTGTGACAGGTTGTGCATTTTGTGACCATTTTGGTTCATCTTGGGTGCAGCCCTGGCTGGGCTCTTGTGCTGCCCAAAGTGCATCCATTGAGGACTTCTAATAAATCCCTGCTTTATTCTTTAGCTCTGTCCAGTCTCTGTTCTGGGTCAGCCTTCACAAGGCATCACCCTCAAACTGGTCTTCATAAATTGAAGACTGGGCAACCTTAGAGTAAAGTAACTGCCTTTAATACAGGTGGATCTGAACAGTTTCTCCTGGATATTATCCTTTAAAAGAGAAGGAACCCAATAACATAAAGTAATCAGATTTGGAAAGACATATGGATTGGAGAATTTTATAGGAACAATTATGAAAAGTGAATCCAGAAGTCAGTAACAGAGAGGAAGCAATTATCAGTTTGTGCCATCATATGTGGCTACAATTAATAATTCTATAGACTCTTCAAAAGTTGGGAAAATGCTGCCATATCAGAGCTACTTCTCATCTGCTCTGAGAAACAAACCCTCTTTCAGATGTCTCTAATTTTTGAGCTATGAGAACTTCCAGTATAAATCTAGAAGGAAATGGTTACTGTAATCTTTTAGATCACTTCTACATTAGGAGAATTTTATAAACAATTGGGCATATTCTCTTTTAAAACTCTGGTGGCAGAGTTCAGAATTAGACAGAAATACTCATTTTCTACCTGCAAACTCCTTACAATGAGCAACTGCTGAAATCACAGGCACTAAAAATGAAAGTGGTTGTAATGTCCAACTCCCTTGTGCTCGTTACTTCAAAACTTGCATTCTCTCCAAGTCTGAGAATTGCAAACATTCAGGCAGAAGTTGTCTCAAGAACAGGGTTTTTTTTTCAAATTGAGTTACTCCAGGAAAGTTATTCTCTGTTGATTATATTACACTTAAAGAAGTAATGTAATAATAATAATTTATTTGAAGTGCAACATTTTCCCATCGCTAATTTCCATGCCTCTGTCAGATGAAGGAATAAAGTGCTCAACTTTTTGTTTTTACTGTATAAACCAACAGCTTGACACAGTTTAAGACCTAATCTCAGAGAAGTTTCTGTACTTCCTAAATTGGACTGTCAGATTTCCCTTTTATAGTTTCATTATATTGAAATGCTCATCTTCAAAGAGAAATGGGGGAATGCAGGCAGCTCTGGGATTTAGGAGCCCTGAAGGTTGGGAAAACCTGAATGGAGAACCAGATACCCAGGGAACTGTGAAGCTTGCATCTCTTCTGGGTGGTGGGAACAGAGAACAGTTAAGTCTGACAAATTCTTAAATTTTTTATTTATTTTTTTTTTAAAGCTCACATAAGTAAACCAGCTTAGTGCTTAGCCAGATTAGTGCTTCAATACTTGCTTAATCATTTACAGTGTATAACATTTGTGAATGCTGCAGTGCTGAATTGGCTAAGCTCTAAAGACAGTTTATATAACCAAGCATTAAACTTCAAACAGCTCAGCAAGGTCATTGCTGCCCCAGTGCCAAGAAGAGCTCCCAAGCACTCTAAGATTTCTGGCCTAGTTAGCACGTTTTCAAAATTCTTACTAGGAGTCTCTTGGCAATTATAAAAAACAATTTCTCTACTGAAATGCAGAGGAACTTTACAAGAGAAAAGCAGCAGATGTTCTCCTCAAAAAGGTTTAAGGTTCAGTAGAAACAACCCAATTTAAAAACCCCATACTTGTTGATGAAATGTTAACACCAAGATCTAAATACACGTAAACTCCTATTGCATGTAATGAACACTTCCTGGTTTAGCAGACAGCATGTCAATAATTAGCCTAAGATTGTTGTGTTTATCCTAAATTATCTGATGTGGAGCACAGAACACTACACACTGTCTCATACCATCCCTTAATGATGTGAAATCCACTAATTCTCATAAGTTACTTATTTGCCGGGTCTTTTGAAATCTCTGTGCCATTTTCTGATACATTTTGTAATAGACAACTTAAAATCCAAAAATCACAGTCTCAGGAAAAAACCTCAGAGCAAGCCATCCTTATCCTCAGAGGTCACAGAAACAGGTGAGAAAATTATTAGTTTGCCATTAGGAGCACTTCATTGCATCACTGACAGCATTCCTGTTCAGACTTTTCCCTCTCCTCCATGAAAATGTATTTTGTGGTCGCTGTATCTGTACCTTTATCCTTCTCCATTCGAAAACACAAAGGATAAGAGCAAACTCAACCATCTCCCCCTTAGTTAGCTTTGACAATAAAAAATGTCCAAAATGACAAAGGAAAACAGACCATGAAATCCATGCGAAAAACATGCCTTCAAGGAACACAATTATCACAAGAGAGAAAACCTAATCTTTCTCATTTAAGTGCTTATCAGTGTGGATTACAGATATCAGAAGGCCAAGGGGTATCACAGTTCTAAACACTGAACTTGAGCACTGAGTTTACCCTATTAAAATAATTATTTTACAATGGCTAAATTTCATCATCCAGAATATTTCTAGTCTTGTGCTGAATCACAAAGAAATTATTTTTTTTTTGTTGGTTGTTCCAGGAGACAGCTGGGAGAAAGGGAAAAGACTCTGATTAAAGGCAAATTGATCATTATCTGTGAACTCTGCAAAACTGTCAAAGCTCCCCTTGGAGCACCCACGGGGCTGTTTCATCTGTTTCAGACACCAAGAATTCTATCCCTGTTTTGTTAAATCCACAGAAACTTTTCTACAACTTCATTTTGATTTGTTAATGATGTTTTGAGTGAAACTCCTGACAGCAGAAAGCGA
Organism: Vidua macroura; assembly: GCF_024509145.1. NCBI lineage: Eukaryota > Metazoa > Chordata > Aves > Passeriformes > Viduidae > Vidua > Vidua macroura. Next base: position 35,761,813 of record NC_071577.1, read on the forward strand.
CAAGAGGCGTTAGGTGTGGGCAGGCAGGAGAGGATCCAGACAAGGGCCACAAAGATGATCCAAGGCTTGGGAACCTGCCATGAGAGCAAAGGCTGAGAGAATTGGCTTTGTTCACTCTTTAGAAGAGAAACCTCATCACCAGATTCCAGTCTTTAAAGAGGCTGCAAAGAAATGGAGACTCCCTTTTTACATGGAAAAGGTGAGGTGTGATGGGAACAGGTTACTCTTGGGAAGATTCCGACTGGAGATAAGAGGAACAATTTTCACAATGAGAATATTGGAATATGTTCCCAAGGAAATAATGGATTGGATACTTCTAAGATGCAGCTGGACATGGCTGTGGGTCATCCAGACCATGCTTTTCCCAGAAAAGACTGGACTAAGTGATCCATGAGGTTGGACTAGGTGATCCGTGAGGTCCTTTCCAACCTCATCCTTTACGATGATTGACTAAGGAAAAAATCTGCTTTCACATCATTTAAATACCTCAGGATCTCCCAAAGCTCAATTCTGATGGCTTGAATATTTATACACCATCTGGACTTCAAAGAGACATGTCCTCAAAAGCAGCACGATACCAGCTTTACACAAAGTCACTATTGCTTTTGGAGCTTGCCTCAGATACTTCACTGCTACCAAATCTGGATAAATTTGCTGTGGCATTGTGAAAAATTTCCTTCTTCTCCAGGATCAGGCATCCTCAGAAGAAGACATTAGCAGATACAAAGCAGTTGAAACTGATTTTATCCAATTGTGCAGGAACCCCACAGGTTGGAGACCAAGACAATGGACACTGAAGATGGTCTGGCTGGAATTTTGCAGCTATCTCCTGAGTTTAGTGACAGAAGGACATTTCTGGGGAAAGAAAAATTCTGAAACTCTCAGGCTGAAAGGGAAGACTGTGAAAAGTTTGACCACTGCAGTCAGTTTAGGGCTAAGAGAGACACACTGGCTACTATTTACTTCTTTCCTTTGAAAGATCCAGAAAGAAGAGTAAGAGGATAATTTTATGAGAACAAAAAGCAGGATAGCAGCACAGAGAATGACATCAAGAGGAGGAGGGAGTTTTGCTTCCTCTGTCAGAAGAGCAGACTGTCAGCGGGAATCCAGCTCAGGGCTATGTCTGAGCAAGGGCTGCTTAGGTGAGCAGGTTACAATTGACTGGTGTTCATCCCAAAAAAACATGGACATTATGCTGAGATTAATGGGAATGTTTACAGCTCTCGTAGCTACTGCTAGAATCTCTCCAATCTACCATTTCAGACAACTGCCATTGAATTATTCATGATGTATTTATAACCTACAATTCATGAATATAAGGGCTAGAAAACTTGGTTTTGCTTTCCTTTTTTTTTTTTTTTTTTTTTTTTTTTTTTTTTTCATAGTGAAGCTTTGATCTGAAAATAAAGTAGTTACTTCATCAATTGTGGTTTGGAGAAGACGAGAGGCACCCAGTACAGGATAAAAGCCTAAAAGAGCCCAAATCCATGAAGTTTTACCAGCAGTACAGCAGTGCTGAGGTTGGGTAAATCTTGAGGAAGGAGTTCAGGTAACAATTTCATCTCAAATAAAACCCCCCAAAAAACTCTGTAGACTAATACTATTTCATATATTTGAATTAAAATGAAAGATCTTTAATTATACAATTTGGAATATGAGAACAATTCATCATAGTGTAGAATCATTTTTTTTTTAATACTTTACAGATAAATGACACAAGCTTTTTAATTATCTGTCAGGTGAGAAGCAAAACACAGGATAAAGATTAGTTCATTGCATAAGTATTTCAAAAGTTATTATTTCACCCATCTACCGGGAAAGCCCCAAATTACATTTGAAATACTGGTCTCATGCTGAGCAGACTAATAGCTTTTCCAGGCTTTCTGAAGTGGGAGAAAAGGCTGATTTTATCCCCCTGTTCTGACACATGGCACAGAGGATCTCTCCCTTCTACTTTTACTCACTCTGTAACTTAATCAAGAACGTGTCTATATATGCCAGAGTATAAAATTGAAAGGCTGCCTCAGACTACTGCGTGTGTTCCTAGAGCATCTTTTTCTATTTGACATTTTTCCCACAAACACATAGTACTGCACATTTAAAAGCTATTCATATCCATAACAGAGAACAAAAATGAAAAGCAGATTTTAAAATATTGATAAAAGGAAAAAAAAAATAATCTCAAAAAAGGTTGGAAAAAGGTTTTAAAGGACAGTTTTTACATAACTATACATAACATGGAAAGGATCAAAAAGAAAAAAAACACAACTGAAGTGTTGACCAACCTTTATGTCTGTGAGATCCATCCATGTCAGAAAACTCAATGTGATTCTCATCAGCCCAGTAGAGTCTGTGGTTGACGTAGTCTATGGTGAGAGCCATAGGTCTGGATATTTGTGTTTCTATAACCACAGCTTGCCTGGATCCATCCATCCCAACACGGCCAATGTGAGGGGACTCACAGCAATCGATCCAGTACAGGTATCTGTGAAACAAAACACAGCAACTGAGTAACAATGATGCTTCAGGTTTTAGCTTTTATATTTTTCAGGTTTTGTTTTACTGTAGTGTGTGTCTAGGCTTCATATAAAGGGATGGTGAGCTCTCTTCACAGAGCAGGGAGACAAAACAATTCCTTCTCTAGCTGGGATCCAAGGACAAATGATCCAAATCTCAGGCCCAAGATCATAAACAATGTGGACTGAAGAGAAAAAACCGAGAAGGATGTGACTTCATAAACTAAATTTCATAAACTAAACTTCATAAACTAAAGCTATAACTGGACAATTAACTCCAAATGGACCAAAACATATAAACTCATGGCCAGTCGTCCACTTTGTGACCATTTTGGGTTCACCTTGGGTGTAGCCCTGGCTGGGTTCTTGTGCTGCCCAAAGTAGATCTATTGAAACCTCCTAAGAAATCCCTACTTTATTCTTTAGCTCCATCTAGTCTCTGTTCTAGGTCAGCCTTCACAAGGCATCAGCAGCAATAATTGACCAGAGAAGCTGTGGCTGCCCCATCCCTGGAAGTGTCCAAGACCAGGTTTGATGGGGCTTTGAGCAACCTGGGATAGTGAATGGCATTCCTGCCCATCTTGGGGGTTTGAAACTGGATGATCTTTAGGTCTCTTCTAAACCAAACCATTCTGTGACTTAATGCTTAATTTATTTAGTTGATCTCAAGAATAAATCAGTAATTACTCTACAAATTTCCACCTTCCAGATAAATCTTTTCATTTTTCTGGACCTGTCTCTAAATAGGTATGGTGAATGTAAAGGCTTTGAATACGAATCCTCATGCTAAGTGTGATTTTATTAAATTGATTATGGACTAGCAAAATGTGAATTTAAATGGCTTAGTCTTGATACCTTAGAATTTGAAGCACCACCAAAACTGGGCTTTGTGAATCTCATATCCTATGTAAATGGCATCATTAATAAATTTATCAGAAATATGGCATTGCATCTACTTCTTTTTTTTGACACATATTTCAAAACTTTTTTTGCTGTTATGCAACCACATAATTCAAATTTACTTGCTTCAAGAAGTACTAGCTCCAAAACATTAAAAGAGTTTCTCGCACAGAGGGTTTAAAGATGGGTGAAACACTGAGAGAGGCTGTCGGAAAGCTGAGCAGCAATTTTCCCCTCAACATGCTATTTAACCACAATTCAGAGCATGTTTGCCATAAAGAAAGAAAAATCCCATTATTTAGTACATGGATGCATGTGGCTGCTGTTGTGTGCCATTACTCAGAACCTCAGGACAGATCTTTCCAGCTGGGAAGTTGATTCTGCTCTACAGGCTTTGGACAGGCCCTCCAAAACCCAGATGCAGCTCATATTCTTAATAACCACCTGGAACAGAATTTGTGTGCAGGAGGAAATGGTGGCCCTAAGAGCAGTTACAGGTATGCTACAACACCCAGGTGCAATATGCTGGCACCCAGCCTGCTCCACACAGAGAGAGGAAACTTTCTCCACTCTCTCCAACAGAAAATGTTTTCTTTGGAAACAAACTGCATGGCAGCAGCAGGTTAATTCACTAAGCATTTCTCATTTGTGAGGAAAAAAAAAACAAACCCAAGATACAAGTAACACCGTTTCAAATTATATCTGAATTTAAGGTTTTATTTCCAGTAAAATTCTGCATTAAAATAAATGAAGAAAAGCTTATATTTAGCAATAAAAAATTGTAAAAAACAGCCTTGGAAAGCTGTCTATACACATAAAAAAAGCCCCCCAGTAAGTTATTATGCCTATTCATTTATATATCTAAGCCTTCCTGAAAGACTGGCACTCTCTGTTCTAACTTTGTAGAGTGATTTTTGCATACTCAGGGATGCCCAGGCAACCACAGAAATATTCCATCTCTTGGAAACATTAAACAAAGGTCTGTATCCTCCCTTCCCAATTTTACAGGGAAGAAAGGGTACAGTTAAAAGAAAATTAAATTCTAGTTCTAAGAAATAGTAGAAAATAGCTTTTATCTTGAAAAAACTAGTAAAGTATATATATATATATATATATATATATATATATATATATATATATATATATATAAAAGTATATATATATTTATGCAAGGAAAAACACTGTGTTTCTTTGTTTAGGTAGAGTCCAGATCAACACAACTTTCTCCTGTCACGAATATTAGATAAAAAAAAAAAACAAACCCAAAACAACAAAGTATTAATTCCTATTTTTTGAATAAAAATTATTTTAATATCACATCAGGATTAAGTAGGAAGTACTGAAAATTGAAGCTGCTTCTTACCCAGCTTGAGGATCTAAGGACAGATCTCTGGGAAACTTCACTCTCTTGCTCACAAGGACGGTTGGGTACAAGCCATTGAGTTTAGACACCTCAATAATTCTCTTTTCAGTATCAGACCAATAGAGATTCTTCCCAATCCAATCGACAGCCAGGGCATTGGGAACAGCTGTATTGTGAACTACCTGGAAAAGCAAAAATTATATTATTTATCTAAATAACTGGCGAAAGGAACAATAATCCGAGAGCTACTGATGCCAGGATACTGAGAGACTGGATATTTCATACAGTGACATAAAGCATGTAAAAATTGGGTATTATTCACTGCTAAACACTGACACTTCTCAGGCAATGACACTTCTTAGGTAGCTACAAGAATGTGACACTTTCCTCCTAGTGAGGGAGAATGGAGCATGCTATGATATTGTAAAGAGGAAATTACCAACTTCTCTGCATTATGCATGAATTTTAAAAACTTTTGATCTTTCATTTTTCATCTTAAGTATCCAGTTTTCTCTTAATGTAAAAAGAAAAAAAAAAAAAAACAAAACCAAACTTTTCTCCCTTTCACTATTCTATTTTTTGTTCCACAGAACAGAGTGGAGATGTGGCTGCTCTCCCCACAGCGTGCCCTTGAGCACATCTGCTTCGCATCTGCCCATTTCTCTCAGCAGTCCCCATCAGTGTCTCCTTCATTTTAATGTCACAGTAGTGCCATATGTCATCGTGACAGAGAGACCATGAGAGCACTCAGAGTTACTGGCTGGACAGGAAATACTGGGCTCTTATTTCCAACATTCATGTGGCAGAAGAATGAGGAACTTCCCAAGAATTAGTTAAATTTCAAAAGGATGACATTGTTAAGAGATAAAAGCAGTTTAGTCACCTACTGGAAAGCCTACAGACTACTGACAGGGATATGTTATTCCCAGGGGTTTTGATGACTTGGATAATTCTGGAACTTGAACAAATTCCTCTAGATATATGTGATTGCAAATCTCATCATGACAGCATGAGTCAGTCTGGCTTGTCTGGGAGTACTTCATGTCAAGTGTTCAGTAATATTTGAATATTCACAATCATTTGAGTCCAATTTCTCCTAGGCTTGAAAATTCTATTCCTGAGAAGATCTATCCTGACCTGATATCTACTCCTGATTAAGTTCTGATTAGGTCTGTGCAGCTAGAACTTCAGGAAAAAAAAACCCCACAAATCAGAAAACAATACTTGAAAATTTATGAGATTTCTTAAGCACTGATAATGGGTTTATACTGATAATGGGTTTATTATTGTGGTGAACATTCTAATTTACTGTTATCTTCATCACCAACAGCATGTGCACCAGAGTATAAACTTCATGTATAAACCTGTATTATGTATAACTGAATGTGCTAGTTTTAAATTTATTTACCATCTGAAGACATGGAAAAGCCTTCAAGATAAAAAGGGATATGGTGAGATGCTTTAAATCAATTTTACAGTTATGAATATGTAAAAGCACCTTCTCAGGTTGTTACATAATTTATCACCTTATAAATTCTTTTTAAAAAGTTAAATTCCAGGATACATCGCCTTTTTAATGGGAATAAGAGGTTTTATTTTCTAAAGCCTCCACACTACCAGCTTCACCAGTTTATAAATGTGCAATTGCAGCACCTGCTGCACTGGCACAAGGGACATTTAATGCAGAAATAGATAACTCTGAAAATTTAGGTAGTGGTTTAGCTGTCTAAAGACTACACTAGAGCATCAACCAAACGAATGAGTCTCTCTTTCTGATGGCTTTTCCTTGGGAGAGTCACTTCAACCTGTCCCAGTCACTGAGATCACCAGTGTGGCACTTCATGTGCATGGTCCAGCTTTTGACTTCATTTCCCACTAACATTTGGGAACCTAAACTCTCCATAAAACACTGTGTTAACAGCTGAACACAGCCATGTGAAAAAGCTGTCATTTCAATTCTGTAAGTATCTCCTCCATGAGCAGAGGCAGAAGAAAAATGAGATGTCATCAGGCTTCCCAGAGCTGGTGTGCTGAAGAAATGCCATCTCCTGCAAGGGGAATCTGAAGCAATACATCAAATAGCATCTTACACTGAGAGCAGTTCTATTTATAGCAAAGAATAACACAACAAGTGGGAAGATATTAAAATGAGAGATTCAACAGGGGAAAAACCATAAAAACTCTCCCTTGTGACAAAACAACCCCATTAAAATATGTATACAGGTTTGCTAGATAACAAGTAATAACCCCAACATTTAAATAATTAAATAAATAATTATAATAATTTCATTTGAAATAATTTTTAATTATGTCAGCTATTAAGTATATCCTATGGCAAGCTAATAAAAAAGTCAAAGAGTCACAAAAATTTGGCTCTGCATAAAAGGTTACTGACAGACTGTTAGAGAGTTCTAGTATATAATTCTTGCTAATTTTTTTCACCTTTTTTTTTTTTTTAGCTTTCAGAGGCCAAATCTTGGCCAAGTTTTTCAGAGAAAAAACAGATTTTTGCATGAAAATTAAATGGATTTATTTTTATGATTATTGCTTTGAATATAGCATCCTGTATGAGCAAAATTTTAATTGACATGATACTTGTGCAACTTGCAAACTGATGGAAAAATGAAATATCCTCATCCTAAACAAAATGTCCAGATCCTAATTTTCTTCTAGTGGTTGTTCAATTTTTGATATATTTTCTTAAAAAATGTAATTATTAATGAATCAGTAAAAAGCAATTTTTTTTATAATCTTCTACCTGGTTATTAGAACACTTTTAACTGGGAAAAATTCCTTGTTCTTGAAATAGTGAAGATTAGAAATAAAGAGTCTGAGTAATCCCCAGCCCTTATATAATACTGAATCATCCAGAAGGGACAGAAGCTGAGGAGGATGCTTTGGAAACTGTTTAAAGACAATAAATATGATTCAAGGATTTAATGGATTTTGAACCCCACACTTGCCAGCCTTCTATTTTTTTCCCCACACAGGTAAAACTTCTGAATGCATGCTGGGTTTTACTTTTACCCCAATGCAATCAGATTGCCAGAAGCTGCTCATCCACTTGCTTTTTTTTTTTTTTTTTTCTTTTCAAGAACAATTATTTTGGTGCGAAGGTTGCAAACAAGGTTCACTGAAGCCAGTGAGTTTCAAACCCTAACTCACATAAGGAGCAAAGCTGACGTGCTCTGAGGATGTGTCAGTCCATGCACCAAGCTGAGAAGGAAAAACACAAATCTTTTCTCTCTTCATGATTACTGGTGTGCAGAGAGGGAACAAAATTCATAAGATAGGTTCCTGCTCATTTAAGTCCCTGTTTCAGAAGGCCAGACATAATAGAATAAACAAATAATTCCTTACTGCTTATCACCAGTTCTGGGAAAATGTTCACAAAAGTCAACAAATGTGTTTAATAGTGGATTTGTGAACTTAATCCACTACAGAGACAGAACAGACAGGCTGTGCAGAAATGGGAGTGCACTTTTACCCGTCACAGCAAAGACATTGAGTCATTTTAATTATCAATGTAGTGAAGGTGAAACAAAAACAAACTGAAGATCACAGGAAATGTGATACAGGAAGAAATAATGCACCAGTGTATTTATACAGCTTACACCTAATTATAGCTCTTTTTTTTTTTCCTTTGGCATCCTGGAAGCCACATGGAACTGCCAATTCAGTAAACTGTCAGATAAGTCCTAAGGAATTTAGCTCCTAAATACAGTTCTCCTTGCCCCTATCTTTACTTCAAATAAGATACCAATGCAATTAAATTTTACTAGGACTTGCTAGCTCATGCTGCGTTTGTATTCATACACCAAAGCTTCACAATCTGGGTTAAATGTATGAAGGAGCATTTCCCAAAGCACTCAAAAAATTTAATTCTAGTAGTGACATTATTAATCCTCAATTACCTTGATGTCACTTCCATTTAAAGACATTCTGTTTATGCGACTGCCATTTGGTCTGCTGGAATCAATCCAATAAATGAACTCTTCTCTGTAGTCAAAGTCTATTGCAATCACATTGTTCAGCCCCTAAAAACAGGAAAAAACCTCAATTTATTCAAATGTTTGAACACAAAGTGCTGGATAGCATTCAGAATGCAAAACATATTTAATATTCCTAATGCTTTATTTTACTGTCTGCACATTTGTGAAGCACTTCCCTCTCTTTTCCATACATTACTTGTAAACAAAGACAAAGACTGTAACAGAAATAAATTTGGTGACAAATTGAGCCATTTCAAAAAATGCAGATGAGACTTGAAACTAAGTGAGGCTCCTGTGTTTTTCTATACTCTTATATAAATGAAGTTTAGCAGTGAATACTTCTAACTTTTGCTCAGTTTCACTCTTGATTACTACCTTTGGCCTTCCTTTGGCAAACTAGATGTGAGAATCAGAAACAGTATAATGTTTATGACATTTAAATAGTGAAAAAAAAATCCTTAGTAATATAAATAAATCAGGAATTCAAAATGGTGGTGGTGCAAAAAGGCATTATTGTTAATTCCTGAATGAGGAGGTTTTGATTTTTTTAGATGCTATATTATATAGGTACACTACATATATGTATTTATAGATGTGTGTGTGTGGTGTGTATCTACACAGAGGTGGTAGATACAAAAAGTGTGAAAGCTGGAGATCCAGCAGGCACCTGGGAATCTCCTGTGGCTCCAATTACAGAGCCAACACATTTTGAGAGAGAGTGGTGATTATATCTGAGGTAATCCAACACACTGGGAGGAGCAATCATACAATAATGGCCTTTCATCCCAAATGGCAGATAAGGAAGAAGGAGCTTGCATTCAGATGATGCCTCTTATTTCCTTATCTGCCCCATAACCTGCTGAATGTTCTGATATGTAGTGAAATCACAATTATTCTTAATATGCCAGTTGTTATCAATGAAATATGGAGCAGCAGCAGTGAAAGGAACGGATGTGGTCTGTATTCCCTCTATAAATTCAAGGTCAGTTAATCAATTCCCTTATCAGCTCAATAGCATCCTGCTTTCAGGTAGATCAGCAGCCTCCCTGTTTAGTGTAACATTGCTGGGAAGGGCTGGACCAGCCAGCTCCAAAGTAAACAACTAAGCACAACAACATTTAATCGTACGGAAATTGATACACGGCTTATCCGCCATCTACTGCCATGTAATTTCTGTAAATCTACCTTTTGATCAAAATGTACAGGAAAACAGTAGTTAGGCTGCACAAATCATCATGAAAAAAAGCCTGAAACTATCTAGTGTAGGAAGACCACTCATATTTTTCAAAAATATCATATATGTGCAGACACTTTTCACAAAACCAGCTGCAGCTCTGTCAGTCATAACTGGGCTGCAAAACACTGATCCTGTCTCTTTTCCCTTTTCCTCCTGTTAGTATAATTGCATCTACAGAGAAACCCCCACCAAAAATTCTTAACCAAGGAGACAACAGGTCAACAGACACAAAATATTATTTAATACAACTTCATAACATTCTATAAATCAAAGTCAGCAATTTGTAAAAAAAAAAAAAAAAAAATGGCCTTATTGCTATATATTCCACAGCACTGTAAAAGTTTCCTAAGGATCAAAACTAATACAGAGAACTGACTGCCTGCACATCTTTGGTTTCAAGTGTTTTATTTTGGGTCAGTATAATTTCAATTTTTGCCAGAACATCAATTGCAGGTAAAGAATTCTATATGTCTGTAACAGAGTTTTCTGTCCAGACATAATTTCCTCTTTATCATATACATATCTCATTTAAGTCCTCCTAGCATAATTCTTTGTCATTTCACAAGAAATTTGCTTTTTAGAAAGAATAGGGAAGATTTCAAATGGCATCAGTGGCCTTAGTCTCTCATCATAAACCTGTGGATTTGTTTCTGTTACACACAGCACACAATATATCCTTGGCTGTGATTTGTGTTCCCTTGGTGCCCCACTTAAAAACATGGAGATAAACATCACAAATAATGAGGAGGAAGATTATCTACTCTGCCTATTGAAACCCTGAGGATTTTGATGACTAGGAGTAAAGGAAATGGAAAGCAAAGACGATACATGACGCACAATTCAAACAGTTGTACTGTTTATGTGTATTTGGAAAAAAAAAAAAAGAAAGAAAAAGAAAATAGAGGAAAAAGCTGGCACATAACTCAGAGAAGACTGAAGGAGCTCCTAATTTCAGCTCCTTTATTTGGAGTTTATATGAACAACTATTAGAATGGTAATCACAGACCAAATACACAGAGAGAAGGGTGGGTTTGCTCCTCTGCCAGAGCCACTCTGGTGTTTGCCATCACCTGGTAGATGTGCAGGAAAGAGCCCAATCCATCATGGCACTACAAGGACACAGGGATGTCCTTATGAGGGACACAGCCCCCCTGCTCTGCTGGTAAAGATCCCTCTTTGGCTTTCACATCAAATGCTGGCTTTGCAGGAGCAAACACCAGTGGGTTCAACAGCAGAGGTGTTTATCAGCCCAGTGAATGAATGGAACATGGAAAACATTTATTTTGTTCAATGGTTGGAGCTGCTTGGTCTCTAATGTCCATTGAATTCAGGACCATCTGTCAGCACCAACCACGAAGAAAATGTCCTGTGGCTCCCCTCTTTTCACAGGCATCTATGAACAGGTACACCAGCAAAAGAGGAGAGAGGCAGTGAGATGCAAATGAGAGGGAATCAGAAGGATTTCAGGAGAACAGACAGACTTTCACAATGTCTAAGCTTAAATAAAGGCAATGTTTCATTCAAGATGGTTAATTTCATAATTACTGTTGTGAAGACCTGAGCACCTCTCTTGTGACATTCAGGTGCACAGCATAGTCACACAAGAAGTTACAAAAAGCCTAATGATATTGATGGGGAGTAGATAATTTCCTAGTCTTACTACAACTGATCCATTAGTATTCAAGGAAATTGATATTTTTATTAAAACATATTTTGGAAATCTAATCTGTGGCAAATAACTACACTTAGGTGAAGCACAGAAGGACAGCAGACTGCTAAAAATGGCAGCTCTGTATTTACTGGGTGACGTTCTATTTTTGCAGTTTTTCACTTTTTCTTTTCTCTGTTATAATATTTTAGAGTAATTACTTTAAAAATTAGCTTTACACAAAGATAAGAGTTCACATTTTGTAATACCATAAATATTGGGACTGCCTGTCTGAAAATAGATTTAAATTATGACAGTAAGTGGCCCAAATAATACATGGCCAAATAAGTGGGAATTTTTGTTTGTTTTTTTTTTTTTTAACTGAAATAGACAAATTGCACAAAACATATTGTGATGGAAGAGGATCACAAATAACATAATTTTAGTACATCAGAATGACTGACAAAACAACTGCCTGAGCTTTAATCATGTCAAATCCAGAAAAAAATAGTCAATTAGAGGTATTGTAATAACTCTGAAGGTACCGCAGTTGTTCTGTGGTGCACACAATGCCAATTATAGGATGATGTTTCTGTCAGTTGCAAACTTTAGAAAAAAATAAAAGTATTGAGTTAAACTTAGAGCATGGTACTATGGTTATACCTGTTTCAACAAAGTGTAGTTGGATCCATCAGTGCTAATTTTTCTTATTTCATGATGATCAGCCAGAATTAAGAAAGGTTCCTCATCTAAACCCCGGGAGAAAGAATATATTAGACTAGCTTTTACGTTAATTTATGGAAAATCAGGAATACAATGCTGAAATACAGATGGCTTGAAAAATAAATGTTACATGCTCTGATCAATGTTATGGATGAAAGAAATATTTAAAACATTCAAATGCTCCAAGAAAGATCAATGATGCAGTATAAAAATGAACAAAGCAATCAATTAGTATATCTTTCAATGCAATTTAACTCTTTTGCCTTTGTAATATGGGAACCACACTTTATTTTATCCTAATTTAATGTAGAGATTAAATGGGAAATATATTTCATTCCATATGTTTTAATTTCAGCATTTCCTTTCAATTTAACACTGGCTACTAATTATGGTTGCAAACCAAGCATGTTTTTGAGGTTTCATTAGTCTGAATGATACTTTGAGAAAGAAACAGCTACTCATAAAAACCTTGATTTTTTTGTAAGTTTGGACTGAAGCCAGATTTGACTTTGTGTAACCCTGGCTTTCTAGCTTATAAAAAATATTTACTTTCAGATACTCCGTCATGACATCACTGAAACATCTCTGACTGACACTGACATATATAGTTCTAAAAATATTTTTAAGGCTGTGTTTATTTTAGCTCTATTGAGAGACACCTCGACTAAAATTAAAAAAAAAAAAAAAAAGATCACCAGTGATAATTAAAAATGTATTAAAGGCTTTGTATCTACTGCTCTTGCACTCTAGAATGTAATGTGTTGTCCAGCCTATTCTGCTCCTGTACTGAACACATTTGCATGTCATAACAAAGTTTGTATTTTCTATTATTTTTTCCTGCTCCTCCTTTTCAATGAGGAAGTTTGATGTATATTCTAATATTCTAAAGGTGATGAAATCTTATCCTAACCATGCTATTATCATCTGACTCAGAAGCAGAACTAAATGATGTATTTTAACTTTTCTAATAAAGTTAATTATTCACACTTTCATAAACCACTGTATCTATTTATTACAAATGAGCTGAGGAAAATACAGACTAAAAATATAACTTATTATTGCATTCAGACACAGTCACATTGCTATTTTATATTGAAAAAGTAGCAGATTCAAAGTAACTCTGTTTTTATCTTGCATATAAAGGCAACACAGACCTTAGGGCTAATTTTTTTTCCACAAATTATTTGAATACAGCTGTGGATTATAAAAGCATTAAACAGTAATACCTGAAAGGGATTTGCAGCCATTTGGGTTATCAGGCTGTGTTTCATACCCTTCTGCACACAAGCATTTGTAGGTTCCATAAGTATTGATGCATTGCTGGCTACAGGGAAATCCAGATGAACATTCATCAATATCTACACACGTTTTGCCATCATCCTTCAGGAGGAATCCAGGCCAGCATTTGCACTAGGAAAGAAAACCAAATACATTCATTTTTAATTCTGTTTATCACCTGTGTGTACTTGCTTCTGAATATGTTAGCATCATAAACTTTTTATGTATCTCATTTTTTTCAAGTAACATCTTAATTACTTTGCTGCTTGTATGGTTTACAGGAGGCATATCTAATTTTCTTTTCAAATATTCCTGATGTGATCCTATGCACCATTTCAAAAAAATCCAAACAAAACCCTGTAGAATGAGCAATTATTCTTTCTACTTTAACTGCAAAAAAAGTAAAGCACACCTTTTCAAAATTATAGAAAGGATTTTTTCTTGAAAATAATGATGAATGGACCTTTGGATGCCTTCATTTTCAATTATAAATCTGTTTTTTGGTGAGGATAGACAGTTTTTAACTATTTTCCCTGGAATCATTAATACCACCTAGCAATCTATGTAACCAACACAGGAATGTGAATGAGAACTCTTGAGGCCGATTAGGAGCTGGACGTGGACAATTCTTGTGGATCCCTTCTAACTCAGAATATTCTCTGATCCTGGCAAGTTTATCCCATGCAATGGGAAAGGTGCACAATACAACTGGGCAGAGGGGTTTTGAAAAAGAGGCATAAATTTTATCTACAGAAGACTTCCTGTCATGTTCCCTCCTATATTCTCTATTTCTCTCTGCAGAGATCCAGGGCGTGCTTTCTCCACCACTTCAACAAGGTTTTTGTTGAACTCAACAGCTCTTGAGTCTCTGTCTCAACCCTCACACTTCCAGAGGGTTGAATACCTGCAGATCTAAGCCAAGCTGCACAGATTTTATTTAGTTCTCAGTGGGACAATATTCAGCTGAAAAGATGAAACTTTGGGAGTGCAGTTAGGGTTACTTCAGAGTTAAAACCCTGAAAAAAGTCTTTTTTCTATTTTTAGCTGCTATTTACAGGCTGCTGCAGGCCGTTCCTTTCTACTTGTCAAGGCCAAAGAGCAGATTCAAAAAACATCCTCACATGCAGATAATGAACAGTTTTATTCTGCTACTAAGGTGATATTACTTTATTTAAATATTTCTGTAAGAGTCTCTGTCTTGGGGAAAGAAAAAAAATAAAACAAAAAACTGGAGAAAACCACTATTTCTGCTGTTCGTTCCTATGTATTGTAAAATTTTTACTCATTGATTTTCAGTGGTCTGTATATACCAGTATGATTTGTGGTATTTAAAGCATTGAATGGTCTTTTCCATAGCTTTAAAAATATGTACATTTTTAAAATACAATTGGCAATTGTTTGCTTACAGGAAATGAAAATTTGAATGTTCTTATTTTGGCACTCAAGCTACTTCACTACAAAGAGATACCGCACAGTGGGACTTTTTTATAATCATGCAATAGTTAAACACTTAAGAGCTAAAAACTCAAATTATATTAAACCATATTTTGCAATTATTCACCTTGTATCCAACAGGAAGGTCCTGACAATCTTGGGAACAGCCACTGACTTTCTTACTGAGGCACTCATTAATGTGGCAGCTTTTCTCATCAGACCCATCACTGCAATCTTCTTTGTTATCACAAACCTCACTTTGAGGAATGCACTTGCCATTTTTGCACATAAAAAAAGAGCTGTTACATGACTGCTCTGGAAAACAAAAAAGAACACACAACTTGGTGTCACCTCTTAGTATTTGGAATTAGTTTTCTCATGGATCAGCTGCTGTGTGCATGCAAAAGGAAAAAATTGTGTAACAATTGAATGTTTATTATTTATTGATAGCTTTATAAAAACTTCTCACTTTTCAGTGTCTTTGAAGATTATTCCTCTCCTGGAAAAATGAGTGAAGGCATCAACTTATTACTCCCTTCTACATATTTATTTTCCATTTATATAATGGAGAACCCTCTACATAATTGCTGCACAAAATACAGTTCTTGTTTCCAAAAGTTAAAAAAAACCCCCATGAGTTCCACCCTCTATGGATGCTGAGGGGTTTAGGAACACAACTGGCTGAATTCCAATGTCTAATTCCTTTTCTAATGACCTACATTCAGCTCCTTCAAATAACAACTGGAACATTTAAATAAATATAAGGCAGGTGTGCTGCCTCACCTCACAGGAGATGAGTGTTTTCCATCAAAATTGGAATAAAGAACCAGGCTACAGTGCAATGAAATGCTAAGGTCTAGACAGAAGAATTGGTCTTTCAGAAAGCCACAGAATAGAACAACAAATGCAGACCAGGACTAATTTCCCTCTCAAAAACCAGTCAAACCTCATCAAACGTATTAATGTAAGCAGAAATATCAATAAAATCAATAGCATTCCATCAATAATTTACTAAAAAAATTAAGCAGTGTTTATTATTTATAGTGGGAGTAACTTTACATCTCCTTTTATATGAACTCCTTCTGTGTGATGAATATCTGGAACACAGTAACCGTTATAAGAGCAAACTTTGGAAATTACAATATTGATATCATCTTCTTTTAGTATCAACAGGAGTTATGCATTAAGGACGTGTCTGCTATTTTATTCCATAGGAACTGGTGGATTGGACTTTGTGAAGTTTAGGATGCTCAGAACACTTTCTCCTTGCAAGACATGAGCAAAATCACCATGAAGGCACTGGAAATTTAAGCTATGTGGTTTTTGCTGACTTAGAACTCTAAACCATCGCTCTCAAAAAAAGAAAGGTCACTCAGGTTCAAAAAATTACAAACCTGAACTTTTGCACTTGGGGTTGATAGGTGCTTCGTCAGAGTGGTCTGGGCAGTCAAAGTCCCCATCGCATTGCCACTGGGAATTCAGCAGGCAGCGCCCATCAGCACAGGTGAACTCCCCAGGACGACAGCGACGATACCCTACAAAAACAGCAACCACTCACCTCATGTTTGCTCTCACAGCTTCAATAGAAAATTCTACATTACTGAAGCAACACAAAGAAAATTATTTTTTGCCCCGTTTAGAGATGCAGAGTGTTGTGCTCATACACCAGCAAAAAGAGAAATCAAAATAAAGGAATCAGTAATATACAGATATTTTCTAGCTATTTGCTGTTGTGTTTCTCATTTCTGGAGCAAATTTCAGAGTAAATAACCAATATAGATTGTAACAGCACAAAACCAGGCATGATAATCACCAAATTGTCATGTTGAAGGGGATATTTGCTCTGTATTTTCCATAAATATTATTTATATAGATTAATGTTTCTGAGTATGGCCCAGATACATAGAACAGACACTCAGAACATATAAGAAATCCTAAATTCATGTGAATGGTGAAAATTAAATATTCACATATGGTTATAGTTGATATAATTTAAATGCACTGATAATCATGACAGATGTGTTTGACTCTGTGATAGAAAAAAAAAACATATATGGAGATAAAGACAAAAATACATATAATAAAGATAAACTTATTAAACAAGAAATTTTAGGACATACTTTTAAAATTCTCCCAAATATTATTAGCAATCAACTGTAAGACTCTACGGAAAATAATTTGTCACTCTAGTCCCAGATCCAAGTTAATTCCAAGCTGTATTAATTAATGCATAATTTAAAAGTAAGAATTAAAACAATTTTTAGAAAAGAATTTTTATTCTTTTTCAATAATGCCTTAGAGAGGCAGACCCTGAAGAATACCTTACAGTTAGCAATGTGAAATTGTTTTATTTACTCTATTTTTGTTATACTTGCCACATTCCAGGGATTCATCTGATCCATCTCCACAGTCGTCATCGTGGTCACAAACAAACTGTTTGGGAATGCAGACTTTGTTATGGCACATGAAAGCATTCTCATCACAAGTGTTATTGGGAGCTAAAGAAAATGCAGCACATAAAAAAAAAAAAAAAAGAAAGAAATTGTGAACAATCAGATAAACAGCCGATTTTCTTACACAAAGATGAAATGAGAAGTGAATTTCAGGGAATTCAATGGAAATAACCATAACTTCTTAGTCAGATAAGAAGCATCACACAATTCAATACCAGAAAAAGCTACTCATCACAAAGAAAGCTACAGAAGTAAAGATAGCTAAAATCTTCTGTAATCCAAGAAAGAAAAGCTTCAGAAGTCGATGCTGTCTATGACTAAACTAAGGTCTGGCTCTGAAGAAAAGAATATTTGGGAAGAAGAGATGTCCTTAAATTGGTCTGCTCCTGAACAAATGCTCTTTGAAGTCCACATTCAAAACACTCACAATATATAGAATATACTTATGTACAGTTTTTATATATTAATTAAAAAAAAACCTCCAATGAAACTATTACTGAACTCCTGACACTGTTCATGGAAATGTGTCTCAGGTAGTCTGGAAGTAACATTTTATAGGGCAAGAGATGTCAGGATCTGAACGATTAGCCAGAATAAACTGAAGACAGAACTTGCATCTCCCTTCTTGATGCACAACCTCCTTGACATGAGCAGAAGCATTTTCTTCAGGAAGAGCAATAAAACGTCAGAGTCACTGAAGTGCTGATTTTCACCAGTAAACACTGCAAAAAGCCTGTGTCGTGCCACACATCCTGATCTCCAGCTGGGCTTCCTCGGTGTGTCAGCCTGAGTAAAGCTGTGCAGGATCCTCTCCACGCGCTCACACGTGGGTCAGCACTCTTCACCAGCAAAGTGGACATGAAAATGACATGAAATAGCATGAGAATAATATTTTTTTTTTGACATGCAAACCTACCACAGCCCGCTGTGGAGAGCTCATCGCTTCCGTTGGGACAGTCGCGCTCCCCGTCACAGAGCCAGTGCTGGGGCACGCAGGCGTGGGAGCCCAGGCAGCTGAAGGTGTCTGCAGCACACGTCACTGAGCCTGGGGAGACAAAGCAAGGGAGCCCTCAGCACTGAACCATCCCAAATCGCCAGCTGGAATACCCTAGCCCATGTTTGTATGGTGACTGGTGATGATTAAAGGGATTTATTTTAACATCTAGGCAATTATTTCATTCTGCACATTATGATAAATCTACTGGCCAGGATCATTTTACAGTCAATTTTTCACAGAATTCACAGAATCACCAGGTTGGAAGAGACCTTCAAGATCATTGAGTCATCCAGCCCCAGCACCTCAACTAAACACTGGCACCCAGTGCCACATCCAGGTTTTTTTAAACACAGCCAGGGATGGTGACTCCACCACCTCCCCGGGCAGCCATTCCAGAACTTTATCACCCTTTCCATAAAAAAACTTTTTCCTAATATCCAACCTGTATTTCCCTTGGTGCAGCTTGAGACTGTGTGCTCTGGTTCTGTCAGTGCTGCCTGGGGAAAGAGCCCAATCCCACCTGAGCACAGCCACCTTTCAGGGAGTTCTAGAGAGTGATAAGGTCACTCTGAGTCTCCTTTTCTCCAGGCTAAACACCCCCATCTTTTGACCATCTGCTGTTTCTTCCATTCTTTTCATTCATTCAGTCTCTTAAATTTCTCATGCTTCATGGAAACTATCCAGCAGAATAACTTTTCCAACCAGTTTTGGTCAATAACTTTGGCTGCATGTTTGGACTGACTGGACACAGGAACTGATCAAACCACGTGATCCCTGCATCACCAAACTCTGTGCCAGGAATCCAAAGGCACTCCAAACTTTTTTCCCACAGAGAAGAAAACAATGTGCACCAAGTACAACAGTAGTGGGAGTAAAAAATATCTGACAGCTCTGATCCAACTAACTCCACATACTATTTACCCAATTTTTTTTTTGCTATTTTTTAGATAATATTATACCCTAGGGTTAAACTTCCTCAATTTGGAAGTAAATTTTTGTGCAATCCATCACTTTATGTATTCTCTTAGATAAGTTAAAAATTATTCACTAAAAAGGAGACAGTGCATTTTATACTAGTTTTAATTCGAATTTAATAAAATATTAATTTAAAAAATATTTTCTAACTTACTTATGCAAAAGAGGCAACTTTTGCTTACTTAAACTCATTTGCCATTTTTTGATATTTCTGGAATTGAACTTCATGTTAAAAAAATACTGATTTTTCTAAGACTGAAAAATCTGAAGTCATTTTGATCTCTTTTCTCCTTGCAACGGAGATCTGACTACTGTTCCTAAGAAGAAATACAGCCTTAACTCTCCCTTCATCGTACCCAGCGCAGATTTTTCCCTCTTTGAGAGAAGTTAAGTGTCCTAAATAATTAATATTTTGCCATATTTGAACAGTATAAGTTCTACCTCCACCCCTTTCATTTGCTGGTATTTCTACATCTTTGATTAAGCAACTACTTCAACAAACCAGACTTTTTTCTCTGTCTAACACTTACAGTTATCAACAATATTTTTACTGTGATTACACACTGGCAATATGGAATAAATATTGTTTGTTGAATCGACTTTAAGTAAAAGGATTTTTGAAAAGGAACATATCTTTAAATGCTAAAAGCTGAAATTTTAAAAAGAAACTTAAAATACAGAGAACAACGGAACCGATGTATAAATATCACCAAATTGTGACAGCATGACTTGACACAATGTGATTTTCTTTGGAAAAGAATTCAATACCACATTTCCAGTCCATTGAGCCCTAGAATAAACACAAAATTTTCAATTCCTTATGCACCTTGAAGAGTTTGGGAATTTGAGAGGAATATCATCCAGTATATGCTTATGGCATAGAAAATTTTAGAGGGAATAAAAGAAAGAGCTAGGGAAAAAAACAAAAAACAAAAAACCAAAAAAAAACCAACCTAAAACAAAAATACAATAACTTTAGAGTCTTTGAGCACCTGGCACTCAAATGTAAAACTCAAATGGGCTTTTATATCAAGGATAGGAAGTGGAGAACAGGCTGGCTGCCCTTTTACCCAGCTGGTTTGCCATTCATAACTTTACTGATAGTGATGCCTTAAGTTTCAGCTTTCATATTTTTCAGATTCTGTACTGCCTTAGTGTGTGACTCTGAACTTCATATAAAGTGTTAGTAAGTTCTCTTCACAGCTTAGTTAGACAAAATAATCCTTTTCCAGCCTGAGAACCAAGGACAGCATTGCAGCTTCAGGCCCCAGAAGTGTAAACACCAGCGAATTGAGGAGAGCAAACTGGGAGGATGGGACTGCATAACCTGCAGCTGTAATTGGACAATTGACCTCAATGTGCAAATGGACCAAATCTTATAAAAGTGTGACAACTCGTGACTGGTCATTCATTTTTGTGACCATTTTGGGTCCATCTTGGGCAGAGCCATGGCTGGGCTCTTGCACTGCCCAAGGTGTATCCTTTGAAGGCTTTTTAATAAATACCTACTTCATTCTTTTAACTCTGTCCAACCTCTGCTCCAGGTCAGCCTCTTTAGGCATCAAGAGAATTACATAAATCATACAGTTCCCATAAAAATTAACCTATCTGCTGGTTGGAGGGGGTTGAGGGAGGCGATCCCTCACAACCTTTGGAGACTCTGCCCTTGTTCCCTTCCCAGCCTCTGCTTTGGAACATGTGATCACCCTCATTAAGCATGATCTGACCCAACCCAGAACTGAAAAGATCCAACTCACCACAGATGGCATCGCTCTCGTCTAAACCATCTCCGCAGTCGTCCTCACCGTCGCAGGTCCACTGCTTGGAGATGCACTTGTTTGCAGAGCAAGCAAACTGATTCCAGGAGCAGGACGAATCTGGGGATGACACCAGGCCCTGCATTTGTTAGGTTGACAACATCACTGCATTCCCTGCTGTTTCAAGCACAGTTTAGGGCTTTTTGCACTGCTCCTTTCTCTCCTCCCACTTGCCATGTATTAAAACACTCCAACTCTGTGCAATCCCAGTCTTGTTATTCATCATATTATCAGTTTGTCAAGGGTTTGCATTCACCAACACATTTTCAAAAATAAACAGTGACACATTCCAAAAGACATTCCAATATTTTCAAATATTTTGTAAGTGGGATGAGGATAAATACTTTTAAAAAACTGAAGCCTAGTTTGCTTATTTAACAGATGCTACAACTACAGTGAAATGCTTTATTTGGGTAGTAGGACAGCGAGGGCACAGTTCAAATTTTCCAACCCAGCCTTCCTCCTATATTCTAGATGTTAATATGATATTTTCTAAGGATGGAGTTCTTTTTTCTCACAAGAAAAAATTCTGTGTGTTTGCTTTATGCCATTTACACCTTTCTATACATTGAAAATAAGAGCTTCTACATTTCAAAATCAGACTGCAAAATTGTCCTAAATCAACTCTATTCTTTCCTGAAAAATTCAGGTCTTGTATTTTTCCCAGGGTTCTTTCTTTAAGAATAAATCTTATTTTGTTGCAACTGATTTTGATGACAAAAAATTTTAATATTAACATTAAAAAGAATTTTAGGTAAGAAATCTGAATTTAAAGGAGAGCATTGTAACAGGTATCTCAAAATGGGCAAGAGCAATTGATAGGGAAAAAGCATTGACTTAACCCCCTTCCCTTTTGCCCACAAAAATCAGCTAATTCAGTTTGCAGTATTGTACACAAGTGTATAACACCTGGAAATATAAACACCAAGTTAAGCTTGAGAAATGTGGCCAACAGAAAAGATTCTGATTGCCACAGTGCACAGCACTTCCTAATTTCAAAGTTATGAGATTAAAATATACAATGTAAACTGCAAATCAAATATGGAAGCATGTCAGTGGGAACTGGGTCATGAAGAGAGTAATTTAAAATGTTCAGTCATGGTAAGTAAAGAAAAAAAAAACACAAAAAAAACTGAAAAAAACCCCAAAATTCAGGTTTTATTTAAAAAGGGAATAGAAAAATTTGACACTGCTTTCTGGTACAATTTCAATACAAAAATAATCCATTCAGGTAATTCATGCAAATTGAAAAGACCAGCTCTCACTAGGAGTAAAACCAACCTGCTTTGTGTATCAATTAGTTAAAATTTAAGAATCTGAAAAGATCTGAGACAGAACAGACCCTTAACCCAGTACACAGTTCATGCTGTATTTTATTTACATCACTTTTGTCCTTACTTTAAACAATTATATCTGTATAGTCTCTGATGCAAAGCAATGCCTTCTTTGAGGTTTGGGTATTTCCTGCTGGGCTCCAAATACTGATTCAAATTCAGCATATCTGTAAAACTCTTCTAATTAGAAGTTGTGAAGAATTAGTGGAATTGTTAAATATTAAAGTAATAGAAAACCCTATATATAAAGATATCCTTAAGAGAAAAAAGAAAATTAAAGGGCTTTCATTCTGGCATGAAATAGAATTTAAGGTATTGGCAGTATGAAATATTAGAGTTGAATCTTAAAACGCAGCATTAAAGACATTTTTATAGAATCTCTGAGATATGAATGCACACTTCTTTGTTTCCAAAGTGCATTAGTGACTAGAGAAATACAAATAAGACAAAATGCTCACCACAGTGCAATTCATCTACTCCGTCCTCACAGTCTTTCTGCCCATCACAAAGCCAGGTGGTCAGAATACATCTTCCACTAGGACAACCAAAATAATTTTCTTCACATGTGGGTTTGTTTTGAACTGTGATAAAATAAAGAATGTAATGTAAAATGGTCTCTACTAGTATGATTAGGAGCCTAATACATTTCTGCTAAATTTCTGAATACTGATGGACAAAGTGTTTATGTCTAAAAATGGAAAAAAAATAATTTGTGATCATAAAAAAAAAGTGATAGATAAGTAGTTTAGTGAGCTGAAATACTTATTTTTTATTTTTTTAGAGAAGAATCAGAGCACAGCTTCAAACTAAATCAAAAAGCCTAGAGAGGAAAGTAGTTCAGTTTACAGGTTTTGAGGTCAGGCAGGTCAGCATTGCTTGTTGTTTTACACCAGCTGAAGAAATTGCCCTTCTGAACTTTCTGCTGTCATTTACAAGATAATCTAATTGTGACAGTATTTTTGTCACTGGGAGAAGCCACAGATCTCATGCATGCACTGACTAACAGGAGCTACACCAGTGATACTGAAGCCAGAGGTTTAGATTTGGTCAGAAATTAAAAAGTTCTCCCCTGACTTTTTAATTTTGTTGAGATAGAAAGTAATTTAAAATTTGACTTTTATGAATAATTAAGAAACCAGGTGTGAGGAAAGAAAACATGCCACATGTAGAGTTCCATGATGCAAGCAGAAATATTAGTCTAATAACAGCTTATTTTCAAAATCTTAAGCAAGGTCCTGGGAAAACCCAGGATGGAATTTCAAGCACTGGAGACCACTGAAACTCTGTGCCATGATTTTCATTATTCTCTCAGTGCACTGGATTTCTTTTCAGCCTCATCTCTTTTGAAAGGAAAGGTAAAGTAAACATTTATGGCTTCTACAGCTGTATGAATGCAAAAAAACCCAAAATAACTAAAGAAAGAAGTGGAACATCTGTGATGACTTGGTAGATATTAAGGATTCCCTAAGCATAGCTACCTTCCATGAATATTTTGCTGTAATTTTCTGTAAGAACAGTGACACTGAACCAAACTGCTAATGGGAATTGCAATATTCATAACAGAAACAACACTCAAAAACTTAATGTGCCAGAGCTGGTCAGTTTTGAATGAAATGGCAAAGGAAATCGCATGTAGGCTGAGTGGGAATGGTATTGCTTCCAAGTAAAGGGAGGAATGATCCAGGCAATTAGTCACACATTAAAATGATGGAACATTTTGGCACGCATTTGGAATTCAGAGAGAAGTAATACAAATAAATGGACAATGGAATAAAATGCACATTAGTGTACTTATGCAACATTACTTTACAGAAGCTGTAGCACACTGCTCTCAACGTTTTCCGTAGTATGGAAAAAAAACCCTTTCTTTGTCTAAAAATACAGCAAAAATTAAGCTATTTTGACCTTAAAGAAAATAAATTCTACATAATTAAGAGAAAATCTAGAGAATGTAGAGAATAGAATGGAAACTCTAAGTTAATATGCATCTATTTTATAGGATGGAAGTTCTTAATGACAGGTTGGCTGTCAGTACTGCTGAAGTCTCAGATTCCTCTGGATCCTGGTAATATTTTTGTCAATAAATTTGGCACAATAAATATGAGAATTCTAACAGAGCCTTCTGGTGACACAATAGGATTATCACATAGGAAAAGATAACATTAAATGGAAAGAATCAGATTATGTCCACTACTATGCAAAAGTTTGATGGCATCGAACAATGTAAATTAGTAGTTTTAATTTTACAAATGAATAAAATTTATTATGTACTTAATATTTACTTTTATTTAACACTAATTCTTAGAGGAAGGAGAGTTACTGGTCAACAGGAGGTTCATTTCCCTCTAGAATTAATTAATTATAAAAAGAAATAGAAATTTAAAAAGTTTTCATGTTGTACTTAGTATTATCAAACTCAAATGAGGGGTTCTGGATAAAAATGGAGCAAACACAGAAATGCCCTCCTTCATTAGTTAAGAATTTAATTTATGACTAATTCATTGGTTAACATTAAATAGAACCCCAGTCCTATGTCTGGGGCTCAAGTTATCATGATCTCTTTCTCCTGGCTGCTATCACAAAAGCAATAACCCTGGATTCTACCCTTGCAGCCTATTCCAACAAATAAAAGAGAAAGTAAAACAAGTCAGCATGAAAAGAAATACCACCCACTAAAGCAGTAGCTAATAAAAGTTCCTGAGTGGTTATGTTGATGCTTGATGAGCTTGACATTTTAATGACTCATGTTTTACTCAAATAAAAATGATAAATGGCAGGCCTAACCTGGAGGAAACAGAAAGCTAGACATTACAGTTTGCTTCAGAAAAAAAAAGTCAGTATTCATTGTAATAATTTGCATAATCCCAGGAAACACAAAATAAAGGTGAATAAACTGCATTCAACATTGTAATAATCTCCATGGTAAATAAATCAGTATTGACCAAATAAACATTTTGCAACATCATGAGAAACTCTCCCTCCCCATACAGGACATTTTATCTTTGTTTAAGAGGTAAATTAATGTTTTGAGTTGGTTTTTTAAATTTTTTTTTTACAGTTACCTGGGCATTTTAATTCATCTGTATAATCTCCGCAGTCATTAGACCCATCACAAATCCATTCTGGCAGTATACAGAGGGAAGTTGAATTACAGCTGATAAATCCTGAAGATTTTATCCCAAGTTTATAGAAGTAAGCACAGTTTGTATTATCTGGAAAGAGACAGAAAATTACCACACACCTAACAGAGCCTGAGAGCCTCAACATTTAATTTTCACGTTGGGCTCAAGGAGCCCATGCAGGTGTTGGAATCCCAAGCAGCAACACCCAGGAATGAACTGCTCCATAACAAGGAATAATCAGGGAGCAGCTGCTGGGAGGCAGCACGAACACAAACTCACTGCAGTTCTTTTCATCCGAGGCATCTGCACAGTCAATGATCTGGTTGCACTGCGCTGATTTCCCGACGCAAACCCCATCTGCGCAGCGGAATTCTGCCGGGGCGCACGCCGAGTCTGCAACATATGGTTATAAAGGATGTAAATTTGTGTGCTAAACACACTCTTCAGATGCACATCAGACACATGATGATGCTTAAGCCTTCTGCCTTTCAGAATGAGGCATTCAGAACACACTGTACCTTCCAGCAGACATATGATTTGGAGTTTATTACACCTTCTAAGTTGCTAATTTTTTTAATTTATTTTTTTTAGCCTAAGAGTGTCTCTAGGTAATTCAATTCATTTTGGGATGATCAATTGTCCTGGTTTTGCACAATTGCAGATTTCCCTTGGTGGCAGCTATTTGTGAAAAAATTGTGAGTGACAAGAGAACTGTTTTTTTTTCTTGTGGAGAAGTCTCCAGAATGTTAACAAGAGGGACTTCTTTCCTTAAGTGAACTGAAGAAAGACTTTTCTAGAAGTGGTAAACTTACTGAAATTTTAGGTTTTGTTTCTTTACATTGCCAGTGGGAAAGAAAAAGTTGTGGGGGGAGGAGAATTGCTCTAAAGGTTTTGTTCTGATTCTTATTACTCTTTTAGTTACCGTTAGTAAATTTTTCTTTATAACCTTTTAAAGTTTTGAGCCTGCTTTGCCTTTCTCCTAATCCTACCTCACAGCAGGAAGTGATTGACCAGCACTGAACCCACCACACTCATTGGAAATCTCAAAATTGGCAAAATCTCAAATTAGGGAACCAAAACCACTACATGAAATTGGTGTTTCCTCCTGGTTTCGAACTGAAACTGCCACATCATCATTTGAGGGAGGAAGAAGCATTTTCAGGATCATCTGTGAATCTCTCAGATTTATTTCTCGTAAGACCAGTTTGGGGTTCTTGCCTATATGTTTTTCCCTCCACTTATATTTAGATAAATGATTAAAAATAATTTGGTGCCTTCAAAAAATGCTTGTTACTACAGCTATTCAGCTTTTAGTTATAAATCTCGTGGAATAATATCCCTGCCAACCTTTCTGAATTGTAACTAAGGATTTGTGTGGTCTGCTTGCTGGTCTATATGCATTGGCTGTTGCACAGATATAAATATTCATGTTAAAAGATATAAATCAAAAAACAATTCTGATATGAAGAGAAGAACAATTCTTGGAAGCTTTGCAAAGGCCACGGACACTGCCATGCATCTGAGAAGCAGAGAAATAGAGCATTTGCTGCTTCAGAGAAGAAGCACATGCAGAGAAATCACCATCTTTCAATCTGTCTGCAGTACAATTACTCTCTCATTACTTCACAGAAGATACAGCACCTGTATTTTATATTTTATACATATAAAACATAAAATATTAAATGCATAATGCACATGTATATGTTGTATTTTATAGCCAAAACCACTCTCCTTCTAGAAGACTGTAGGTGCAAACCAAAATCAGCCTTTGCATCAATCCCATCGTATGACTAAATCACACATTATTTTCCAGCTACTCCTATTTGCATAATGAGTATTTACAAAGCAATATTCCAAAATCGCCTTGGAAATAAAATGCCATTTACCTTTGCAGTCAAATTCATCAGAGTTGTCACCACAGTCATTGGCACCATCACAGACTTTGTCACTGGGAACACAGCGGCGATTGGAGCACGGCTTGAAGCCCTTCCGACAGCCTCTGTTTTCTGGGAAGTTAAATACCAGCTCATGATTGGATTGACACCTCACGAAAACAGCCTTACCCTCAATCCAAACAAATGTTCCAGAACAATATTTTAATTGATGATGCATTCCAAGCTACAGGAAAAAAAACTTCAGAAATTGTTCATCTATTATGCAGCATAACTTGGACTGATAAAGGGATAAAGAGCAATAAATAAAACCATGATGAGAAAGAATGACCAAAAAAAAGAAAAAAAGAAAAAGGGTGGCCTAATTCCCAGCTTTCATTACCTTGGTACAAAATGCCCATGTACCTAAAATGCATTTGTTTTGACACGCTTGTTTGGGGAGACTGTTTGCATGTGGCATCACAAAGAATGAAGTATACCAAATTTGGCCTAAACCAAAACAGGAATAAATGGAGAAAAAAACAATAACAAATATTAGCAGAGAGGTTTCTGGATTTATGAGCACCAATACCAACAGCGTTCTGCTCAAGAACATTATTGAAGACTGAATTTTGCATATAATGATATGTTTGAAAATTCAGGACTGATTTACTGAAGCCCTAATTATTGCAGAAGTCACAATAATAATGTTCACTGCATTAGTTAATCAAAATAATGAGTCCAGCACTCTGTTCTTTATCAGATTCAGAAAGCAACATCCTGTATATGACCTAGTGCACGAAAGGACTCCAGTTCTTTCAGGTTTTTTCTCCAATGTGTAGGAAAATATTTGGTACAGTTGATTTAAATGAGGCAAGGTGTTCACTGTCACACTGTGTCCGTCATAAATTATGTGGCAAATCCATGGAAAGACAAATTGTTGGTTCTCAGAATTACAGAATCATGGAATGGGTTTGAAGGGACCTTAAAAATCATCTCCTTCCACCCCACTCCACACCTTTTACTATCCCAGGCTGCTCCAAGACCTGTCCAATTTGGCCTTGGACACTTCTGGGGATGGGGCAACCACAGCTGCTCTGGGTAACAAATGTTGTATTTATCAATCTATAAATTTAATAACTAGCATTTATATATTTTACATTACTGTACAATAAGGTATCTTCCATCTTTAAAAAAGCAGTTAGCCATGTTTTTCTTTATTTTTGTTCTAGACAGAAACATGAGAACATCTGAGATGCTTTTTATTAAATATGTCAGTTGATACATGAAGTTTGGAAGAAAAAAATATTTTCAGGTAATTTTTTCCATGTCATGTCAAGGTTTTCTTAATGTGTGTTGGCATTTTCTTCCTGGCCATCTTGGCCGAGCACTTGGTGTGAATAAGAGGAAGCAATCTAAGTATGTATAACACCAAAACGACAACAGGAAGGTGAAAGATCTGGAAATACTCACCACAGTAGAAAAGTTTCTCATCAGACTTGTCCTTACAGTGAGCAATGCCATCGCAGGTCAGCTGATAATCAATGCATTCACCGTTCCCACATTCAAACTCTGAATAGATGTTGCAAGTAGAATTTTTACCTAAAAATAAACCACATTAACATGTAATTTTTAAAAGCTTTTATAAGTACTGAAAATGAGAAAATATGCTGGCTGCATTTCAATTTTGACCTACATGAATTTTGAATTTACGGTTTTGAGTACAAAACAGTAAAACACACCATGGCATCAGAACTTAAAAGCTTCTACAAAGAGAACCTGTAAAAGAAAATACATTGACAAATATCCATGAAGGAACATGTAGTGGAACTATTCACAAGCACTCATTCTGATAAGAACTTTGGAACTACTGTGCTCAGCTTCCTTCTACTCACCCATGCCTTCCCAACCCCCAGCTTGATTGATACAGCCTAAACCCCAAGGCACAAAACCTGCTGCTTCCATTTTACTTTTTTCTTTTATTCACAGAAACCCTCCCCTTCTCATCTAGTGGATGTTTTATGTATTATTTTAGAAGACAACCAGGTGCATGTTTAAAATTTTTCCTCTTTTACTTAAAAAACAAAAACATTTCACAAATTAGACACAACAATTTGGTCATGAACTTTAGGATAAGTCATACATCTGCTTCATGAGCATGGTTCTAAGAAAAATATCAATGTGAAAAGAAACAAGGAGCATTTAGGACAACTCAAGAAGAAGAAAATGGGGAAATTATATCCAATTGTTATGCTTCTTTCTTGTTTCCATTATAAGCACTTCAGCACAAATTCAGGAAGAACCAATGTCTGCTATATGCAATAGCCAAGCCAATATAAAATGAAAATATTTCTTGATTTGATTGAAACATGAAGAAAAAGTGCTGAAAACAGATTCTGAACAAGGTGAGATCTGGTCTTGAATATGATTTATTTAGTCCTTTACATTTGAAGTATTTTTATCTCCTTTCCCTCCATTTTCTAGCATTGTATTGAGAATAATTATCAATTACATTTGTAGTTCATCTAGTTCAGCATCTTAGACTGCAATCTTTAGAAAAAAATGAAAATAATAAAAGTATATATAGTATAACCTGCCCTCAGTTTGAGTCTAACTGGACACCCTTGTAGAGATTGCTTCAAACTCCATCTTGCAGAAAGAAAGAATTTTAAATGCCTTTCAAATGGTTTCTTTGATGGCATGTAAGTAGTCAGAGTAGTCATTACCCATATCATCATCACTCCCTCTTAGAATTTCACTGAAGCTTTGTCTCAAGACTCTTGACTGGCAGTAAGTTATACAGCCTAATTACACTGTGAAAGGACAGTTAATTCCTTTTCTCAGCTGGAATTGCTAACTTTCAATTTTATTGAGTATCACTTGCAATTCTGTTATGAAGAAAGGAACTTTTGATCTCAAAGCTAAACTCTAGTCTGTCTTGTCTCCATCCTTTATGTGCTACTCTACCCCATCATTTAATGTCTTTTTTTTTTTTTCCTGATAGCTGAGATCAACATTTCCTGCAAACACTCTACAGAATAATTTAGAAGATTAAATCTTATTTCATGTCCTAGATGACAATTTAAACATGATTTTACATAAGAGCAATTTTAAAAGTTGTGATGTATTTGGAAAATAGAAATGCCATATAATTATAAAATAAATTGTTAGGCATGTGAATTAATCTGCTGAACCTCTCTCACTTCCACTGCCAATCACAGGTTTGACAACACAGAGATAGGTGAGAAAGTGCTTTAATTAAGGTTCAGCTTCAGTAGCTTATCCCACATAACTCTGGGGAAGGATACACACAGACATTTCTATATCAGCAGTAATTGTGATAAATACGTAAAAATCCTATTAATAAGAAACAGTATCCCACTACCATAATAGGAGTTTAAGGAGAGTATGAACACTTTTTAACCCCCCAAAGGACTTACAAGACAAAAGAGTTAAAAGCCTGGTTTGTGCTGAATTGCCAGATCAATTTTTACAGTATACCGAAGAAATAAAATTAATGGCTTGGGCCAACTGTCCTATGAAAGCCAAGTGCCTCACAGCACAGAAAAGCATTGTGTCAGCCACCATTACTTACTCACACATCTGTTATCATCTATCAGGACTCTGTCCCCTCTGCACGAGCAGTTCACTCGTCCATCAGGCGTCAGAAGGCACAAATCATGGCAGCCTCCATTCATTTGTGCACAGGGAGATAACTCACCTGGAAGACAAACAACAAGAGATGAACTCTTATTTTATTAAATTTGCTTCAATGGCCAATGTCTTTGAGAGAGCAGAAGTCACCATATCTCAAATTCATGGGCAATTGATTCGGGTTTTATCAGTCAGATGAAAATGTCAGCATCCCTCAGATGCTGGCATGCTAAAGATAAACAAACACCTGAAAAATAATAATTTTAAAAACCTGCAACTTTCAAAACTGCAGAAATTTGACAGGAAAGTATTTAGCTGCTATCCACTGAGCTCTGCGCACATTCTGAATAATGCTTATTTACTTGGTGCCCTGGGTTGTAAGATATGTGTGTATACTATTTGACATCTGTCAGAGGTGGGGCAGTTATCTCCTGTTAGCTGGGCAGTTTTCTTTATCATTTCCACAAACCAATCCTCCCTCCAGGAGATCTCTTCTGTTCATGGGCCAGTGAGTGTCCCTGCATGAGGTGATAAAGTTCCATCATCCCATTGAGAGATGCTCCGCCCAGGGGGAAGGGCCAAGCATTCCTACCTGGATACAATCTGACATCTGGAACACCACAGCAGCCTTTGCCCACTGCGTTCCCAGAGGAGCAGCTTTCTTTCACTGGATTCCCAGAGGAAGATCAGGCCCATCTCCACCACCACTGGACCTTCAGAGGAAAACTTTACCCTTCTCTAGGATCCCTCCTCCAGCAGAGCCACAGCTGGCACTGCAGGAGGGCTGAGCCACCATTTCAATTGGACTGCTACCAACACCCTGACCCAAAGGGTGTCAGGTCATGTTCTGAATCTGTCAGTGCTTTTGTTTATTTTTTTGGTTTGTTTTTTTTTTTGTTTGTACTATTGCATTTGTATTTAAATTTTCCTATTAAAGAACTGTTATCCTATTCCCATATCTTTGCCTGAGAGCCCCTTCATTTCAAAATTATAATAATTGGGAGGGAGGGGGTTTACATTTTCCATTTCAAGGAAGGCTCCTGCCTTCCTTAGCAGACACCTGTCTTTTCAAACAAAGACACATGGGAAAAGGTTATACCCCATCTTTTCTTAATGAAAGAATTTATGAAACACCATATAAACTTTTAACTCAGCTAAAACTAAGTAAAATCCCTGAAATGAATGATGTTGGCATTAAGAAAACTGCTTTGTAGCTTACAACTGTTGGTGTCGTTGGCAACAGCGATGATTCCCATGGGCTGGTGCGGGATGTCAGAGCGCAGAACTTTGGTGTCTCCCCCCGTGTATTTGCTGGAACGCAGGATGGCTCTCCTCACTCCATCTGACCAGAAGATGTACTCGTCATACACAGCCAGGCTGAGGAAAGTGCCTGGGCCAGACTTGACAATGACCTAAAATGCAAAAGTGCAGAAAAGGAACAGGAGAGGAAGTGCTGTCACTGAATGAGAAGATTTTAAAGTGCAAACTGTGACTCCCATCACGTTAGGCAAAACACTTAATACTTTTATACCTTCAGCACCTGGGGAAATGAGATAACAGCACTTAAAATATGTTAAAAGGATGCCACAGGCATCCAAATTTCAGAAAATCAGGCATCTGTTCCTTAATTAAAAAAAAACACAGTTTATCTAAATGTGCCTGTAAAAATACCTACTCAACACTTTACCTGCTTAATAGCTCCAAAAGAAGAGAGAGAAGGTTCTTTCAGCATGGGTCAAAGTCTAAAAATTCAGTCTTAGGAACCAAAGTTTTTCAGTCTTTAGGCAATGAAGTGCTTTAGAACTGAGAAACTTGACCCTAGACAATAAATGTTTCATGTTTCCCAATTCAGAAAAAAAAATCTCACCATAGTAATAACTAATTTAAAACCTAGAAGGAAAAATGAATTGAAGGTCACTATCTAATAAAATAATAAAAAAAAATCTAGAAATACAATGAATTTGATCCTAATCCAAACCATGCCTCCTGTAAAATATTTGTATATGTTCTTTCTTTCCATATATCAGAATTAAAAATTTCACATGAACAGTTTCCCTTCTGAAGAATCTGATGAATTTATACCAGAGTTTTAGTTGAAAGTTTAATTTCGGCTGAACAGAATTACTGGAAGGGGGTTAACATTTCTCCATTAGATAATGGACATAAAAAATACTCTTACTATTTTTATTGAATTGTTCTAGGTTTCTATGTGAAAAAATAGTAAGTTATGTATAAAGTGGGAACAGTTCTCACCCAGGTTATGAAAAAAAAAAAAAACAAAACAACCCTGTGTCTATGTGCTACTTATCATAGGGAAATTGGGATAAAACTAGAAAAATAATATCCCTTAACATATCTACTTAGATCACCATGGTTTTCCATCTGCTTTGTGTGCTTTATCACCTTTCCCAGAGGGAGTTTATAACAACAATGAGATTTCATGGAAATCTCCGTGAATCAGCAATCCTTTGTGCTTGCAAGGGGATGCTTTGTGACAGCTCTTTAAAAAAGGCTGGAATGAGAACGGAGTAGTAATAGTCAATCCCATATTTAATTATTAAAAAAATTCATTGTGGTTGTGTAGGAAGTCTTTCCCTCCATATAACAAATGCACCTACTATACAGGACATCCAAATTTAATTTTGTGAAACACAAGCTCCCAGTTTTGATATTGCAGCTATGCCTTGGAGACTAAGAAGGTGCCCCAGTTCTGCAGGATTCAATACCAAGGGATGCTCCAAGTTTCTTCCCACCTGTGCCATTTCAGGGTATCTCAACAACCTGCTAACATAAATAATTCTTGTCCTGTGCACAGCAGCATTCCTGTCCATGTTTAAATTCACTGATACAGACAGAATGTCAAAATTGCTTACATTAATCAGATAATTATAACAAATTCTACTTCACTATGCACATCATGTATTGTTGCATATTTTAAAGAGAGTTGGACAGTAAATCATTTTACCCAGGAAAGATTTTTTTCCCCATGATAAGTATCCTAAAAAAACAACTTTTCTCTACCCAACATTTTTCCAGAATGAAAAGTATTAAAAGATAAATGGGAATAAATTAATGGGGAAAGATTTCTTCTCTAACTGTGCAAATTTCCAGTAAGACACTTTTCATAATACACTCTTAAAAGCTTGCAGTATTTATATTCAGACATTTCAGGGGGGGAAAAAATAAAAATCATTAATGTTTCTAAAAGATCTTTATGAAATCTGGCCATGCAGATTTTGCAGCCCCATATTCTTCTCTGTGATAGTGTGATACTGTCCCAGTTGGAACAATTCTATTGTTAAAACCAGGACTAAAGCGCTGCCCTGCTCAGGTTTTTGTGCTGCGGAGCACTGTCCTAATTTATCTCAGATTCTAACAATGGAATGTAAATTCACCACAGAGCTGATCATTGCTGTTCGGCCTTGGGAGAGCTGAGGTCCAAATACAGTGTCACAAAACCAAATGGTTTTTTTCACTATTGCTCATTGTATTTCATTTCCTGGGGTCACTGTATTATGTCACAGCCCTATACAAGGACACTGGTTTTATTCAAGCAACCAAAATAAAGACTTCATATTTCTATCAGCTTTTGGCCACCTTTACAACCCTTTGAAATTCTAACTTATATAATAACACTGACAGTTGTGACAATATTTTATTTCTATTTTTTAATTTCTATTTTTTTAAAGCTAAATTTATACTAAAACTTGCAACAACCCAAGTACAATTTTAAAACTTTAAGGAATCATGAAAAGACATCCCTACCATCCCTTCCATCTGCAAGAGTGGAAGTCAGACACATCCAAGAGCACATCCCATGTTTTAATAGTAAATGATATCAAAGCTCAGTTACATAAGATATTTCAAGCCCTAAGTAACAGATGAAAATTTTTCTCTGGTTTCTCTGGTTTTTCATAAATGCACAGCCAAACCTAAAGCTTGCACTTCTGCTGTGGACTGAAGCTATCTGATAAAATGTAATTGAATAAAACAGAAGTTGAACACCAACTGTGGAACTTCTTGAATTGCGTTAATACAGAAATTCAATAGAATAAAAACAAACACCCTAGAAACTGGAAGTTACAATTACTGGCAGGTTGCATTTACATGAAGGTTACAATTACCAGAAACACCTCTAAACCCATATTGATTTTAACAATCACGCCTATAGGTCTTCAAAATTATAACTGAGAATACAAAAATTCCACTTGGATATTAAAAAAATAACTGTTTACAGGAAGTTATTGATGTTTCTAGTTTTTCACATGTAAAATATAACAAAATACTTAACACTGAAGAAGAAAAGGAAAAAGAAATCAAAGTAGCTCATGATTTATTAGAAAAATAAGTCCAAAACTTGAAATCAGCTTTATTTGCTGTTGGCTCTGTTTCTTTGTTAAAAGAAAGAAAAAAAAAAAAAAAAAAAAAAAAGTTGTAATTAAAGCACTAAGCAGCTAAAACCAGGTGTGGCCATAATATAAAATCCAAGTAAGGGCAGGAGAAAAAATGGAAGAAAATGGGAAAGATTTATGGAAAAAAAAAGAAACCAAAAAAACCCCACACTTCTATTCTTAAACCAAAAGATCTGACAGAATAGAACAAAAAATGTTAAAAATCCAACCCCATAAAAACTTTATATTTTCTAAGCAATAAGGAACAACAGTAACAAAAGTCTTCCAAACTTGAAAGAGTATTCTTGAAACCAAATACTGGTATTAAAATATCAGCTCAACACAAAAATCAATAAACCCTTACAATCCACTTTAAAGAGTCAGTTCAATATTGCTAAATGATTTTCTCCTAATTCATTGTACTAGATTATTGTGGTGAGCAGAATGAAGAAAGAAGCTGCTATCTGGAAGGAAATTCATTACATTACCATTAGCCTTTCATGTTCTGCTACCCAATTTCTACCCTTGTTAACCTAACTGGAACCAGAGAGCAATGAAGCAGAGATACTGGGGATAGGGAAATTTGATTTTTGATGGGTTGTTCAGGACTGAACACCCCGAAGAATCTGAGATCACCAGAAGAATGGACCAATCATAACCTGCATTGATGTCAGAGAAATCCAAGATCTCATCCAGATGGACAGCACATGGGCAAAGTAAAACAGCTGCTCTGGAAATATTTTTCTCTAGGTTAATAATAGAGTTAACAGGCTGGATTCTGGCATTGCTTGTGCCAGTAAAAATGCATCTACAGCGTGATCAGCCACTCTGCTGAAGTGCTGCTAGAGGCCAAGCAGCCTGATGGGCTTTTCCTTCTGCCGTAACAATCCTCATCTAAGTAATGCAGGAAGAGTGAGAACCCAGATCAGTGCTTGTGACAACAGAATCAACTGATTATCCCACAACAGGTATTGGTGTAACACACAGAGCTCCCAAAAACCCTTCAGAAGAGAGTGCTGGACTCAGATTACTGTGTACATGAGTTTTTTTTTTACTGCAATGGAGAAGAAGAGGTAAATTGTCAGAAAGCCAAACCAAGAGGCAAGGCACAGAAAAATTTGAAGTTTCAATGTTGAAAAATCACTGAGAAAACTCAATGATCATTTTCTTCTTGCTGCTGCAAAATGAAAGTCAAAGACCTGATCAAAAAAGTAGTATTTCAGTAATGGTTTCTGTAACTAAGTGGCATCATGTCCTACTTCATGTCTGTGATGCCTATTTTGTGACACCTTATGCAAAGATAAACTATTTAATCACAATCTACTAATTACTTTGTATTTCTGTTTTGTGTTAACAAGTATATAGTCAGAGAGTGAAAACTTCAGATTCCATTTGGTTGGTTTGCCAAGTTTCTGATACAGTTACTGCATCTGCAAGCATTAGTGAGCTGTGGTCAATGTTTATAGAAGGAAAACAAAAGGAAAAAGGAAAAGCACATGCCTGTCCATGCTGACTGTATTTCAGTTCTGCTCTTACAAGCTTGGCTCTCCTATTTCATTCTGAAAAAAATATTTGTCTAAAAATAGTGTGTGGAACTTCTGGATAAGATTCCAAAAAGCCATATAATTTTCATTTAAGATGAAAAAAATATTTCAAAGCTCATATATTGCATATGAAGCAGTTTTAAAAAGTTAATAGTTATCAAAGGGGGATGATGCACACTCTCTTGTAAAGCTGGGAATTGAGTACAAGCCAGAACATGCCCTTCATTCATTATATCCTGAACTTTGGGAGGTACAAAATCCCTGAAATGAAGATTTCATGAAATATGAGAAATGTAGGGCTAAAGATGTAACAAATCCACAAGCACAGATCAACTGCCTTCAGCACATTCCTAGTAAATGATCTGCTTGAGCTGAAACTAAAAGAGTGTTCAAGGACCAAAGTATATAACGATGAAAGACTAATGGAGAGCAGTTCAATATCTGAAAATGTATAGTTAGAAAATATTAGAAATAAGATTTGAGTAACACTTAAGCATTACACAAAAGAAATTCTGAGCAAATTGAGCATTATTTGTATTTCAATAGAGTTAAAAGTCTAATATACAACTAACACTAGGAGAAAATTAGGCAATTATTAATCTTTCTGTAAAAATTTCATTTTGAAGATGCTAATGAATGTAAACAAACCTACAATGAGTATGCACAGGATTTTTTTTTACTTACATATCTTTGTGATCCATCATATTCACACCTCTCAATTTTTCCCAAGCTGCCATCTGAAAAGTAAAGTTTCTCTGCCCTGTGATCAATGGTGAGTCCATTTGGTGTCAGGATATCAGTGCTAATGATAACTTGGGCATTTTTGCCTGAGAGGGTGGATCTCATGATGCTTGGGAGCTGCTCATTCCAGTTAGTCCAAAACATTAAGCTGTATTAAAATCAAAATAACAAACAAAACCATAAGATACATTTTATAATTTAATTCTCTATGAAATGAGCAACAGAGAAAAAAACCCAAATGCCTTCATAAACAACTCTGAATGACATCTATAAATAATTGTGATAATCAATAGTAAATAAGAAAATGCAACAGCCTATAAATAAATTATATATATAAATTATAGCAGTTTTGTAGTTCATTAATTTGTATAGGAGTACAATTTTCTTCTCTTACAGATCTGTTCAATCCTGATCTTGTCTCTATACTAATTTACCATTAGAGAGAGATACAAGCTGTGTAATGATAGAAACTTAATTCAGCTAATGTGTGTATTAGTAATATTTAACAGTGAAATTAATCTGCAGCTTCTCCCATGTTAGAGCTGTAATAGACACCCAAGGACTGATGTGCAGAGAGTTGATAATGGGAAGAAAAGGACCTTAATGTGCTCTACAGGAGGCTCAGTCAGCCCCTTGTTGCTGTTACCAATGACAGAAAATGTTATGGACCGGGCTGCTGATGGAATTCTAATCCATGGACTGACAGAACCTGCCCCTCCTCTCACTGCAA
This sequence comes from Vidua macroura, assembly GCF_024509145.1. Classification (NCBI taxonomy): domain Eukaryota; kingdom Metazoa; phylum Chordata; class Aves; order Passeriformes; family Viduidae; genus Vidua; species Vidua macroura. The sequence continues at coordinate 35,800,533 of NC_071577.1, forward strand.
TCTCCATCAGAGCTTTGGGGTTTATTGGTGGTACCTTGGTAATTGCATTTTACAGTGCAGCATAAACTCTTGATTGCATTAACGGAATATGAAATCACACATGGAAATATTCTCCGGTATTCATGCAGCTTTGTACACTCAGCTAACACAACTTAAAAATAGAATTTAATATGGCAGAAATGTTCCCCAACTTCCCCAAAACACAGAGACAGTTACAAGAAGTAGAAAAAGAAGGCTGTCTTTCTCCTAGAATTAACGGAGAAAATTTAAAGTACCTCAAATGTGTAAGACACTGAAGTAAAAATAAAAATCCTCTCACTAATACAGTACTTTTGAGAGTCGCAGGAAGGAACTAAATTAGACTTTGCATGATTTTGTCCATTGTTACATACAACACTGATTTCTGTGATAAACACATGGGCCTCTATGCTGCACACAAGAAACTCAGACTTCTTTTTGTAAGTGCTTAAATTAATTTTGGATTTTTTTTTTAACTTAAGCAGTAAGAGTGATGATGTCTTGTGAAGGCTGACCTTGGCCTGACCTCAGCCTAGAAGGCTGAGCTAAAAAATAAACTAGGGATTTATTAGGAGGCCTCAAAGGATCCACCTTGGGCAGCACAAGAGCTCAGCCAGGGCTACACCCAAGATGCACCAAAATGGTCACAAAATGGGCAACCAGTGATGGGGTCTCACACTTTTACAAGTTTTGGCCCATTTGTATATTGGAGTTAATTGTCCAGTTCCAGCTTTAGCCCATGAAGTCCCATCCTTCTTGTTTTTCTCTCTTCAGTCTACATTGTTTATGCTCTTAGGCCTGAGATTTGGATCATTTGTCCTTGGTCCCCAGCTAGAGAAGGAATTGTTTTGTCTCCCTGCTCTGTGAAGAGAGCTCACCATGCCTTAAAACAAAGCTCAGAACTACACACTAAAGCAGCACAGAATCTGAAAAACATAAAAGTTAAAACCTGAGGCATCTGTGATACATCTGAGAAAACGACCACTCAATAATTTGTGTTTAGCTCACTCTTAAGAAAAGCAGCTTGAACTTTTTTTTTACATTCCATGAAAATGCAATGATTATTTGATCTGAAGCATAAGAACATATAAAATATTGAATCTTACTTCTGCAACTTCTTTATAAGAGCAAGACAACAAAAGATACCAACAATAAAACATGTTAACATTTGCCTCCTAAACGGAGAAATCTAATCAACCTTTGTAGGGTTCAGCAACATTGGCTGACTGAAAGAAATGTTGCTTGACTTGACAGCAGGCAAGAATTAGGATTTGCAGGAGAGATGTTAACACCTACTTTTGGCACTCATCCAGGGCCAGCACATGGGGATGGTCGTCCTCAGCCATGGTGATGACGGCCTCGCGGTTGAACGCCCCGCGGCGCCGCTGGTCCACGCTGTGCCTGGTGATGGAGGACGTGGTGGAGCTGGTCCAGTACAGAGTGTCCCAAGCTCTGTGATAAGCCAGGCCTTCCACCGACCCGACATCTGCAAGATATGGTGACAGAGCAAATCAAACTCCTGCTAACGGGCTTGTTTTGTTCTTCCTCAGAGCTTATCCTGAAGACTAACAGGGTTCAGTTATTTCAGCTTATTGTTATTTTTATCATTTCTTCTGTTTATTTTTATTGTAATCAAAATCTTATAATTATCATGAATTTAAATGAAAACAACATAGAGGGCAAGACCACTGTTAATAACACTTTACTATATTTATCAATTCTAACAATCATTAAACTGCTATTACCACTACAGAATGCCCAGATAACACTTCAGAAATAACAGACATTCATTCAAGACAATAATTATTTAGTCTCATCTTCAAATATAATTTAAACCAGGTCTTGGCATTTTTTCAATAGTTACTTGTATTATTTAGTGCCATCTCTCAATGTATTACAGCACTGACATGCTGTACTAATAGGGATCAAAGTACCCTGTTGTTAACAGTATTGGCTTTTGCTAAACACCTGAAAATTACTGGAAAAATACCAACTCTGAAGGCCTCAGCATCAATATGTAATTTTAATAAGCCATGACACCACACTCATTCATTCAACACAAAAAACTGTAAGCTAGGAAAAAAAATGTCCTGAAAAGATAAATTGTATTTAATCCCAATATATAAAAGTGACAGACTGTGAGAAATAGAAATAATTATTTCCTTCCACTATTTGTGAATTACTACAGAAATATGTATGTTGATAACGTCACTTGTTATTTTGCCAGAAACAAATATTTTTAGACCAGAAGGTTCATGCAGCTTATTAATGAGCTACAGAAGACAAAAATCTAGAAATATCATTAGGATTATATTATGTTGGCTATTACAATTCAGCTGGCTGAAAGATGTAATTTTTACTGTGCAGTTCATATATACAGAACAAAAAGTCCCAACAAGAGGTTGATCACTTTAAAAGGGTAAATACTGAATCTAAATTTCAAGGCAAATAAATCAAAACTATGAGGCCAATAATGATGTATCAGTTTTCTGTATTTTTCTTGTTAAAGCATTTGGCTATCTTCTGATGTCACATTTTGTGACATATCTGTGTAGAAGTAACAATGACTTGTATTCAAGAAGAAACAACAGAAAAAATAAATGAGATGACGCTCCTTAAAGGGAGGTGAATATGTGTAAAAAATTGTTTCCCCACTTATGAAACAGTATTTATGAAACAATATTTATGAAACAAACCCCACTTTCGGTTCATCTACAAGTAACTCAAAATATTGAAATATAGTGAAGGTTTTAGAAATCATTCTACTGAAATTCAAAGATAATAAGTTCTTTCAAATATCGTAATAGAGATTTCCATTTAAATTATATGCTGAATCCAAATTCAAAACTACATACAATTCCCTGAACTAAAACAAATGTTCTTAGAAATATGATTTAACTATTAGGTTTCTCTGTGCAGAATCACAACTTGGTCTCAATGGTCCTTGTGGGTCCCTTCCGACTCGGATATTCTGTGATTCTATTAAAAAATGACAGAGGTATTGACATTTTCTGACCAATTCTACACTGCATTTGTAATGAACAAACCATCAAACAAAGCTATTTATTGCTCTTTGTTTGTAAGATGACCGAAAAATAAAAAATCATTTTCCTGGTGTAACCCTTTGAATTTCTATCAATTTTAGCTTTGTTTCCTGTCTGAGTCTGTCAAGAAATTTGAGAGCAAACTGGTTACAGAACACAGTCCAAAACTTTTCTGTAGCAGACAAAAAGTAATTATGTTGTTCCTGTCACAGCGAGATGTGATCAACTAAAACACAACTACAGAGATGAAAGTGCTCTTCAATACCAGATTTCTTGTTTTATGAGTAATTTCTGTACTAAAGAGGAAAAACTCAATTTTCCCACGGGTATCAGAAAGCCAAGTTCCCCCTTCTTACATCATACTGCAGTTCCATGTCTAGGCCTGTGAATGGTGACAGAAGGTGGTTTCATTGCAAGTTACTGTTTATAAAATGGTAATTTCTAAATTTTTAGACAATAACTACATGGAAGGTTATAGCATGTATGGAGACAAGCAAATATTTAGCACACATGAAAAATGTGTTAATAAATTATCTAAAATATGCAGTTTTGCAGAAAAACCTTTGTCATACAAATTGTTACATACATAATTGAAAAAGAAAAACTCAGAGTAAAAAAGTATGCTCTTACAAAAAAAAAAAAAAAGAATCAGAGGAATTCAATTGCTACAAGACAAGAAACAAAATAATTAAAAAGAAAACTAACTTCTTCAAACACACACCAAGTTCATTTTCTTAACACCACCAAGAGCATTCATTCTGAAGGATTTACACCAGGCACACACTTTTATTTGCTAATAAACTTTTAGTTTTATCGTGTTCTGTACTTATGGAATTGACAACTCAACCAATATAGAAGTGACTCATTTAATAGCTTTAGAAATCTATAAATAAGGTGGTTTTAAAGTCAAGGGCAGAAGATTTAGAGAGTGATACAACTTTTAGATAAATTCTTACAATGGATAACACAAGTAACTTTGTTCTTGCTACATTGTGGTATGTGCTGGATATGCCAGCAGTGCATTTTTTCACCAATTTATATGTTTCTAGATTAAATTTGTTTGTTTATTGGGTTTTTGTTTGTTTTTGTTTCGGGTTTTGTTTGTTTGTTTAGCTGTTGATGACTCCCCAAATTCCTGTAAATCTTTTTATCAGTGATAAACAGTTACCAA